>NC_139172.1:28444725-28991225 GCF_965202585.1 Thalia democratica | reverse complement strand
GAATTGAATATTTTAGATATAGTTGAACTATAAATATTTATTGAGCCTTGAAAGGATCTAGTATTAAAGTAAAGTTTTCATACCATAAAGATGTTTGTTACAATCATGTTAAACTAGTTTTTGGTAAAACTTAAAGTATAAGAGTAGTTGTAAAGATTTAAAGCCTTGGTCTTTTTAGAAACTATTTATTTCAAAAGTTTTCCTTTACAGTGTCTTTCGGTTTTATAAGAACTTCTAAATTAGAAGTTTTTAGTTTTTGAAAAACAATCTTAGCAGTTGGTCTAGTTAATTTTTTTCAACAGGAAGTTTAAAATACAAAATCCAGTACAATCATTATTAAAAAGCTGTGTTCAATTTTTCCATAGATAACCAGTTGGAACTTTTTACAACTGTAGTTAATTTTAATATTAATGAGACAACTTTAAACTCATAGTTTATTGCTCAACACTGTGTTTCATTCGCTTAGGCAATGATCACATATACCAAACTCTATAAGTGAAATTGTCCATAAAAATGTGTTTTTACTTATGTCTACCGAAAGCTTGAGTATATTTAGGTAAAAAATAAGTTTTTATAACGTACAAGTTTTTTATATTCAATTAAACTGACTTATAATTACGAGCCTAAATATTAATCGTACTATTCGTAACTATTTGCAACTTCTGTTGAACTTAACAACAAAGAGTTTATTTTTACTTATTAGATAGATTTTTTTCAAACTCAGGTGGTAATAAACACTTTGTTTCAGCTTAACATATTTTTATCAACTAAGTTGAATTACAATTACAAGCCTTATGTTAATCGTACTATTCGTGACTGTTTGCAACTTCTGTTGAACTTAACAACAAAGAGTTTATTTTACTTATCAAGTAGATTTCATTCAAACTCAGGTGGTAATAAACACTTTGTTTCAGCTTAACATATTTTTATCAACTAAATTGAATTACAATTACAAGCCTTATGTTAATCGTACTATTCGTAACTGTTTGCAACTTCTGTTAAATTTAACAACAAAGAGTTTGTTTTTACTTATTAAGCAGACTTCATTCAAACTCAAGTGATAATAAACAATTTGTTTTAGCTCAACATTTTTTTATCAACTAAACCGACTTACAAGCAGACAACTGTATTAATCTGTATTAATCGCAGACAACCACGAGTACGCTCTTGACTTGCAAAGTTCACTTGGCACCTGCAGCTTGCTCAACGCGTCGTGTTCATCGTCCGTTCAAAACAGCCAGCAGGTGGCTCTTCTCGCAAGCAGCCAGCAGCAGGATACTTCGAAGGATGAAGACGAGGAAGAAATATTCGACCTGGTTGTTGGTTTGCGGCCGCCCACTTACAACGAAGTCGAAGAGTTAGTTAGACGATATAAATAGTTAAAAATATCATGTTGTTTTTATAATATATCACTGGTTGAGGTGCGTTAACTTTGAACATAAACTTTAACAGGTGCAGGTCAGTTTTTGTGTTTAAATAAATGCTATTCATGCGTTTCGGCATAATTTACTCATTTTCAAAATAGCTATAATTAACAAATAAAAACCAAAAACTATGACTATAATTATTCTGTGTAAAATATTACTTTCAACACAGGTACACGAAAAACATCCTGCTGCATTCCGACCCGATCACGTCCACGGTCATCGGCAAGACGAAACCTGAAAAAATGAAATCCAAATGTTTTCCGGACGCCATCGAACGCAACCGCGAACTGCAGGTGATGAGAAACTTCCCCGACGACCCGGACATGATCGTTCGCGCGGCGGAAATGTACAAAAAGCCCCTGAACGAAGAAATGTTGCTCGACCCCAACGCAACGTACACTGTGGGCCCGATCGAGCAACCGCCGAGCTACCGGCAAGTGAAAGAGTATTTCGAAGAAAAAAAGTCAACGGCCGGCAGCGCGGAGAAAGTGAAGGAAAACCAAAGGAAAATTTCAAACGAGAGCTCACTTATTCTGTCGCAGGAGAAAGCCAACCGCGTCGACAACTACATCAAGATCTTCTCTTTGGAACTGCACTGCGCTTCGAGGCAGGACTTGATGCCCGATCCGGACGTCGACCAGATACGAGGAATTTTCTACTCGGTCCACGTGGACGACCGGCCAGTCGAGGAAAGCGTCCTGATGGTCACCCAGAACAACATCGAGGTTTAATGTGTGCTTGGTTAAGCTTTAGAAGTTATTTTTTAAGAATTAAAAAAGTTGAATTAAATGTTTTTTCTTTTAATTTTAAACTTTAAGTAGAAAACATAAACTCGTATTTTCTCCCCAAAGTTCTTCTTACCTAAAAACAAATCAAGGGCGTCGTGGCTTTTGCGACGGAGCTGGAGATGATCAGGTACTTTGTCACGCTTGTCCAGGACCACGACCCCGACTTGTTGGTGGGCCACGACGTGGAGAGGGGGTCGTGGGGGTACGTGATGACGAGGGGTCAGGTGTACAACCTGGACATGAGGCGGGAGGTGTCCAGGGTTCCCCACCAGGTGGCGAAGCGGAGCTACGAGAACAGGTACGAGCTGAGCGGCAACGTCGCCACCAGGTTGAACGGTTGGTTTGGATTTGAAATTTAAGGTCAATTAAATTCATGAATAAGAAGTTTCTAAGTTCAACCTGGTTGAATGGTTGGTGTGAAGTGGAAGTTTTAGTTTAGGCATTGAATGTAAAATAACTTTTTCGCGTAATAGTCTTGTTAAACCATTTTGCTTTAACTTTTGTACTAGCAACAAATAAATAATGCAACGGTATACATAAAGTTTTTAGTTTCAAACCAATTTTGACAAAAACATGCATACTTTAAATTATTAAACATTCTCTTCAACAAGTTTTTCATAACTTCAGTTTGTTTTTTGTTGAAATTAGCTCAATGTTTGAGACAACAAAAGCTCCAAACATATTTTATTCAAATCAGGTCGCGTCGTTTTGAACCTGTGGCGCGTTTACAAGCACGACGGCGATCTGAGGTTGCGATGCTACGATTACGAGACGGTGCTGAATGCGCTGCTGCGAACCAAAACGCCCCACTACTCCCAGCCCGTCCTCAACACGTGGTTCCGCCGCTCGCAGCAAAACGGCGGGAAATGTTCGCGGTTGAGCGATCGCAAGCTGTCGCGGTTGATTGATTACTACAAGTCGCGCGCCAGAGGAAACGTGCTGCTGATGCAAAGGCTGGACGTTGTGAAGAAGGCGTCGGAATTCAGCAGGATTTACGGAATTCAGTTCGAGGAAGTGTTCACCAGAGGCTCCCAGTTTAAAGTTTGTTGAAATTTAATAAAAAAATTTAATTTAAAACATCAAAACACAAGTTGTGCTTTTTTTGTCAAAGTTACAATTATTCAAGTCTCATTAATTTTATATAAAACTGGTTTTTTACTTCAGAAAAGCTAAAAAGCAAGTGCATAAATACTGCACAAATTAGTTTGCAAATGGTCAATGTTTGTTACAAGAAATGGTAGTGAAATATGTATTTAAAGTACTGTTTTACAGCTGTTACTCAATTAATGTGAGTATTAAATACAGTATATAATACTATAATTATAAATTGTTGAGTATACTAGCCCCCCAGCTTGTTACACTTTATAATTTTTAGTGTTTTAGAATCACTGATACTCTTTCAATATATTTTGTATATTGCACTGATACTTGTTCCAGGTGGAAAGCATGATGCTGCGGCACACGAGGCGGGCCAACTACGTGGCCCTCAGTCCAAGCACTTTGCAGAGGGCCGGACAGCGAGCCCCGGAATCGGTGCCTCTGATATTCGAACCGCAGTCGAGGTGCGTTTGATATTAAAACAAGTTTGATGAGCTCGATAAGATTAAATCGACTGTGGTATCGAGTTACATGATATGAAAAAAAGCTGACAAATTTAAATCTTTTATTGGTATTTTAAGCTCTTTTAGTTAAAACTTTAAGTATAATTTAATCTATTAAATAACACATAACAATTTGAGTCAAAGTCTAAACACTTGATAGATTAAGAAAGATAAGATCAATTTTAAAATTAATTGGAAAATATAGGACATAAATTAGTACAACAAATCAGTTTTGTTAATTCATTTCCTTCTTAACAAAATATACTATATAAATATTAATATATCAAAAATTTTAAACTTAAATATTACAACTTGAAGATTGTACCATGAAAACGTTGTTGTTTTGGACTTTCAAAGCTTGTACCCTTCCGTAATGATCGCGTACAACTACTGCTACTCGACATGCCTCGGTAGACTGGATCAATTGTACCAGTCAGTTGTTTGATATTTGAAAATTAAGTTTTTGTATTGTAAGAAAATGCTTTGGTAGTTAATATATGAAATTTTACAAAGTTAACTTTTCTTGAGGTTTTTAACTGAATGTTTAGTAGTTTAAAGACTTAATATTTTCAAGCTGAGTTATGCACATAAAAAAGTAACAATCTACTGTCAAATTACATACTTTTGTGACTAAAAATCTTCACTAAAAATCAATAAAAGCTAATACAACGAATCCAATGGTTTTTTTTCAGAGGACAAATTTAAAAATTTCAGATACTAATATTTTCAAATAAGACGGAATATTTACCCATAAATTGTGACTAATTTACATTTCTCTGAACAGAAACGACACTTTTCAGTTCGGTTGCTCGTCGCAATACGTCAACAAGAAGCACTTGCTGAAGTTGATCGAGAGCGATGACGTCACGGTGTCGCCGAACGGGGTCTGTTTCGTCACGAAGCGCGTCAGAGGCGGCATACTGCCGAAAATGCTCAAGGAGATACTCAACGCCCGCGTCATGACTAAAAAGGTTTAAAAGAAATGTTTAATTTTTAAAACAGTGAACTTTATACCAGGCTGCACCAGGCTTTTAAAGATATATGGTTTTAAACAGTCCTAGTTTTGTATAAAAAATAAATTATTTTCATATTTAACGTAGATGTTGTTTAAACAACCGAACTAATTAATACAAGTAATCAAAAAGTGTTTTTCTTCCTGGTGTGTTAATGCACAATGTCAATAAATTTTAAAAAAGAGAATGTTCCAACTATCTGACATGTTGAGCACTTGATGATAATTAAATAACAAAGGTGATGAAAGAGTGCGGCGACGATGACGTCATAAAGAAGCAGTTGCATCACAGGCAGCTGGGACTGAAGCTCATTGCCAACGTCACGTTCGGATACACTGCTGCCAGCTTCTCGGGAAGAATGCCCTGCGCTGAGGTGAACAAAAATAATTGTTTCAGTATTTGATTGCGGTCGGCTAAGTTTTTTATTTAAGCTGTTTCAAGTTGTTATGGAACAGTTTATTAAAATTGTTTTCAAAATTTTGTGCTATTGATTACTGTGTTTTATTTACTGTTTTACATCTTGAGGTTATTTAAGCTACTTTGTTTGCTTCCAATTGTTTAATATTTCAATTTTAACAGTTGCTTAACAATTTAACGCATGTACATCATATACTTTTCTATTAATGATTTTAAAGATTTTGCTAAATCCCCCGAAACAAAAACTTTCAAAGATCGGCGACAGCATAATCGAGACGGCGCGTCGGACACTGGAGCGCGCCATCGAGCACGTCAACAAGAACTACCACCGGTGGCAAGCGAGAGTGGTGTACGGCGACACCGACAGCTTGTTCGTTGCCATGCAGCCGGGAGTCACCAAGCAGCAGGCGTTCGACGTCGCCATGGAGATGATCGGGGAAATAACCGAAATGAACCCTCATCCGGTGAAGCTCAAGTTTGAAAAAGTTAGTCAGTTAAAAAGATTTTTTAGCAATATTTTCTTATCAATAATTTAAAAGTTTCATGTTGTTTTTTAGTTAAAATGAATAATTTTTTTTGTTTATGGTTTTTATTTATCGAGTTGGTATAAAATGCTTAAAATGACATCTTTTTTTTTTACTTTTGCCATATAAAAATTAGATAAAACTTAGCCTAAATACAATATTTTTTAGAAACTTAATTGTACGCTTTTGCACAAAATAATTCGAACTGTCTTCTGTCGCAATGAGTCATTTGAACAGACTCAATTATATCAATTACAGTTCTATAATGTAATAAAATGTATTATAACTTTTAACTTTTTAGAACAATGTATACTATAGGAACTAGTCTTGCATAACAAATATTTTCTGGCATAAAAAACTTAGTCAGTAATAAAATTGAAACACATTACAATGTTTTTGTTTTACTAAACAAAATACTTTTAATTATAAGTTGAACACAAAAACGTTAAGATACTTTATTTTTTAACGTAAAAATAAATTGAATGATGCATAAGAATATGATTAAATAATATATTTTTTATTATTTTCTTTTTTTTTATAGAACTGTTATATATTTACAATGTTACAACTATGCAGCAAGAATACAAAACAGTTTATGTCAGAACAAGCATACTTTTATAAAAAAATAAACATATTTTTTTTTACTGCTTCACGCATACTTAAAATCTTTAACGAATCGCTTTAGCTTATCAATATTAGACTCTGCATCCACTTGATTTTCCATGTCATTTCCATCACAAGTAACTCCTCTCGCTTTGTTGTGCGAGTTAGTTGGATTCGATCTGTTGTGACCTGAACCACAATCGTCAGTATTGGGTGCAGATGGTTGATTTTGCTCGGCTTGTCCACTTGAAGACGCTTGGTTACTTTTGACTTGGCTGTTACCGTCACTTTCACCGAGTTGTTGGTAATTTCTCACGTTTTGCGAGTGCTGGCCGTTTGAATTTGACCTGTCTCGAGACAGCAGACTGTATAATGATGCTCGGTTCAACTGATTCAAAAAGTTAAAGTATTTTTTTAAATTTTGATGATAGTAGTTATTAGCAATCCAGTTACTGTAAATTTGATTTGTTATGTGTGTGTTGTAAGGATTTAAAGTGTAATTTGGTCCACTATTTATAATTGGTTGATTTTGAAGTATTTGATTGGGTGCGCTAGTAATTACTAAAGTCGAAGGTTCATTACCCAACAAACTTTGAACATTTGAATTAAGTGCAGTGTTTGGAAGACCTTGAAACTTATTTGCTGTCTTTGTTCCGCTATTATTTTGCAGCATTTTTTCTTTACGAAAGTTCACCATTTTGTTGCGGAAATAGTTTTCTACTTTTAGCTCGTCAACACCGATTTCCTTTGCCACCTCTATCAGTTTTTCAACTGACAGCCGTTTGCCGTTGCAGTACTTTCCATAAGACTCTTCCAGCTTTTCTCTTTTCTTTCCGCTGCATGCAAACGAGTACCTGCTCGAGCTGCTCATCCCGAGGTTGTTCCTTCTGGTTCTGAAAAACAGAAAGACCGCCAGCCTTTCCGCTCCCAGCTCGCCGCTCAAAACCTCGTACTCGGCCAGCGCAGGTTTCGGGTTCGAGTTGAAGCGCAAAATGGCCAACGGAACCTGGTTTGCGCTCAGTGCGCAGTTGCCGCTCCTCTTCAGCTCTTGTTCGCGCAACCAGCTCCTCACCGACGTTTCGCTCGTCCCGGTCGCTTCGGACAAGAGCTTGACGTCGGCGTGGGTGGGGTCGGTGTTTTCGAGAAAGAAACGAGCCAACAGGAATTCAGCGTCGTTGCTCAGTGACGATCCCTGTGATTTTATCTCGTTGGTAGAAACGTCCATTGAGTCAGTATCTTTGGCGACGCTGGGACCTGGCGAGTTTTGTGTTTGAGAATTTGAACTCGTGGGAGGCGTGTCCGTGAGTTTTGAGTTGTCAGCATTTAGTGGGAGTCTGTTTGAAGAAAAACTTTTACTGTCTTCTTTTGTATTTTGAATTTTTCTTTTGGTTTGGGCGTTTGAAATCTTCTGTGGCTTTGCAATTGACTTTCCTAGAGTTTTTTTATAGAGTATTAAATATCTATGTGTCAAAAAAAAAAATATTTTATTGACTCTTAAATTGTAAGTTTTTTTTGTTTCATTTCTATTAATCATGTCACTTTTTATTAAATCAGCTTTTATAGAAACTAATCTTGTTTTTTTTACAGATTAATTTAATTTATTGTTTGAAACATGTTATATAAACTAGTATTCTTTTAATCTTTTTTCAAAAGTTAAAAAATGAAACAAAACAATAATATTTTGTTTTTCAATACTTTTTATACTTACCAATCTTTTTTTTAATAATTTGAGTTTAAACCTTACGTTTTTTATACAAAAGTTATTTAATTGTTTCCTTAAAGATTTGTGTATTTATTTTATAATATTAGTTTCAAAATAATAGTTACTGATTGACCTTATTAATAAAATATCAAAGTTATTAACTAACTACTTGAAACTTGTAAGTCCTTTTCGTTTGTTGGGGCTTTTACACCAGTTAGCTCGTTATATGCTAGAAGAATTAACATTAAATAAAAGTTTTAGCTGTTTTTCTTAATATAAAATATAAAGTTATTTAAAAGTTTTCTTTATTATTATAAAATATAAAAAAACAAATATCTAAGTTATTTAATAACTTACTTAGGCGTTTAGCTACAATACCATTTTTATTGTTTAAAATTTCACCACTGCTTTGTAGTATTTTAATTTCAGACAATTTCCGGCAATTTTTTCCACGTATTCTTGCTGTTTTAAAAGTTGTTGATGTATTTGTGTTAGCTTTTCATCAATCGTTTGCGGAATTCTGACTTTTTGAGACATTAAAAAAAATGTCTACTATAACTTATTTAATGTAAACCTATTTTTATCTATTCACTTAAACTATCAGTTTAATTTTTTTCTTGTTGAAAATAGCAATACCATATAGAAAAACAATATAAAAAAAAATTTTAAAAATAGTATTTTTAATAAAAACAAAAATTAACAAGTTTTGTTGTACCTTTATACAGTATAAATGCTTGGCAAATAAGTTTAAATTTAACGATTTAAGAACGAATAACAATATTTTTTGTTTTTTATGACGGTAAAAGCTTTAATTGATGCAAACACTACTAAAAATGATACACAATTAGATAATTAGATAATTTGCAAGCACAAACTTGCAAAAGTAAACAGTTTTGTACATTAGTTTTCGCCATGTTAAAAACAGTTTATATACTTATGTAACCTTTAAAAAATATTTGTAGATATTTTAGAGGATTAAGGTAGTCTAAATTTAAAATATAAAACTTCAAAGTGTTGAATTTTAAGTTTAGTTTTTCAAACCTTTATGAACTGTGATGCAAAGTAAATAAATATACTTTTTCATATATCATCGAAAAGTAAAAAAAAAAGAATATTTTGATAAACTGAATGATATGTTTTTTTAACATATATAAGAACGTTTTGAACAACGCTAAAACTCGTGTAACTATTAAAATGCTTTTAATTTAATTATCTACTAATGTTAACTTCAAAACAAAGCATTATTACACTCACTTGTATAGTTTTTCAGATCTACAGCCCGTGCAGTAAAACTTGTGTAACTGTTAAAGATCATTTAAATAACTTTTTTTAAATTTTCACTTAAAAACAAATTGTTTTCAGATCTACAGCCCGTGCATACTGCAGACGAAGAAGAGGTACGCGGGGTACGCGTACGAGTCACGTGACCAGTCGCAGCCCACCTTCGACGCGAAGGGGATCGAGACGGTGCGGCGGGACGGGTGCCTGATCGTCAGCGAGACGCTGGAGCGCGTCCTCCGCCTCATCTTCGACAAGGAGGCCATGGGCGAGGTGCGGTTCTATGTTTGGTTAAATATTACATTATATCGGTAGGTGTCTAATTTGCACAAGCATACGAAATTGCACGAGGGCACACAATTGCACGAACATACTTTTGTACGAGCAGACAATTTTGCACGGAGACAGTTTTGCACGGGTTGATTTTTTTTTTTTTATTAATTTTAATTTTATTTTTTTATCAATTTAGATTGTTTTTACTATTACTGATACTCCTAACTCTTACCCTCGATCGGTAACTTTTTATTTTTTTTGATTATTTTTTATCTATTCTTTTTTTTTTTTGATTTAACATTTAGTTTTTTTCTATACTCTTGTGCAAAAATGACCGTCCGTGCAAAATTGTAACTCGTGCAAAGTTTACCCTTAGTGCAAAGTTGTCTTCGTGAAATTTTGTCCCCTCGTGCAATTTCGTGTCCTCATGCAAATTTGTCTTCTTGCAAAAGTATCTATGTGCAATTTTGAGCCCCCATGCAATTTTGACCCGTTCCCACATTATATACATATATATATTAGTGTTGTATACTTTTATAGTTTTTAAGCTCATTATTTTTTTGAAACCATAATACTATGTTCAATTCAAACTGAAGTTTACTTTGTATCAAGACCAGTTGTCTTGTTAGCAGTTCTCAGTATAAGAGTTAAAATAAGAACTATGAGCAATTGCTGATAAAAAAAACTTAAAATCTTTAACATTTTTATATTAAAATAGGATAATGATAATAGTTTTGAATAGCAACCTTTAAGCCTGAAAAACATAAATCTCTTAAACATCCTGCTTAAAGTAAACTGAAAGTAAAACTAGAAACTAATTAGAATTACCGCTTATAGTGTAGTTATAATATAAAAAATAATATTTTCAGGTCAAAGCTTATGTACAAAGTCAGTGTTCAAAAGTCCTACAAGAAAATATGAACTTTGAAAAGTACATAATTTCCAAGGAATTCAGGGGAATAAATAATTACAAACCCGGAGCCATTGTACCTGGTCTTGTGCTGGCAAGGTTAGATTACAATTTTTACCTTAAAAGTAAAATAAAATGTGTAAACTTTATCAGCGTTTTTCAATGACTCAAGTTATTATTTATATTTGCAAGGATTTTTTGGTTTTAGGACTAGTTTTTAAGCGTTCTAAAAGGTTTATAAATTAAAATTATAAAATAATAAAACTTATTTTAAAGCAAATAAAAAAAGTGACAAGGTCCGTGTAAAAAAATTCAACATGTAAAAAAATCAAAAATAAGTAAAACACCCTCAAAGCGTACCAAACAAATTTTCCACAAAAAAAATCCCCGAAACAGAAAACGAAAAGCAATGGACAGCAGGTCCTCGTACCACCCGGGCCAGCACGTCCCGTACGTGGTGGTGTGCGGGTCGCCCGGGGTTCCCCTCTTCACGCTGGTGCGCGAACCCCGCAACGTGATCAAGGACCCGACGCTGCGCTTGAACGGCCGCTATTACGTCACAAAGATGCTGCTGCCCGCATTGCACAGGATGCTGTCGCTGATACCCGGATGCGACGTTTACGATTGGTTCAGGGAAACCCCCCGAGTTATGACGTACTTCCACCACGCCGAGAGCCAGGCGGTCAAGGTTGGCGGGAAAATTTGTTTGTGATAACTTTTTTAATATTTGTTTGTGCGGTGTTTAAAAATTCTAAAAATCAAAAATTTAAAATAATATTAACTGCAAATTGTATATTTTTTGTTAGAGTTAAATTACAAGTTTTTTATAATTATTAATAATTTATAATATAAGTTTAAGATGAATTTAATCATTTGTTTTTAATTTTATAATAAACAACATAAAGTAATGGTGCTTGAAAGCTCGCATGTGCTCACGCGCGCGCTTTGTTTAAAACAACAACCTTCATTCAGTCCACGATATCGCAATTCTTCCAATCCAAGCACTGCCTGGCGTGCCACCGGGTGGTGAAGGGGAGGCTGAAGAAGCTGTGCCACGTTTGCACGGGCGACTCCGGGTCTTTGCAAGCCGCGGTGAGCAGTTTGAACGGCACAATCAGGAGCTTGCAGCGAAAAGAACACGTGTTGAACCAGGTTCGTTGATAAATTGTCAAGTTTTCTGTTGAAATGATTCAGATGAAAAGTTATCAAATCAGCTACAAAAAGTTGAAAAAAAACTGAAAAAACTCTTAAAAGAGTGTTCATTGTTTAAATTTCGTCATTTTTTGTTGAATGATATTCAAAGTAAATTTATAAGTTATTTTTTTAAAGGTGCTCAACCATTAAATATTATTAGCTATTGTTTTTAATTTAACAAAAAATGCTTTTTGAAATGACTGTGAAGTATAAATACTGGTTATAATTACAAATTTTCATATAGTTGGTAGGAGTTGAGAGATTGTGAAGTAACTGGTAAAAATGATTATAATTTTTTAATTTAAAGGTATGTAGGAATTGCACGCGACTGACAGAAGTTCAATGTTCCAATCTGGATTGTTCATTGTATTTTAAAAGACTGAAGAGCCGCAGAAATAAAAGCTATATAAAAGAAATTAACTCAGTGTTAGATAGTATCAGCTGAAAATGTTAAATTTCTATTAAGCAGTCAACTCTACCTCTTAACTATGTTTGAAGCATAATTTACTTGTTTTATCCTGGAAATTCTATTATAGATTAAATTAATTTAATGAGATTATCACAAAAAGCTTATTTTTTAAATGTTGTTTTTTTATCTGAATGTTTTATTTACAAAATATTTGTGACCAACTTTAAACTGTTTAAAGTTTGTAGACTGTTTTTAATTTTTTAGATTTTTTTTTCGTACTAGCTCGTAAATTTTACTTTATTTTTTATCATGCTGCTTTTAAAAATTTATTTTTTACAACACATTTACCATTGATTTTTATAATGTTTTTGTACTACACTAATTTACTGTTCTTAATCCTGTTAATACATTAATATTTTACTGAATATAAACACAAGTATAAGTATTTTTCAACCACGCTCATCAGTAACTAGTTCGTGGTTTGTAACATCATTAACTAAAAAAACTGAGTCTTTAACACAGTAGTGATAAAATGTAACGCAGTTATAAAATCAATCAATTTAAGTTCAACGAAGTAAACAATATGGTCGAATAGACTGGTTTATTTTGTTTAAACACTTCTGGTTTTAGGCTTAAGATATATACTGCCTCCAGAGTTTTTAAATGAAAGTCATCACGAGTTCTTGGTATTATTTTGGTATAGTTATCCGCGTTAAAATTCACAAAGAGTTTCAAGTTAAAATCAAATGTTCCCCAATCGCTGAACTACTATTTGTTTTCTGCAGTCTATCAACTTCTTTAAAACTTATTACCCAAATCTTGTTTTAAAAACTCTTTGGTAGATTTTGATTATATTTTTGCTGGTTCTACCGGCGTATATTTTCGTAAGCAAACACTTTTGTTTTTTAATTGAGCATTTTGTAACTTTTGCTTTAACGTTTACTTTCAATAGTATTAACAAACTTTAAGTTAACTAAAAAAATTAAAACCGGAAAAAATACGTTTAATTATCCATAAGTCTTTAAAGTTTTAGTTACTTAAAAACTAATTGGAAAACATTTAATTACATACTTTAATTTTTGTGTACATGTGCCAAGATTCAGATGTTTTGAATAATAATAGTTTATAAAATATCATTAGTTTTTGATTGATTGACAAATTTATTGATACTACATATTTTTTTTATTGTTCCTAAAGTCATGAGATTTAAATGCTAGGTGTGACTATGATAACAAATTTAAACAATAACTGGTATAGTTGAAATTTTTAATAAGAAACACATAGGTCTGTCTACATTTTTCAAAAAGTAAGTATAATTTTGTAAGTGTTTGTGAAAATTTACTTTTAAAACTTTGAAAGTATTAATTTGCAAGAAAAATAATTGTAAAATAGCTCAAAAAGCTTTTAGAAATTTATCTTTTGTTCAAACACAATAACATTTTCTTGAAGGGTTTACAATAAACCATATTTAAAAATTTTAATATAAAAAAAAAGAAATGTCATAACTACAGGTGTGACATAATATCTATAGACAAAACACGATTAGTCAATAATAAACCATTCTGGCGATAGTATACTCAAAAGTCGCCTTTCAATTTAAACCAATGGTACAACACGTCCTGAATTATGTATATATGTCTTACAGTTTAACTATTTTGTGGTTACATAGATTTTAAAAGCTGTGAAAATTTATGTAATACTTTCTACTTCAAACTTTTAGACTACACTTAGAAACATATAAGTTCAATTAGCTAGCAAGTAAAATACTGACATTTTACTAGTAAACCAATTTATTGCAAAAAAAAACACAGGATAACATTTTAGAACCAATGAAAAAACTAGAAGCAGCTAAGGAGATTGTAAAACTACTAACAATTTCCTCATTAATGTCTAACAATTTTCAGTCCTAAAACATTGTAAAAAGTTTCAATTTCTAAGTAGTCAAGAAAAATAAAACCTACAGTGTTTTATGCTCCAAAGGTATTTCTAAGAAAAATCTTATTGTTCAAGTAATTAGAATACTTTTGCACTATATTTACTAACAAAGTTATAACCAATTAGATTTACAAAAACATATAACTTGAGTCATTCTCTACATACACACTCTTTTACCAATAAAAAACCAGAAACTTTAATTTACAAAGAGAAGTAGAATTATATGTTTTCTTAAAATCAAAACATATAATAAAGATATTTTTTTTTAAAGCATTGGTCTACTAATAAAAAGTTGCTCTAGAGTTTTTATTAAAAGAGTTGTTATAACGAACTAACGTACAGCGTGCCATCTTTCAAGTCCCTGTTGAAGAAAGCATCTACTGATGACATCCATCGCAAACTCAGGCATAACTTTATCTTTACTCATCGCCCGTTTCTCACAACTTCCAATTTTGCAATCTCACCGATTATTTAAGAGATATATAGTTGTACTTGCTATTCAGCCACGAGGAAACATATCAAATCTATTGTTAACATGTTTAACAACCATTTTGCTGTGTTCATACTATAAAAGCTCTGTAAATGATTGAAAATTGGTTTGATCTCAAGTTTTTCTTTGTTTTGTCTTCCAATTCAACAAAGACTTTTTTTTTTGTTTTTCTTCTTTTGATTTTTCATTTGTTTTGTATTTTCCTGCAGCCAAGTTAAGTATTTATATTTTAATTAAAATGCTTTTAACATAATTGTTATTTGTTTTTAGGCGACAAGGCAATTAAAAACCTTTTTGAACCGATGTTGTAAATTTAATCTAGTCGGTTTTTTAACACATCTGAATAAAACTATTTACATACTGAGATTCACCCTTTAATCGAAAATTAAACTGAAATACCTAAAGCTTCATCTAGAAAATCAGTTTTTGTGAAATTAATAAGTTCAATTTAAAACTCACGCATTTTTCATTTAAAACTTCATGGTGTAGCAGTTTTACGCACTTGTCAGTTTAACGTTTCGATTGAAATTATACAAGAGCGTAACTTTTCGAATCCACTGCTACCTGGTATGAAAGCTAATGTTTGTGAAAATTTTAAAGTATGTATTGGAAATGTTTCAAATCAGTTTTTCTTTTTATTATTGATTTTAATCATTTTCATTCCTAGGAATATTCGTGGCATGAGCACCAAATTTTAAACAAGTGTGAAATCAGTTTTTGTCTTTTGTAATAACAACAGCTTTTTGTTATTAAAAATTTATCTATATAGCATGTTATTTAAACACTTACGAGAAAAACGAATTGTTTACAGCTTTAAATCAAAAAAAAAAGTTAAAAAAAAGACAATTAACAAAAAGTATATATACCTTGCAGCAAATCACATTGCCAATTTTCTCGCAAAAAAGGCCGGAGATTTTCGTCGTTGATGCTGTCATGCAGATTTTTGAAGTAGACTAATTTTTTCTACGTTCATTACATCAGTATGTTTAGCTAAATATTAACTACCAAAGTATATATTTAGAATAAATTTTTGTCAGTAGTAAATTTCAAAAAGTACGAATGTTGAAAAAGAAATTAGAAGCTAATAGTGTTGAATTGAAAACAGTTGGAACACAAGAGTTAGAAATGATAAAAAAAAATTATTATAAACAGTTAGAAGTGTAAGCTTTGTACAAAATATTTTTTTTTACTCTGACATAACTCGTTTAGTATTAAAATGATGAGTTCAAGAAATTTTAAAAGAATTATAATTTTCAAGTGTTTATGAATGATTTAGAGAATGTTATTATATTTAAAGGTTCACTACTCCAAATAAGGTTTTAAAGTTATTTCTGAATTAAGTTGGTAACTCATCTGTGTTGTTTATAAAATTCAAGGCTTAAACTTTGTTTAATATTTGCTGAAACAATTTTTTTATAACTACATATTACCTCTCCGTATATAAACTGTACTTACTAAGCTTTATTCGAAAAATTTGAAAAATACCAAATTACTTAAATACTATTAGTGTTAAAAATATTAAAATTAAACAAGTTTGATAAATTTATTTTTTATTGTGCAAATATTCAGAATTAACATTTTGTGAGCATTTTGAGTTTGCTTTCTTTAAAAAAAAACTTGAAAATTACGTTTGTTTTAATTATGTCTAATAAAAAAGTTAATTATTTCAATTTCGATAGTATATTTGCAGAAAAAAATGCGTAGATAGTTCTATTTTTATAACAAAAATGAAAAGTGAAAAGAAAAGTTTATATTTGATTATTAAAAATAATGTTTGTTATTTTAACTTGTATGGTTTTTAATTTCAAAGTTTCAACTATACAAATAATTAATTTTGCTACATCTACAGGTATTAAATAAAGCTTGGTAAGGCTATATCATTATTAGGTATAGAAATAAAGTTTCAGTAGTTACTTATCTATTAAAAAAATAAATTAGGCTACTTCAGAATAGCTTTTGAATAAAAAACGAGCCACTTGAAATAAGATTCTCCAAAGCCGTTGGATACTTTGTTCAAAATATACAAGAAGTTTAAAAAGTTGCATTTTTATATGAAACAAAAAATGTTTACCACGTCTTGGTTTTACCAGGTAACGTACTAAATTTTTTGATAACATATTTTGTTGATTTCTAGCCCTATATAATCGTTTTGTTATAAAGACCGTGAAACTAAGAACAGATTTGAAAAAAGTTTATTAAAAAAAATTTGAATGTACGATGAAACTTTAGATGTTGAAGAAGTTTGGAAACCAAAAAAGCGGCGAAAAGAAGAAATCGAAACTTAAACTACCTCTAAACACACATATGCATAGTTTTTAATTCTATTGACGAGACATTATACTTTAGGTACAAGGAAAACATCACCTAGGAAAGCTTCAAACTATGTTTACGTTTTTCAAGTTGGTCACAAGCTCAACAGCGAGTTTGATACCCAACCATCCCCTCTATAACTCATTTCTTTTATTTTTTATACTTAAGCAGATTTCCCAAACGAATTTTATCATTTTTTTTCAAGTGTTAATACAAACTAATGTAGGTTATTTAAAACCAAAACATTAAATGAGAATAAAAGTTAAGAAGTGATTTTTTTGTATTTTCAATGTTAGACGTGAACTAACCACTAATTATGATAACAGAAGGTCGATAGCTCGGATCTGACTACACACAAAATGGAGATGTACACCCAGAAAAACAAGTAATGAAGTTTTAAAGCTTGTTTGAAGTTGATTTAACTTAAGTTCTTTTTTATAGAAATTAATAAAAAAAGCTTTACAGGTGGAATGTCTTTTGGAAAACGAAAGTACTATTTTACTTAAAGAAAATATAAGTTCAGAGAATTCGTTCCCCGCAGTTTGTTACTTTCAAATTGATATTAGTCATACCCGAAGTCTTAATATCCATGGCAGCCTAAAGGTCACCTTGAACAGAATTTAAGTGCCTAATCATTAACAACTTACCGTAGTACATAAATACTAACTTAATATAAACTTGTGCAGATAATTTTGTGCATTTTACAATTGCTGTTACACAAGAATAACAATTAGCAACTAAAGTCTGTCGATAGTCCAGAAATTACTAAGTTATTGTATGGTAAAAATGAATAAAGAAATATTGATAGAAGTTATTTAAGTTTTACAAAATCAAAGTTTGAAAAGTTGAACTAAAGGGGATTAGTAAGCTTTACTCACATTGGTGTTGTAAAACATTTTATTTGGGTAGTAAGCAATTTATACTTGATACGTTAAAATTTAATGATTAACTTGTAAACTTAACTTACTTTTCGCTTTGTTTTATAACTCTAAGAAACAAGTTGTATTTTTTTTTATAGATTTTTGTGTTGGCATCTTATTTATAAACAAGTATAGATGATTTTTGTTACAAACAGACATTTTTTTTAAATATTTTAGTATTTATTATAGGGATATTTTTTTTACATTAGATTAAACTTAGTTTTGTCAATTTTAAGTATTCTGTATTTTCAAAGCAGTACTATCAAAATATAATACTAAATACAGAGCAGCATCGTTTTAAATTTTTTAATTTATCTTAAAGAAAAATTAATGCATTTTTATTAGCTTATCAAAAAATAAAATTGTTTAAAACAGCGGTTCTCAACCTTTTATTAATTTTTTACTCCTTTTAGGAAGGTTATTAACAAATTTAGCTTTTTTGGATGGTGACTACCAAATTTACCCCAAATATACAAAATAGTGTTTAATTTTGAGAATTGATTTTTTGAACTTTAAGCTTATTATATATAAAAAATCGTAAAACTTAAAGACTTTATTTAACTTAAAAATATACAGTTAGATACTAACTTCTAAGTTAAAAAACAACTAATTAGAATTAATTTTCATACCTCGTATTAAATAAAATTTACCACTTAAAACAAGTGAATTAACCCTCAGGGGTAAGTTTACCCCTAGTTAAGAATCGCTGGTTTAAATTATATAAAAAATAATTAAAACTTTTTTATTAGTTTGGTTCAAAAAGAAAAAAAGTTTCGTTTTTGACTATTTACAAGAGTTACAACAAGAGGGGATAATAAGTAGAGGAGCCACATTAATAAAGACACAAAATAAGTTTATTCTGTTATAAGTAAAAACTTCTAGAATAACGATAGCTTATACATAAGTTGAATTTTTATTTTACATAAAGTATTATTGTTTTAAGTTTCTAGCGTTTTCTTATTAGCATTTATTGTAAATAGACATCAAGTAAAAGAACAAAGTTGCAGAGTAAAATTTTCTTTTGTTTATAAAAATCGTAAGCGATATTTCATAAACAAGCTAAAACTTTAATTTACAATTAAACTTTAATTAATTACCTCCGTGGGCCACGTCTTACCCCTAGTTTAAAGAGTAGTAGTTTACTTTAAATACAAACAACACAAGTATCTTAACATAAGTTTTTAGCAAAAATCTAAGAAACGTAAAATAACTTTATAGTACTTTTGAACTCTTGTTTTTCAAGTTTCAAATGATTTTTTAAATTATTCAATAGAAAATGTTTAGTTACGAAAGAAACATTTGTTTTAAAGCATCGGTTAGTTTTTAACTTATCTATTTAAGGTTGTGCTGAAATTAAGAGGAAGTTTGTTGAAATGCTTATTAGTACTGTTATAATGTTCGGGAAACATTTTATTTTTTAATTACTTTTAATTTTATAAAAAATTATACTAAACAGTTATGTCAAGACTATACTAAACAAGCTCCCACCTTTTTTTTGAAATAATAAAGTAAACAGTACTTTAATTTTATTAATCAGCTATTGTACTAAAGATGAGAAACACTTTGTTAAAATGACTTAGATTTCTATGAAAGTCAACATACTTATATTTCTTTTTCACATAAAATGATCTTTTTATAGACTGCTTTAACAATAAACCAAACTTTCACTTATTACCTCATTTAAACCAACATTTCTAGCAAATTTAAAAAAGACAAAAATAATTTATAATTTTTTGTTGTAGTGTAGTTACTGATTGATAATAGTTTGAAATAAAATATAAATATATATACTTTACAAGTCTATATATCAGGAGAGAAAACAATATATTTTGTTTAGTTGTTAAATCTTGCCTCAATAGAAGTATTTTATTACTGTAAGTTTTAAACTTTGATAAAACTTTCTAAAGTATTATAAGTTATTGGTTAAGTTCGTAAAGTAATACACTGTACTTTAAAATAATTTAATTTAGTAAATAAAATGCCTTTAAGTTTTTCTTGCCGTTAAATTTTATTAAGTAAATTAGTAGAGAATGACTAAATATTTGTAAATGAAAATAGACAAACAAGTAGTTAGACATAGCTTATAAAATTTGTATTTTAGCGTAATATGATTTCGTAAAGCTAATATTCAGAAACTGACAATAAAGAGGTTTTTAGTTTAATATGTAGTAAAGTATTATTATAAAAAAGAAAATAAATGTAATTTATGTGTAAACCTGCGTTAAAAAAAAACCTTAAGCTTTGATCTTTTTTGCTTAAAAGGTAAAAAAAGCATGGTTTATTAACTTGAATAACAAAAGTTTTAAGTAAAGTTTAAAAGTTGAAATCTATGTAAGCCTAAACTTTATAAAACAAATATCATTTTACTTCTAATTACACTTATTTTTGATTATTTGTGAAGCTGTGCTGTAAAAGCAAATAAAATGTATAAAAGTTTCAAATAATAAAATTTGGTAATTTGCAGTCGTAAAAAGTTTTATGGACAACTCATAACGTAAAAACTGTTTGATTTATAAGAGTAACATGTTGATTTAATGTACTTATAATGCTTAAAGTACCCAAGTGCCACATGTTAATTGCTTTACATCAACAAAAATTAGCAAACAAGAATTTCAAAAGAATACAGAAACAAACAAAGTAAGACTCACATAATATTCGTGTACACGATAAAACGTGTATGTTTTAAACTTACAAATAGTAACAACGGTTTTTCAGGTGCAAACTCGAAAGAAGAGTTTCCACTCGAACGAAGGCGCGCGCAAGCTTACGCCACAGGGCCGACGAGGGCGTAGAAGGCTCGAAAGACGCTGCCCGCCATAAAAAGCGCGAAAACCGGCAAGTTTGCGCGGGAACGGCCTGATTCGTTGTTTATTGGGCACTCTTCCTCCTCTTCGCATTTTCCTTTTGTTTTACATAGTGCGGCATAATAATCAATGCAGCCACTTTCTTTAAGTCCCCCGGCAGCCAGGTAAGAGCAGTGGTTATTTAACGAATAAAAAGGCTGGTCTACATCCCACCTTATCACAACGTTGGTATCTTCTACTTTAGCTCCGTTGGAGAAAACGAAGGGGTTGGCATCCGAGCCAGTAGATGACGAATCCCGAAGGGTTACATCAAGCCAGATGCCGCCAGGAGGCAGTCCTTTTTCCGCGCGGTACTTGTAAATGACAAAAACAGCTTTCCTCGCGTTATCACTGTGAAAATTGATGAAATGTATTTCTGTTTTCTTAATTTACCTTATTTTAAGTATTTTACTGATAAAAAACGTTGTTAAAAAACATGTACTAAACGCTATAACAATTGTCTACCACAGTCATATATTTTTTGTAAATTTTGTCATATCATTAACTATGCTTCGTCATTAAGTTATTCTTATATATAAGTTATACTGATTATTTTTGTATAAAGCTGCTCTTTTAATAAAAAAAAGTCTATTTTATTCTACAAATAGTTATTTTTTGTATAAAATTAACCTTTTAAGTGAGAATTTTTATTTTTACAAAACCTTTAAATTTTAGTAATTTTGCTTATTTATCTATTATGTTTGGGCAATTCAGTTTAGTGCTCTTTCAATAAAAAAAAAATTATGCTTCTATTTAAAAGTTACAAAACTTTGGATTAGTTTTCTTTATCAATAAAGAATTAATTTCATATCTAAATTTTCTACACAGTCTAATGGCGACGCGTGGTGTTTTATTAGGGGTGCGAAAAACATAAAAGTATTTAAGAAACCCCTTGATTTGATATAGTTCAAAAATTAATTTACTAGGGTAAATATACTGCAATTACAGAAAATCGTTAGTAAAAAAATTTTGTTTTAAAAATAATATTATTAACAGTTTAATACTTAAAAAAAAGTTTTATTATAAAAAAAAATTACGCGACGCCCCTGCTACTGTAATTATTTTTCGAAAAAAGTTTACTTTTTATGTTAAGCTGTCCTGGAAAGGAAATTAAACTGTACCCGAAAAGTTTTTCCTTACATCAGGTCTTAAGACAAAACATATTGAGGGCCATTTTCTGTCGTTCAATAATTTGTAATTTTAATAACAAATTTTGTTAATATAACAGATTATTGAAAGTGTTAATGATGATATTGCTTTTAAGGAGAAGAAAAGACAAGGTTTACAAAATCATCCTACATCAAAGCGTAAATAAGTTAAAAAGTATAAGTTTGTGTGTTAAACTTTTTTATTTTTATGTTTATCTATAAACTTGCAATTAAATTATGTTTTTTTTTTGTTTTATCAAAATTAACTTTTTGTGTTATTCGTATTCTTCATTTCTTCGTTATCTGTTTTTAAGTTCAAGTGGCCTAAGTTTTGATGCCTGGGTCCATCGTATTGACAACAAACTCGCAGTAGTGATAATAAATAATTAAAACTTTTGTTGTATAAGTATCTATTTTAACTAGTTAGTGTTTTAGGTTAAATAAAGTTATGCTTTTTTTCTGTATGTCATTACTTTTTTAATTAACTTGTTTTTTAGTTATATAAAGGTTACTTCTTTGTGCTATATTTATAAGTTTTAAAAAATTGCAATATTAATACAAACAAACTATACTTGACTACCATAATCGTTAGTTTTTTCTGTAAAGCTGTAGTTTAATATTACATTATGTTATAAAAAAAAATATTTTGTTCTTTTATTCTTATTTTTTAAGGAATCTGATTTTCAATAACAGTCTTATATTATACACTTATAAGTTTTCAAATAAAGTTATCTTTAACGAACAAAACGAATTGCATAATCTGCTATAGTCATTTTTTAGTATTTATTTAATCATAAATTGTATTATAGAAGAAAGTTATGTTTTTTATATAATAGTGTATTTTTAAGTAGTTCTTTAAATTTTTTAAATAACAATATTTTACTACAAGTTGCTGCTTTTCGTAAACATTAGTTATTTCAATTTAGATAAAATGCTTATACACTACAAGTCTTTTGTTTGTTTACTTGCGCTTTTAGTTATAAAACTACTAACAACTTTATTTTACAAGTATAATATTTTGATTTATGTTGTTTTCATTAATTTACAATAAATTGTTTTTGTCTACTACAGTCATAATTTTATAGAGTTTTTGGTAATTTCTCACGTTTTGCAAGTACTGGCCGTTTGAATTTGACCTGTCTCGAGACAGCAGACTGTACAATGATGCGCGGTTCAATTGATTCAAAAAGTTAAAGTATTTCTTTAAATTTTGATGATAGTAGTTATTAGCAATCCAGTTACTGTAAATTTGATTTGTTATGTGTGTGTTGTAAGGATTTAAAGTGTAATTTGGTGCAATGTTTATAATTGGTTGATTTTGAAGTGTTTGATTGGGTGCGCTAGTAATTACTAAATTCGAAGGTTCATTACCCAACAAACTTTGAACATTTGAATTAAGTGCAGTGTTTGGAAGACCTTGAGACTTTTTTGCCGATATTGTCCCACTATTATTTTGCAGCATTTTTTCTTTACGAAAGTTCACCATTTTGTTGCGGAAATAATTTTCTACTATTTACTGTCGCTGATACCCGGATGCGACGTTATTATAAATTTACTATAATGTTAAATTACATGAGTTTTAATATATAGTGTACTTTTTTTTTACACCTTGTTTGAAAAATTAAAACAGTTTATAATACTATTTTACATATTAGCTTAATTTTTTTTTAAAACAAAAAATGAAGTTCTTAAAATATTTTTTAGCTTTAAGCTTCATAAAAAGAATACAACAGCATTTTAAGTAGATTTTTTTTTCTTCTATAACTTAACCTTTTGTTCGACATTATTTTTTATTGGCTATCTTTTTTTTTTGTATCAACATTTTTTAAAAGTTAAATACTTAAGTTCATCAAGGTACAACCAAACTAAATGATTTACCATCTCTACTAATTATTAAAGTTATAAGCAGCATTTTTGAGAAGTATTTTAATGTCTTATTTATAGTACATCAAAATAAGTTTTGTTTTGGGCTTACTTTGTCCACAATGAGAGTTGTAAATTAGTACGATGAATTTTTCGAAAGAATTAACTGCATACTATAAATTTGTGGCTATAATATAAATCAAAAATTTTAATTACGAAATTTAAAATATTTTAGTTTAAATAGTTTTTGATAATTCAAAAACGAGAAAATCAATCTTAAGACAAAAAATTAAATATTATAACTTTGAACCGACTTTGAACAATATTTTGAGAAGCAAGGAAAGTTAAAAAAGTTTAAAGTCCAAAGGAGGAGCTAAAACTAGTTGGAGCCTTTAAATCGTCAAAAAGAATACGGAGAGGCTACATTGACAAGCTGGACAGCCCCCTTTACATTTGGTTTCGTCAGAAACGTGAAAAAGACTGTCCAGTAACTGGTCGAAAAAAGTCTCTTTTCACTGAAATTCGTTTGTTTTAGCAGGAAACATCATAATAAACATTTTATGTAAAATTAAAGTAGGGGTTCCGCGGAAAAGTTGAACTTTGGAAAAGGGTTCCGCCACTAGAAAAAGGTTTAGAAGCACTGGTTTACTTCATAGATATATTTAACCTGAAAACCACTCTAAGAAAGTAATTTACAGTAATCCATATAAATTATAATTCAATATAAATTTCAAAGTAGTACTATCAAAATATAATACTGAATACAGAGCAGCATCGTTTTAAATTTTTTAATTTATCTTAAAGAAAAATTAATGCATTTTATTAGCTTATCAAAAAATAAAATTGTTTAAAACAGCGGTTCTCAACCTTTTATTAATTTTCTACTCCTTTTAGGAAGGTTATTAACAAATTTAGCTTTTTTGGATGGTGACTACCAAATCTACCCCAAATATACAAAATAGTGTTTAATTTTGAGAATTGATTTTTTGAACTTTAAGCTTATTATATATAAAAAATCGTAAAACGTAAAGACTTTATTTAACTTAAAAAATATACAGTTTGATACTAACTTCTAAGTTAAAAAACAACTAATTAGAATTAATTTTCATACCTCGTATTAAATAAAATTTACCACTTAAAACAAGTGAATTAACCCTCAGGGGTAAGTTTACCCCTAGTTAAGAATGGCTGGTTTAAATTATATAAAAAATAATTAAAACTTTTTTTATTAGTTTGGGTCAAAAAAAAAAGTTTCGTTTTTGACTATTTACAAGAGTTACAACAAGAGGGGATAATAAGTAGAGGAGCTACATTAATAAAGACAAAAAATAAGTTTATTCTGTTATAAGTAAAAACTTATAGAATAACGATAGCTTATACATAAGTTGAATTTTTATTTTACATAAAGTATTATTGTTTTAAGTTTCTAGCATTTTCTTATTAGCATTTATTGTAAATAGACAACAAGTAAAAGAACAAAGTTGCAGAGTAAAATTTTCTGTTGTTTATAAAAATCGTAAGCGATATATCACAAACAAGCTTAAACTTTAATTTACAATTAAACTTTAATTAATTACCTCCGTGGGCCACGTCTTACCCCTAGTTTAAAAAGTAGTAGTTTACTTTAAATACAAACAACACAAGTATCTTAACATAAGTTTTTAGCAAAAGTCTAAGAAACGTAAAATAAGTTTATAGTACTTTTGAACTCTTGTTTTTCAAGTTTCAAATGATTTTTAAAATTATTCAATAGAAAATGTTTAGTTACGAAAGAAACATTTGTTTTAAAGCATCGGTTAGTTTTTAATTTATCTATTTAAGGCTGTGCTGAAATTAAGAGGAAGTTTGTTGAAATGCTTATTAGTACTGTTATAATGTTCGGGAAATATTTTATTTTTTAATTAAAAAAAAAAGTTATACTAAACAGTTATGTCAAGACTATACTAAACAACCTCCCACCTTTTTTTGAAATAATAAAGTAAACAGTACTTTAATTTTATTAATCAGCTATTGTACTAAAGATGAGAAACACTTTGTTAAAATGACTTAGATTTCTATGAAAGTCAACATACTTATATTTCTTTTTTACATAAAATGATCTTTTTATAAACTGCTTTAACAATAAACCAAACTTACACTTATTACCTCATTTAAACCAACATTTCTAGCAAATTTAAAAAACACAAAAACAATTTATAAATTTTTGTTGTAGTGTAGTTACTGATTGATAATAGTTTGAAATAAAATGTAAATATATTTACTGTACATAGTCTATATATCAGGAGAGAAAACAATACATTTTGTTTAGTTGTTAAATCTTGCCTCAATAGAAATATTTTATTACTGTAAGTTTTAAACTTTGATAAAATTTTCTAAAGTATTATAAGTTATTGGTTAAGTTCGTAAAGTAATACACTGTACTTTAAAATAATTTAATTAAGTAAATAAAATGCCTTTAAGTTTTTCTTGCCGTTAAATTTTATTAAGTAAATTAGTAAAGAATGACTCAATATTTGTAAATGAAAATAGACAAACAAGTATTTAGACAAAGCTTATAAAATTTGTATTTTAGCGTAATATGATTTCGTAAAGCTAATATTCAGAAACTGACAATAAAGAGGTTAAAGAGAATTAAAATTAACAAACAATATTGATTAAAACTTTTTCATATTTTTATCAAAATTAATAGTTAGTTAGCACTGTTTTGATAAGTTTGTTAATATAATTTTGCGTTGGTCAGGGAGGTCCTACCATTTTATCCGTCGGAAAAAAAAAATACACTGTAGTTTACGTGAGCCACTAAATATTATCTTCTTTTTTAACTAAGCTTTGAAGAAAAATTACAACAGTGGTGTGCTGCTCGGTTGTTTTTCACTTGGCTGTTACCGGCACTTTCACCGAGTTGTTGGTAATTTCTCACGTTTCGCAAGTACTGGCCGTTTGAATTTGACCTGTCTCGAGACAGCAGACTGTATAATGATGCTCGGTTCAATTGATTCAAAAAGTTAAAATATTTTTTTAAATTTTGATGATAGTAGTTATTAGCAATCCAGTTACTGTAAATTTGATTTGTTACGTGTGTGTTGTAAGGATTTAAAGCGTAATTTGGTCCAATGTTTATAATTGGTTGATTTTGAAGTATTTGATTGGGTGCGCTAGTAATTACTAAAGTCGAAGGTTCATTGCCCAACAAACTTTGAACATTTGAATTAAGTGCAGTGTTTGGAAGACCTTGGTACTTATTTGCTGTCTTTGTTCCGCTATTACTTTGCAGCCTTTTTTCTTTACGAAAGTTCACCATTTTGTTGCAAAAATAATTTTCTACTTTTAGCTCGTCAACACCGATCTCCTTTGCCACCTCTATCAGTTTTTCAACTGACAGCCTTTTGCCGTCGCAGCACTTTCCATAAGGCTCTTCCAACTTTTCTCTTTCCTTTCCGCTGCATTCAAACGAGTACCTGTGCGAGCTGCTCACCCCGAGGTTGTTTCTTCTGTTCCTGAAAAACCGAAAGACCGCCAGCCTTTCCGCTCCCAGCTCGCCGCTCAAAGCCTCGTACTCGGCCAGCGTCGGTTTCGGGTTCGAGTTGAAGCGCAAAACGGCCAACGGGACCTGGTTTGCGCTCAGTGCGCAGTTGCCGCTCCTCTTCAGCTCTTGTTCGCGCAACCAGCTCCTCAGCGACGTTTCGCTCGTCCCGGTCGCTTCGGACAGGAGCTTGACGTCGGCGTGGGTTGGGTCGGTGTTTTCGAGAAAGAAACGAGCCAGCAGGAACTCAGCGTCGTTGCTCAGGGTGGGTGACAATCCCTGTGGTTTCATCTCGTCGGTAGAAACGTCCCTTGAGTCAGTATCTTTGGCGACGCTGGGACCTGGCGAGTTTTGTGTTTGAGAATTTAAATATGTGGAATTGTCAGCATTTAGTGGGAGTCTGTTTGAAGAACTTTTAATGTCTTCTTTTGTATTTTGAATTTTTCTTTCGGTTTGGGCGTATGAAATCTTCTGTGGCTTTGCAATTGACTTTCCTAGAGTTTTTTAATAAGTAAAAAATATCTGTGTGTTAAATTAAAGAAATATTGTACTGACTCTTAATTTGTAAGATTTTTCATGTTTTGTTTTTATTAATTATATCACTTTTTATTCAATCAGCTTTTATAGAAACTAATTTTGGTTTATTTTACAGACTACTTTATTGTTTAAAACATGTTATATACACTAGTTTACTTTCAATCTTTTTTTTTAGTATCAAAGTAAAACATAACAATAACTATTTGTTTTTAAAACTTTTTATACTTATTAACCTTTTTTTTTAATAATTAGAATTTAAATCTTACATTTTTTATCTAAAAATATATTTAACTGTTTCCTTAGCGATTAGTGTATTTATTTTATAATATCAGTTTCAAAATAATCTTTACTGATTGACCTTATTAATAAAATATCAAAGTTATTAACTAACTACTTGAAACTTGTAAGTCCTTTTCGTTTGTTGGGGCTTTTACACCAGTTAGCTCGTTATATGCTAGAAGAATTATTATTAAATAAAAGTTTTAGCTGTTTTTTTAATATAGAATATAAAGTTATTTAAAAGTTTTCTTTATTATTATAAAATATTTAAAAAAAAAATCAAAATTATTTAATAACTTACTTAGGCTTTTAGCTACAACACCATTTTTATTGTTTAAAATTTCAGTACTGTTTTGTAGTATTTTAAATTCCGACTTCTTGAGACATTTAAAAATAATTTCTATTATAAATAAAATTTAATGTAAACCTATTTTTATCTATTCACTTAAACTATCAATTTAATTTTTTACTTGTTAAAATATACTATATAGAAAAACAATAAATGAATAAAGTTTTAAAAATAGTCTTTTTAATAAAAACAAAACTTATCAAGTTTTGTTGTGTCTTTATACAGTATAAATGCTTGGCAAATAAGTTTAAAAAAGATTTAAGAACGAATAACAATATTTTTTGTTTTTTATTACGGTAAAAGCTTTAATTGATGCAACCACTACTAAAAATGACACACAACTAGTTAATAAATTAGTTAGTTATAAGCACAAACTTGCAAAAGTAAACAGTTTTGTACATTAGTTTTTGCCATTTTAAAAACAGTTTATGTACTGATGTAACCTTTAAAAAATATACTTTTGGATATAATTGAGGATTAAGGTGATCTAAATGAAATTTAAAACTTTTCAAAGTGTTGAAGTTTAAGTTTAGTTTTTCAAACCTTTATACACTGTGATGCAAAGTAAATAAATATACTTTTTCATATATCATCGAAAAGTAAAAAAAATTGAATACTTACGTCAACTGAACGATATGTTATTTTTGGTAACAAAAGTTTCAAGCTTCGAACAACTTTACCAAAATTCTTTTAATAAAATTCATCTGCTAATGTTAACCTTAAAAACAAAGCGTTTTCAGATCTACAGCCCGTGCATACTGCAGACGAAGAAGAGGTACGCGGGGTACGCGTACGAGTCACGTGACCAGTCGCAGCCCACCTTCGACGCGAAGGGGATCGAGACGGTGAGGCGGGACGGGTGCCTGATCGTCAGCGAGACGCTGGAGGGCGTCCTCCGCCTCATCTTCGACAAGGAGGCCATGGGCGAGGTGCGGTGGTTGTTGTGTTGGTTGATGAAAAAAATGTTCATTAGCTTCGGTTGTAATCGGCTTGTCTTGAATGAAAATACTTTGTTGAGAGTTGTCGTTTGCATCTAATTAAATTTTCTAATACTATGTTCAAACTGAAGTTGACTTTGTATTAAGACCAATTGCTTTGTTCGCAGTTCCCAGTATAAGAGTTAGAATAGGAACTATGAGCTAATGCTGGTGAAAAAAAATATTTAAAACTTTTAAATTAAAATAGAATAATAGCACTTTTAAAACAGCAACCTATAGACCTAAAAAAACATGAAACTCTTAAAGTATCCTGCTTTAAGTAAACTGAAAGTAAAACTGAAAACTACTGCTTATAGTAAAGATATAATGTAAACAATAATATTTTCAGGTCAAAGCTTATGTACAAAGTCAGTGTTCAAAAGTCCTACAAGAAAATTTGAACTTTGAAAAATACATAATTTCCAAGGAATTCCGGGGAATAAATAATTACAAACCCGGAGCCATTGTTCCTGGTCTTGTGCTGGCAAGGTTAGTTTACAATTTTTACTTAAAAAATTTAAAAAAATGTGTAGAATTTATTAGGGTTTTTAAGTGACTCCAGTTACTTTTTATATTTGCACGGATTTTTTGGTTCTAGAACTAGTTTTTACACGTTTTAAAAGGTTTAAAAATCAAATTTATAAAATAATAAAATTTAGCAGTTTAAAGCAACCAAAAAGAATTAATAAGATCCGTGTGAAAAAACTAACATATTAAAATAATCAAAAATAAGCGAAACACCCTAAAAACGTACCAAACAAAATTACCACAAAATAAATTCCCCGAAACAGAAAACGAAAAGCAATGGACAGCAGGTCCTCGTACCACCCGGGCCAGCACGTCCCGTACGTGGTGGTGTGCGGGTCGCCCGGGGTTCCCCTTTTCACGCTGGTGCGCGAACCCCGCAACGTCATCAAGGACCCGGCGCTGCGCTTGAACGGCCGCTTTTACGTCACAAAGATGCTGCTGCCCGCATTGCACAGGATGCTTTCGCTGATACCCGGATGCGACGTTTACGATTGGTTCAGGGAAACCCCCAGAGTTATGACGTACTTCCACCACGCCGAGAGCCAGGCGGTCAAGGTTGGCGGGAAAATTTTTTTACGATAACTATTTAAATACTAGTTTGTGCGGTGTTTAAGAAATTCTAAAAATAAAAAAAGTTAAAATAATATTAACTGCAAATTGTATATGGTTTGTTAGAGTTAAATTATTAAAAATTTTTATAACTATTTAATTATAAATAATATAAGTTTTCGATCAATCTAAGCATTTGTTTTAATCTTATAATAAACAATATAAAGTAATGGTGCTTGAAAGCTTGCATGTCCTCACGCGTGCGCTTTATTTAAAACAACAACCTTCATTCAGTCCACAATATCGCAATTCTTCCAATCCAAGCACTGCCTGGCGTGCCACCGGGTGGTGAAGGGGAGGCTGAAGAAGCTGTGCCACGTTTGCACGGGCGACTCCGGGTCTTTGCAAGCCGCGGTGAGCAGTTTGAACGGCACAATCAGGAGCTTGCAGCGAAAAGAACACGTGTTGAACCTGGTTCGTTGATAAATTATCAAGTTTTTTATTGAAATGATTCAGATGAAAAATTATAAAATTAGCTACAAAAAGTTGAAAAAAAAAACTGAAAAAACTCTTAAAAGAGTGTTCATTGTTTAAATTTCGTCATTTTTTGTTGAATGATTGAATTGAACAAAATGATTGAATTTCATGATTTCATGGTTGAATAATTTACTCAACCATTAAATATTATTAGCTATTGTTTTTAACTTAACAAAAAATGCTTTTTGAAATGACTGTGAAGTATAAATACTGGTTATAATTACAAATTTTCATATAGTTGGTAGGAATTGAGAGATTGTGAAGTAACTGGTAGAAATGATTATTATTTTTTAATTTAAAGGTATGTAGGAATTGCACGCGACTGACAGAAGTTCAATGTTCCAATCTGGATTGTTCATTGTATTTTAAAAGACTGAAGAGCCGCAGAAATAAAAGCTATTTAAAGGAAATTAACTCAGTGTTAGATAGTATCAGCTGAAAATGTTAAATTTCTATTAAGCAGTCAACTCTACCTCTTAACTATGTTTGAAGCATATTTTACTTGTTTTATCCTGGAAATTCTATTATAGAATTAATTAATTTAATGAGATTATCACAAAAAGCTTATTTTTTAAATGTTGTTTTTTTATCTGAATGTTTTATTTACAAAATATTTGTGACCAACTTTAAACTGTCTAAAGTTTGTAGACTGTTTTTAATTTTTTAGATTTTTTTTCGTACTAGCTCGTAAATTTTACTTTATTTTTTATCATGCTGCTTTTAACAACTTTATTTGATTTTTTAAATTGATTTTTTAACAACAACTTTACCATTGATTTTTATAATGTTATATTTATTGTACTTCACTAAGTCATTGTTCTTAAAAAGTAATACATTAATATTTTACTGAATATAAACACAAGTAGAAGTACTTTTCAACCACGCTCATCAGTATTTAGTTCGTGGTTTGTAACATCATGAACTAAAAAAAACTGAGTCTTTAACACAGTAGTGATAAAATGTAACGCAGTTATAAAATCAATCAATTTAAGTTCAACGAAGTAAACAATATGGTCGAATAGACTGATTAATTTTGTTTAAACACTTCTGGTTTTAGGCTTAAGATATATACTGATATAAATGAAAGTCATTACGAGTTCTTGGTTTATTTTGATATAGTTATCCGCGTTATAATTTACGAAGAGTTTCAAATTAAAATCAAATGTTCCCCAATCGCTGAACTACTATTTGTTTTCTGTAGTCTATCAACTTCCTTGATAGATACCCAAATCTTGTTTTATAAACTTTTTGGTAGATTTTGACTAGATTTTTGCTGGTTCTACCCGCGTATATTTTCGTAAGCAAACACTTTTGTTTTTTAACTGAGCATTTTGTAACTTTTGCTTTAACGTTTATTTTCAATAGTATTAACAAACTTTAAGTTAACTAAAAAAAATAAAACCGAAAAAAAAAACGTTTAATTATCCATAAGTCTTTAAAGTTTTAGTTACATACTTTAATTTTTGTGTACATGTGCCAAGGTTCGGATGTTTTGAATAATAATAGTTTATAAAATATCATTAGATTTTGATTGATTGACAAATTCATTGATACTACATATCTTTTTTTTATTGTTCCTAAAGTCATGAGATTTGAATGCTAGGTGTGACTATGATAACAAATTTAAACAAAAACTGGTTTAGTTGAAATTTTTAATAAGAAACACATAGGTCTGTCTACATTTTTCAAAAAGTAAGTATAATTTTGTAAGAGTGTTTGTGAAAATTTACTTTTAAAACTTTGAAAGTATTAACTTACAAGAAAAATAATTGTAAAATAGCTCAAAAAGCTTTTAGAAATTTATCTTTAGTTCAAACACAATAACATTTTCTTCTTGAAGGGTTTACAATAAACCATATTTAAAAATTTTAATATAAAAAATTGAAATCATATAACTACAGGTGTGACATAATATTTATAGACAAAACACGATTAGTCAATAATAGACCATTATGGCGATAATATACTCAAGAGTCGCCTACCAATTTAAACCAGTGGACTTTTATTTTTTTATACTTAAGCAGATTTCCCAAACGAATTTTAACATTTTTTTTTCAAGTGTTAATACAAACTAATGTAGGTTGTTTAAAACCAAAACATTAAATGAGAATAAAAGTTAAGAAGTGATTTTTTTTGTATTTTCAATGTTAGACGTGAACTAACTACTAATTATGATAACAGAAGGTCGATAGCTCGGATCTGACTACACACAAAATGGAGATGTACACCCAGAAAAACAAGTAATGAAGTTTTAAAGCTTGTTTGAAGTTTATTTAACTTAAGTTATTTTTTATAGAAATTAATAAAAAAAGCTTTACAGGTGGAATGTCTTTGGGAAAACGAAAGTACTATTTTACTTAAAGAAAATTTAAGTTCAGAGAATTCGTTCCCCGCAGTTTGTTACTTTTAAATTGATATTAGTCATACCCGAAGTCTTAATATTCATGGCAGCTTTAAAGGTCGACTGGAACAGAATTCAAGTGCCTAATCATTTACAACTTACCGTAGTACATAAATACTAACTTAATATAAACTTGTGCAGATAATTTTGTGCATTTTACAATTGCTGTTACACAAGAATAACAATTAGCAACTAAAGTCTGTCGATAGTCCAGAAATTACTAAGTTATTGTATGGTAAAAATGAATAAAGAAATATTGATAGAAGTTATTTAAGTTTTATAAAATCAATATAACTTTATTTAAACTTCTAAAAAATAATCAAAGTTTGAAAAGTTGAACTAAAGGGGAATAATAAGCTTTACTCACATTGGTGTGGTAAAACATTTGATTTGGGTAGTAAGCAATTTATACTTGATACGTTAAAATTTAATGATTAACTTCTAAACTTAACTTACTTTTCGCTTTGTTTTATAACTCTAAGAAACAAGTTGTATTTTTTTTTATAGATTTTTGTGTTGGCATCTTATTTATAAACAAGTATAGATGATTTTTGTTACAAACAGACATTTTTTGTTAAATATTTTAATATTTATTATAGGGATATTTTTTTTACATTAGATTAAACTTAGTTTTGTCAATTTTAAGTATTCTGTATTTTCAAAGCAGTACTATCAAAATATAATACTAAATACAGAGCAGAATATAAAAGTTAGTTGGATTTTGTTTGTCGCGAAATAACCAGCATTAAAAGCTCTTTGAAAACAAAACAGACGAATTGGTAAGTGTAAAAAGTCTAATTCCCATTTGTTGTTATGAAGTAAAAATATCGCGCGGGCTTCAGTCACGAGATTTTCGTCGTTGATGCTATCATGCAGATTTTTGAAGACTATTTTTTCTACGTTCATTACATCAGTATGTTTAGCTAAATATTAACTACCCGAGTATAAATTTAGAATAAATTTTTGTGAGTAGTAAGTTTCAAAAAGTACAAATGTTGAAAAAGAAATTAGAAGCTAATAGTGCTGAATTGAAAACAGTTGGAACACAAGAGTTAGAAATGATAAAAAAAAAAATATTTTAAACAGTTAGAAGTGTAAGTTTTGTACAAAATATTTTTTTTACTTTGACATAACTCGTTTAGTATTAAATTGATAAGTTCAAGAAATTTTAAAAGAATTATAATTTTCAAGTGTTCATGAATGATATGAAGGATGTTATTATATTTAAAGGTTAACTACTCCAAATAAGGTTTTAAAGTTATTTCTGAATTAAATTGATAACTCATCTGTGTTGTTTATAAAATTCAAGGCTTAAACTTTGTTTAATATTTGCTGAAACAATTTTTTTATAACTACATATTACCTCTCCGTATATAAACTGTACTTACTATGCTTTATTCAAAAAAACTGAAAAATACTAGATTACTTAAATACTATTAGTGTTAAAAATATTTAAATTAAACAAGTTTGATAAATTTATTTTTTATTGTGCAAATATTCAGAATTAACATTTTGTGAGCATTTTGAGTTTGCTTTCTTTAAAAAAAAACTTGAAAATTACGTTTGTTTTAATTCTGTCTAATAAAACAGGTAATTATTTTAATTTCGATAGTAATAATTATATTTCCAGAAAAAATGCGTAGATAGTTCTATTTTTATTCCAAAAATGAAAAGTGAAAAGAAAAGTTTATTTTTGATAAATAAAAATAATATTTGTTATTTTAACTGGTATGGTTTTTAATTTCAAAGTTTCAACAATACAAATAATTAATTTTGCTACATCTACAGGTATTAAATAAAGCTTGGTAAGGCTATATCATTATTAGGTATAAAAAATAAAGTTTCAGTAGTTACTTATCTATTAAAAAACTAAATTAGGCTACTTCAGCTGTTTCTCAGAATAGCTTTTGAATAAAAAAACGAGCCACTTGAAATAAGATTCTCAAAAGCCGTTGGATACTTTATTCAAATTATACAAGAAGTTTAAAAAGTTGCATTTTTATATGAAACAAAAAATGTTTACCACGTCTTGGTTTTACCAGGTAACGCACTAAATTTTTTGATAACATATTTTGTTGATTTCTAGCCCTATATAATCGTTTTGTTATAAAGACCGTGAAACTAAGAACAGATTTGAAAAAAGTTCATTGAAAAAATTTGAATGTACGATGAAACTTTAGATGTTGAAGAATTTTGAAAACCCAAAAAGCGGCGAAAAGAAGAATTCGAAACTTAAACTACCTCTAAATACACATATGCATAGTTTTTAATTCTATTGACGAGACATTATACTTTAGGTACAAGGAAAACATCACTAGGAAAGCTTCAAACTATGTTTAAGTTTTTCAAGTTGGTCACAAACTCAACAGCGAGTTTGATACCCAACCATCCCCTCTATAATTCATTTCTTTTATTTTTTATACTTAAGCAGATTTCTCAAACGAATTAAAACATTTTTTTTTCAAGTGTTAATACAAACTAATTAGTACAAACTAATACAAACATAAGTAAGAAAATAGTTTGTAAAAAGTAGCTAAGAGTTGTATAAAATTCTACAAAATAAACCTAAATTATAAAAAAGACCTTCCTCTTTCATTTTACAAAACTACAACATAGAGCATAATTTTTATAAGTGTTCTGCTCTAGCAGGGTTATAGCTAAGAAGCTGTTATTTTAATGATGTCTACTTATAAGATTTTCCACATACAAAAAATAAGCTAAGCAAAATTTAAAGGTCGGGGCAACAGATGCACGCACACTGTGTAGACCACTGATCTAAAGTAAGTTTCAAATAATTTCCGGTATATCTAGTGTAATTTTTAAAACTCCTCTCCAATATACTTAAAACATTTTCTTTTTTTGCTTTTTTTCAGAAACCCCGGAATCCGGACCATCTACTGTCATTTCGAAAAAAATGTCAGAATGTTTACAAAGTTTCAAAAAAAAAAATTGTACACTACCAACGTACTTTTCGTGCACCCTGAAATTCAACAACAACTACCAATAACTCCATTCTTAAATTAAAATGAAAAAAAATCTTAAGACATTGAAAAAATGTTGAAAATAACCGAAGTTTTGCAAAAAACAGCAAACAAGCAGGAGTCAACGAAGGTTTTACTAAAATTTCAAAATTTTTCAAGTGGAATACAAACAAAATCGAATATAAATTCCATTTAACTTTACTAAAAAATTTAAGACTACTCGAGAAAAAAAAAAACATTAGCAATAAAAATACCATATGTCATATATATTAACTATCTCGATGAACATTCTTTATCTTGACCTCTGATTCTATATTTTTTTCTTCAAATGTTGGTAAAGTTGTGAAATTATAAAGTAGAAAATTAATATTACAATAATAAGCAATTTAACTATAAGCCATTTAAAGCAGCATTACTCCCTGATACACTTATCTATAAATACATACACACTAATAGTTTAAGCCAATAGAACAATTTATCCAGAGACTTGATATCAAAATAATCTATAAAACTCTACTTTCGTTTTAAATGATAAGTTTTTAGCACTCTTAGTTGCAAATGGTTAAGTAAAAACCATCTGCTACTAAACAGTTAAATTTATATTTTATTTCTGATCAAAGTTCCTAATTAGTTTAGTTTAATTAACATTTAAAAACACTTTGTACTATTTGAAAAAAAGTTCAAACGTTTTAATGAAAATGGAAAACCTGAAGTGTTTTCAATATTCATTTAAGTTAGTTTGAATATTATAAAAATATTTAATACTGCATGAGTTTTGTACAAATAAATTCAAAAAATTTATGAAAAAAGAAATACTGTTTTGAAGTGTGCAAAATGTACTCAACTTAGAGATATGGTAGCCATAGATTTTTTGAATTTCAGGTTTTTAGAAGTAAAAGTTACTTTGTTTATTTTAGTATAAAACTAAAGTTAAAGTAAAAACTTGTATTGAATAATACAAAAGCTTATTATTGTAGTGCTAATTTTAATGATAGTTTTAAATAATACAAAAAGTATATTGTAAATGAAAGATTTTTTGTGTCTAAATAAATTCTATTTATATTGAAAGTATAAATTATTTAAAAATGCAGGGTATTCTTTGCCTAAAATGTTAAACTCTGCGGTTTATGAAAACCCTGTAAATAAAGTCTGTCTTTTATAGCTACTATATAATTTCAATTGAAATTTTTCTTAAAAATATTTCTTAATGGCGCACAAAAGACTAATATTTAATAATATTATTTAGCTTTAGAACTCCACAGCTCCGTAAATAAATATATCTCCAAAAAAAATACACTTTCATTTGATTAATTACTAGTTGTTTTAATATGTGCTGACAGATCATTGTTTTAAATGATATTTTTGATTTAATCAAAGAAGGTTTGTTAATTCAGTGCTACGGTGTTGTAGGAGTGCTATTGACATAAAAACTGAAAAGTTGGTATATTAAAACCCGCATTTATTAAATAAAATAAGACTTCTGTTACTAGCTTTAAACGAATGTTACAGTAATTTTAAAGTAACGTTCCAAAGATATTAAATTTGATAATCAACTCAAAAAAAAAGTTATGCTCATTTTATGCAAACTTTTTATACATATTTTTAAAGTTAAAATATAATTTTTTCTTTCAAGTAGAGCAATTATCCTTAATGCATAGTTAAAACGGTAGTTTTTAGAGCAGGAGTTTAGGTTAACAAAAGATTTTATGTCGACTAAAACGAACATCTGGAAGAGTTAGTGACGTAACATGAAATAAAAAAAAAATTTATGCTAATTTTATGCAAATTTTTCATACATATTTTTAAACGATTTTATGTCGACTAAAACGAACATCTGGAAGAGTTAGTGACGTAACATGAAATTTCTGCAATTTAAAAAATAGTTTAGAATATATATTGGATATAATTTTTGGGGTGGGTGGGATGGATAACTAAATCGAAAACTGCAGTTCGAAGAGAGGCTGAAAGCTAGATCGCACAATCGCGCGCAAAGCGCGCTGTTGTGCTTATTTTGCGAAGCAAAACCGAAAGAAAGCAGAGCTTTCTGAGGTTGGGACGTACAATGAAAGCGAAGCTTTGGAGGCATGGAAGTCAAAGCAAGATCGCACAATCGCGCGCGAAGCGCGCTGTTGTGCTTATTTTTGCAAAGCAAAACCGAAAGAAAGCGGAGCTTTCTGAGGTTGGGACGCAAAAAGAAAGCGAAGCTTTCGATGTCTGGAAGTTAAAGCAAGATCGAGCGCGAAGCGGGCCTTTTTTGCGACGCAAAACCAAAAGAAAGCGAGCTTTCTGAGCCCGGATTTTAGCTTAACGAATTCAGATTTGTTTAAAGTTAAAATATTATTTTTTCTTTCAAGTAGAGCAATTATCCTTAATGCTTAGTTAAAACGGTAGTTTTATTTTAGTTTTTAAGCAGAATTTAGGTTAACAAATTTAGATTTGTTTAAAGTTAAAATTAGTGGAGTAATTTTGTTTTAATACTTAGTTTAAACAACAGTTATTAAAAACTTAAAGTATTTTTTAAGAGTATTTGAAAAGTAGTAGAAAATATTAAAATTTTTTTATACTTGTAATATTTTAGTTATAATTTTATTTACTTTATTATTAATTATTATTTATTAGTATTTGCTTTATTTGGCTAGCACAAAAGCGCGCTCTGCGCGCGGTGTGCGATACTTTTAGCTACTTGTTACAAACTATTTTCTTACTTATGTAGTTCTTTTTGTTTTATAGTTAAGTGAATAGATATGTATATTTTTTCTTTTTACATTATCTGTTTCAAACTAACTTGTTCTAATCAATAGTTTAAACATAAGTTTTCTAAAATTTTAAGAGTTTTTGATAGTATTTCAAAATTATCAAAAATTTGAAAAATTTCTAACTAATAATTTTAATTTATTTATTTTATTATTTATCTGCCTTATACGGCTAGCACAAAAGCGCGCTTTGCGCGCGGTGTGCGATGCTCTTGGCCATTTATTAAAATCTGTTATCAGTTTAAAGTACCTCATAATTGTTTTATTGTTTACTTCATAGATATATTTAACCTGAAAACCACTCTAAGAAAGTAATTTACAGTAATCCATATTAATTATAAAACTTATTTTGTTATTGTTTATGTTAAACGACGCTGTTGTGTTCTGGCAAGGTTTTTATAACTTTGAGGTTATTTGCCAACTTTATTTGCATACTTTTTGAATAAACTCATACAAAACGGATTTTTTACCAAACATTATCCAAACACTCTCTTTAAACGAAACTTGATAAATTTACTTGCAAATGTCAAATAATTTGTAGTTAAATAATAAAAATGTTTAGTGAATTGTTAGTAATTTAATATAAATTTGTCTTCATAAACTTTAACTATTTATATTTTTTCATCGTAACTAAATAACTTTAACATCATACATAGAAAAGAAATAGTTCAATCATTTGGAATCAATCAATTAGATGTATTCTTTGTAAAAGATTTTGCAAAAAAGCATCTAGACAAAAAAGAAATAAATGAATGTTTAGCTCATCATAAACTTTCAAATCTTCACAATGCTGCAATTACTCAAAACGTATTTAGTCCAATGCTTTTAAAACAAAAAGTATCAAGTATTATGTTACATCAATGTTAAATGTAAAAAAATATTGATCTTGCTCAAATCCCCTCAACTTACCGACATGTTATTCAAGATAATAAACCATGCTTTTTTTACCTTTTAAGCAAAAAAGATCAAAGCTTAAGGTTTTTTTTTAACGCAGGTTTACACAATTATTACATTTATTTTCTTTTTTATAATAATACTTTACTATATACTAAACTAAAAACCTCTTTATTGTCAGTTTCTGAATATTATCTTTACGAAATCATATTACGCTAAAATACAAATTTTATAAGCTATGTCTAACTACTTGTTTGTCTATTGTCATTTACAAATATTTAGTCATTCTCTGATAATTTACTTAATAAAATTTAACAGCAAGAAAAACTTAAAGGCATTTTATTTAATTAATTAAATTGTTTTAAAGTACAGTGTATTACTTTACGAACTTAACCAATAACTTATAATACTTTAGAAAATTTTATCAAAGTTTAAAACTTACAGTAATAAAATACTTCTATTGAGGCAAGATTTAACAACTAAACAAAATATATTGTTTTCTCTCCTGATATATAGACTATGTAAAGTATATATATTTATATTTTATTTCAAACTATTATCAATAATCAGTAACTACACTACAACAAAAAACTATAAATTATTTTTGTCTTTTTTAAATTTGCTAGAAATGTTGGTTTAAATGAGGTAATAAGTGAAAGTTTGGTTTATTGTTAAAGCAGTCTATAAAAAGATCATTTTATGTGAAAAAGAAATATAAGTATGTTGACTTTCATAGAAATCTAAGTCATTTTAACAAAGTGTTTTTCTCATCTTTAGTACAATAGCTGATTAATAAAATTAAAGTACTGTTTACTTTATTATTTCAAAAAAAGGTGGGAGCTTGTTTAGTATAGTCTTGACATAACTGTTTAGTATAATTTTTTTTAAATTAAAAGTAATTAAAAAATAAAATATTTCCCGAACATTATAACAGTACTAATAAGCATTTCAACAAACTTCCTCTTAATTTCAGCACAACCTTAAATAGATAAGTTAAAAACTAACCGATGCTTTAAAACAAATGTTTCTTTCGTAACTAAACATTTTCTATTGAATAATTTAAAAAATCATTTGAAACTTGAAAAACAAGAGTTCAAAAGTACTATAAAGTTATTTTATGTTTCTTAGATTTTTGCTAAAAACTTATGTTAAGATACTTGTGTTGTTTGTATTTAAAGTAAACTACTACTCTTTAAACTAGGGGTAAGACGTGGCCCACGGAGGTAATTAATTAAAGTTTAATTGTAAATTAAAGTTTTAGCTTGTTTATGAAATATCGCTTACGATTTTTATAAACAAAAGAAAATTTTACTCTGCAACTTTGTTCTTTTACTTGATGTCTATTTACAATTAATGCTAATAAGAAAATGCTAGAAACTTAAAACAATAATACTTTATGTAAAATAAAAATTCAACTTATGTATAAGCTATCGTTATTCTATAAGTTTTTACTTATAATAGAATAAACTTATTTTGTGTCTTTATTAATGTAGCTCCTCTACTTATTATCCCCTCTTGTTGTAACTCTTGTAAATAGTCAAAAACGAAACTTTTTTTTTTTTTGACCCAAACTAATAAAAAGAGTTTTAATTACTTTTTATATAATTTAGACCAGCGATTCTTAACTAGGGGTAAACTTACCCCTGAGGGTTAATTCACTTGTTTTAGGGGTTAAATTTTATTTGTTACGAGGTATGAAAATTAATTCTAATTAGTTGTTTTTTACCTATCGATCTAATTTTTTACTTGTTAAAAATAGCAATACCATATAGAAAAAAAATAAATTAATAAAAATTTAAAAGTAGTCTTTTCAATAAAAACAAAAATTATCAAGTTTTGTTGTGTCTTTATACAGTATAAATGCATGGCAAATAAGTTTAAAAAAAATGGATAAGAACGAATAACAATATTTTTTGTTTTTTAGTACGATAAAAGCTTAAATTGATGCAAGCACTACTAAAAATGACACACAATTAGTTAATAAGTTAGTTAATTATAAGCACAAACTTGCAAAATTAAACAGTTTTGTACATTAGTTTTCGCCATTTTAAAAACAGTTTATGTACTGATGTAACCTTTAAAAAATATATTTTTGATATTTTAGAGGACTAAGTTGGTTTGAATTAAAAATAAAAATTTTGAAAGTTTTGAACTTGAGGTTTAGTTTTTTAAACCTTTATGAAGCGTGATGAGAAATAAATAAATATGTTTTTTTTATATATCATCGAAAAAAAAAAAGAATATTTACATCAACTGAACGATGTGTTATTTTTAATAACAAGAGTTTCTAGTTTTAAAAAAACACGTAAAACTTTTGTAACTAATAAATCATTTTTATCTACTAATATTAACTACAAAACAAAGCATTATTACACTCACTTGTACAGTTTTTCAGATCTACAGCCCGTGCAGTAAAACTTGTGTAACTATTAAAGATCATTTAAATATAAATTTTTTTAAATTTTCACTTTAAAACAAATTGTTTTCAGATCTACAGCCCGTGCATACTGCAGACGAAGAAGAGGTACGCGGGGTACGCGTACGAGTCACGTGACCAGCTGCAACCCACCTTCGACGCGAAGGGGATCGAGACGGTGAGAAGGGACGGGTGCCTGATCGTCAGCGAGACGCTGGAGCGCGTCCTCCGCCTCATCTTCGACAAGGAGGCCATGGGCGAGGTGCGGTGGTTGTTCTGTTGGTTGATGAAAAAATGTTCATTAGCTTTGCTTGTAACCGGCTTGAATGAAAATACTTTGTTGAGAGTTGTCGTTTGCACCTAATTAAATTTTCTAACACTATGTTCAAACTGAAGTTGACTTTGTATTAAGACCAATTGCTTTGTTCGCGGTTCCCAGTGTAAGAGTTAGAATAGGAACTATGAGCTAATGCTGGTGAAAAAAAATATTTAAAACTTTTAAATTAAAATAGAATAATAGCACTTTTAAAACAGCAACCTATAGGCCTAAAAAACATGAAACTCTTAAAGTATCCTGCTTTAAGTAAACTGAAAGTAAAACTGAAAACTACTGCTTATAGTAAAGATATAAACAATAATATTTTCAGGTCAAAGCTTATGTACAAAGTCAGTGTTCAAAAGTCCTACAAGAAAATTTGAACTTTGAAAAATACATAATTTCCAAAGAATTCCGGGGAATAAATAATTACAAACCCGGAGCCATTGTTCCTGGTCTTGTACTGGCAAGGTTAGTTTACAATTTTTACTTGAAAAATTTAAAAATATGTGTAGAATTTATTAGGGTTTTTAAGTGACTCCAGTTACTTTTTATTTTTGTACGGATTTTTTGGTTTTAGAACTAGTTTATTACACGTTTTAAAAGGTTTAAAAATCAAATTTATAAAATAATAAAATTTAGCAGTTTAAAGCAACCAAAAAGAATTAATAAGATCCGTGTGAAAAAACTAACATATTAAAATAATCAAAATAAGTGAAACACCCTAAAAACGTACCAAACAAAATTACCACAAAATAAATTCCCCGAAACAGAAAACGAAAAGCAATGGACAGCAGGTCCTCGTACCACCCGGGTGAGCACGTCCCGTACGTGGTGGTGTGCGGGTCGCCCGGGGTTCCCCTTTTCACGCTGGTACGCGAACCCCGTACCGTCATCAAGGACCCGACGCTGCGCTTGAACGGCCGCTATTACGTCACAAAGATGCTGCTGCCCGCATTGCACAGGATGCTGTCGCTGATACCCGGATGCGACGTTTACGATTGGTTCAGGGAAACCCCCCGAGTTATGACGTACTTCCACCACGCCGAGAGCCAGGCGGTCAAGGTTGGCGGGAAAATTTGTTTGTGATAACTTTTTTAATATTTGTTTGTGCGGTGTTTAAAAATTCTAAAAATCAAAAATTTAAAATAATATTAACTGCAAATTGTATATGTTTGTTAGAGTTAAATTATAAGTTTGTTATAATTATTAATAATTTATAATATAAGTTTAAGATGAATTTAATCATTTGTTTTTAATTTTATAATAAACAACATAAAGTAATGGTGCTTGAAAGCTTGCATGTGCTCACGCGCGCGCTTTGTTTAAAACAACAACCTTCATCCAGTCCACAATATCGCAATTCTTCCAATCCAAGCACTGCCTGGCGTGCCACCGGGTGGTGAAGGGGAGGCTGAAGAAGCTGTGCCACGTTTGCACGGGCGACTCCGGGTCTTTGCAAGCCGCGGTGAGCAGTTTGAACGGCACAATCAGGAGCTTGCAGCGAAAAGAACACGTGTTGAACCTGGTTCGTTGATAAATTATCAAGTTTTTTATTGAAATGATTCAGATGAAAAATTATAAAATTAGCTACAAAAAGTTGAAAAAAAAAACTGAAAAAACTCTTAAAAGAGTGTTCATTGTTTAAATTTCGTCATTTTTTGTTGAATGATTGAATTGAACAAAATGATTGAATTTCATGATTTCATGGTTGAATAATTTACTCAACCATTAAATATTATTAGCTATTGTTTTTAACTTAACAAAAAATGCTTTTTGAAATGACTGTGAAGTATAAATACTGGTTATAATTACAAATTTTCATATAGTTGGTAGGAATTGAGAGATTGTGAAGTAACTGGTAGAAATGATTATTATTTTTTAATTTAAAGGTATGTAGGAATTGCACGCGACTGACAGAAGTTCAATGTTCCAATCTGGATTGTTCATTGTATTTTAAAAGACTGAAGAGCCGCAGAAATAAAAGCTATTTAAAGGAAATTAACTCAGTGTTAGATAGTATCAGCTGAAAATGTTAAATTTCTATTAAGCAGTCAACTCTACCTCTTAACTATGTTTGAAGCATAATTTACTTGTTTTATCCTGGAAATTCTATTATAGATTAAATTAATTTAATGAGATTATCACAAAAAGCTTATTTTTTAAATGTTGTTTTTTTATCTGAATATTTTATTTACAAAACATTTGTGACCAACTTTAAACTGTTTAAAGTTTGTAGACTTTTTAATTTTTTAGATTTTTTTTCGTACTAGCTCGTAAATTTTACTTTATTTTTTATCATGCTGCTTTTAATAATTTACTTTTTACACCACATTTACCATTGATTTTTATAATGTTATTGTACTACACTAATTTACTGTTCTAAATCCTGTTAATACATTAATATTTTACTGAATGTAAACACAAGTAGAAGTACTTTTCAACCACGCTCATCAGTATTTAGTTCGTGGTTTGTAACATCATTAACTAAAAAAAACTGAGTCTTTAACACAGTAGTGATAAAATGTAACACAGTTATAAAGTCAATCAATTTAAGTTCAACGAAGTAAACAATATGGTCGAATAGACTGATTTATTTTGTTTCAACACTTCTGGTTTTAGGCTTAAGTTGTAAAATGCCTCCAGAGTTTTTAAATGAAAGTCATTACGAGTTTTTGGTTTATTTTGATATAGTTATAATTTACCGCGTTATAATTTACAAAGAGTTTCAAATTAAAATCAAATGTTCCCCAATCGCTGAACTACTATTTGTTTTCTGCAGTCTATAAACTTCCTTGATAGATACCCAAATCTTGTTTTAAAAACTCTTTGGTAGATTTTGATTAGATTTTTGCTGGTTCTACCGGCGTATATTTTTGTAAGCAAACATTTTTGTTTGTTAATTGAGCATTTTGTAACTTTTGCTTTAACGTTTACTTTCAATAGTATTAACAAACTTTAAGTTAACTAAAAAAATTAAAACCGAAAAAAAAAGTTTAATTATCCATAAGTCTTTAAAGTTTTAGTTACTTAAAAACAATTTGGAAAACATTTAATTACATACTTTAATTCATGTGTACATGTGCCAAGGTTCGGATGTTTTGAATAATAATAGTTTATAAAATATCATTAGATTTTGATTGATTGACAAGTTCATTGATACTACATATCTTTTTTTATTGTTCCTAAAGTCATGAGATTTAAATGCTAGGTGTGACTATGATAACAATTTTAAACAAAAACTGGTTTAGTTGAAATTTTTAATAAGAAAAACATAGGTCTTTCTACATTTTTCAAAAAGTACGTATAATTTTGTAAGAGTGTTTGTGAAAATTTACTTTTAAAACTTTGAAAGTATTAACTTACAAGAAAAATAATTGTAAAATAGCTCAAAAAGCTTTTAGAAATTTATCTTTAGTTCAAACACAATAACATTTTCTTCTTGAAGGGTTTACAATAAACCATATTTAAAAATTTTAATATAAAAAAAAAGAAATTTCATAACTACAGGTGTGACATAATATCTATAGACAAAACACGATTAGTCAATAATAGACCATTCTGGCGATAATATACTCAAAAGTCGCCTTTCAATTTAAACCAATGGTACAACACGTCCTGAATTATGTATATATGTCTTACAATTTAACTATTTTGAGGTTACATAGATTTTAAAAGCTATGAAGGTTATGTAATACTTTCTACTTTTAAACTTCACTTGAATAACATATAAGTTCAATTAGCTAGCAAGTAAAAAACTGACATTTTACTAGTAAACCAATTTATTGCAAAAAAAAAAAAACACAGGATAACATTTTAAAACCAATGAAAAAACTAGAAGCAGCTAAGAATATTGTAAAACTACTAACAATTTCCTCATTAATGTCTAACAATTTTCAGTCCTAAAACATTGTAAAAAGTTTCAATTTTTAAGTAGTCAAGAAAAATAAAACCTACAGTGTTTTATGCTCCAAAGGTATTTCTAAGAAAAATCTTATTGTTCAAGTAATTAGAATACTTTTGCACTATATTTACTTACAAAGTTATAACCAATTAGATTTACAAAAACATATAACTTGAGTCACTCTCTACCTACACACTCTTTTACCAATAAAAAACCAGAAACTTTAATTTACAAAGAGAAGTAGAATTATATGTTTTCTAAAAATCAAAACATATAATAAAGAGATTTTTTTTAAAAGCATTTGTCTACTAATAAAAAGTTGCTCTAGAGTTTCTATTAAAACAGTTGTTAAAACGAACTAACGTACAGCATGCCAGCTTTCAAGTCCCTGTTGAAGAAAGCATCTAATGAGGACATTCACCGCAAACTCAGGCATAACTTTATTTTTACTCATCGCCCGTTTCTCACAACTTCCAATTTCGCAATCTCACCGATTCTATAAGAGATATATAGTTTTACTTACTGTATGAATGAAAAATATAAAATCTATTATTAAGATGTTTAACAACCATTTTGCTGTGTTCTTACTCTAAAAGCCCTGTAAATGATTGAAAAATAATTTGATCTCAAGATTTTCTCTGTTTTGTCTTCCAATTCAACAAAGACTTTTTTTTTGTTTTTCTTCTTTTAATTTTTCATTTGTTTTGTATTTTCCTGCAGCCAAGTTAAGTATTTATATTTTAATTAAAATGCTTTTAACATGATTGTTATTTGTTTTAAGACGACAAGGCAATTAACAACCTTTTTGAACCGATGTTGTAAATTTAATCTAGTCGGTTTTTTTAAACATCTGAATAAAACTATTTACATACTGATATTCACCCTTTAATCGAAAATTAAACTGAAATACCTAAAGCTTCATCCATAAAAACATAGAAAACTATGTTTACGTTTTTCAAGTTGGTCACAAGCTCAACAGCGAGTTTGATACCCAACCATCCCCTCTATAATTCATTTCTTTTATTTTTTTATACTTTAGCAGATTTCCCAAACGAATTTTAACATTTTTTTTTCAAGTGTTAATACAAACTAATGTAGGTTATTTAAAACCAAAACATTAAATGAGAATAAAAGTTAAGAAGTGATTTTTTTTGTATTTTCAATGTTAGACGTGAACTAACCACTAATTATGATAACAGAAGGTCGATAGCTCGGATCTGACTACACACAAAATGGAGATGTACACCCAGAAAAACAAGTAATGAAGTTTTAAAGCTTGTTTGAAGTTGATTTAACTTGAGTTATTTTTATAGAAATTAATAAAAAAAGCTTTACAGGTGGAATGTCTTTGGGAAAACGAAAGTACTATTTTACTTAAAGAAGATTTAAGTTCAGAGAATTCGTTCCCCGCAGTTTGTTACTTTCAAATTTCTGTTAGTCATACCCGAAGTCTTAATATCCATGGCAGCCTAAAGGTCGACTTGAACAGAATTTAAGTGCCTAATCATTAACAACTTACCGTAGTACATAAATACTAACTTAATATAAACTTGTGCAGATAATTTTGTACATTTTACAATTGCTGTTACACAATAATAACAATTAGCAACTAAAGTCTGTCGATAGTCCAGAAATTACTAAGTTATTGTATGGTAAAAATGAATAAAGAAATATTGATAGAAGTTATTAAAGTTTTACAAAATCAATATAACTTCATTTAAACTTCTAAAAAATAATCAAAGTTTGAAAAGTTGAACTAAAGGGGAATAGTAAGCTTTACTCACATTGGTGTTGTAAAACATTTGGTTTGGGTAGTAAGCAATTTATACTTGATACGTTAAAATTTTATGATTAACTTCTAAACTTAACTTTATTTTCGCTTTGTTTTATAACTCTAAGAAACAAGTTGTATTTTTTTTATAGATTTTTGTGTTGGCATCTTATTTATAAACAAGTATAAATGTTTTTTGTTTCAAACAGACAATTTTTGTTAAATTTTTTAATATTTATTATAGAGATATTTTTTTTACATTAGATTAAACTTAGTTTTGTCAATTTTAAGTATTCTGTATTTTCAAAGCAGTACTATCAAAACATAATACTGAATACAGAGCAGCATCGTTTTAAATTTTTTAATTTATCTTAAAGAAAAATTAATGCATTTTTATTAGCTTATCAAAAAATAAAATTGTTTAAAACAGCGGTTCTCAACCTTTTATTAATTTTTTACTCCTTTTAGGAAGGTTATTAACAAATTTAGCTTTTTTGGATGGTGACTACCAAATTTACCCCAAATATACAAAATAGTGTTTAATTTTGAGAATTGATTTTTTGAACTTTAAGCTTATTATATATAAAAAATCGTAAAACTTAAAGACTTTATTTAACTTAAAAAATATACAGTTAGATACTAACTTCTAAGTTAAAAAACAACTAATTAGAATTAATTTTCATACCTCGTATTAAATAAAATTTACCACTTAAAACAAGTGAATTAACCCTCAGGGGTAAGTTTACCCCTAGTTAAAAATCGCTGGTTTAAATTATATAAAAAATAATTAAAACTTTTTTTATTAGTTTTTAAAATAATAAAGTAAACAGTACTTTAATTTTATTAATCAGCTATTGTACTAAAGATGAGAAACACTTTGTTAAAATGACTTAGATTTCTATGAAAGTCAACATACTTATATTTCTTTTTCACATAAAATGATCTTTTTATAAACTGCTTTAAAAATAAACCAAACTTTCACTTATTACCTCATTTAAACCAAAATTTCTAGCAAATTTAAATTTGTACTAAAAAAACTCTATTTAGTAATAATTCTTACTGTTATTTGCTCTATTATATACCTAAATGTTTTCTGTTACCAATATTACTAATTTTTACATTAGTTACCTTTAGGTTTGCTAAATACTTTTGTACAACAATATGTATTCTGAAAAATTTGTTCAATAAATTGTAGAAATAAAGTATACAAACACTAAAAAGTTAAAACTAATTAAGTTTTGGTAGAAAAATTAAAATTTGATTTTAGACAAAACTTAATAATCTTAAACTTTACTTGTTTTAGTTGAACGTTAGTTGAAGTAGTTTGAATTAATCTTTATTTCTTAATTATTGGAGTTTTATTTTTTAGGAAGTTATATTTCATAACAGCTTTTAGCAACTAGTTTTAGCTTTTTATTTGTAAACCACGGCACAGCTGCCTCTCAATCGTAATACTCAGGGTAGTTTTTAATTTAACAAACATAAAGTGACCTAGACTAATTGATTGTACTCTCCAAACTTGAGCTAATTTTTCATTTTGATAACTAACTCAAAAAAAAAATATGTTCTCACTTATTTTCGAATAACTAGAACAAGAAATAATTCGCAATCTAATAATAAATGAAAATGATTCAATTTGTTTTAATATTGTTTTCAATGTTGCACTATTATTTCACTGTTTTTACATACTATATGTCTGCCGATCACCCATGCACACCAGCATGCATTGATTTTGTTTTTGAGTCAATGATAATTTCAGGGTGCACGAAAAGTACGTTGGCAATGTACAAACTTTTTTTTGAAACTTTGTAAACATTCTGACATTTTTTTCGAAGTGAAAGTAGATAGTCCGGATTCCGGAGTTTCTGAAAAAAAGCAAAAAAAAGAAAATGTTTTAAGTATATTGGAGAGGTTTTTATATAATAATTCGTTCCCCGCAGTTTGTTACTTTCAAATTGATATTAGTCCTACCCGAAGTCTTAATATTTATGGCAGCCTAAAGGTCGACTTGAACAGAATTCAAGTGCCTAATCATTAACAACTTACCGTAGTACATAAATACTAACTTAATATAAACTTGTGCAGATAATTTTGTGCATTTTACAATTGCTGCTACACAAGAATAACAATTAGCAACTAAAGTCTGTCGATAGTCCAGAAATTACTAAGTTATTGTATGGTAAAAATGAAAAAAGAAATATTTATAGAAGTTATTTAAGTTTTAAAAAATCAATATAACTTTATGTAAACTTCTAAAAAATAATCAAAGTTTGAAAAGTTGAACTAAAGGGGAATAGTAAGCTTTACTCACATTGGTGTTGTAAAACATTTGATTTGGGTAGTAAGCAATTTATACTTGATATGTTAAAATTTAATGATTAACTTCTAAACTTAACTTACTTTTCGCTTTGTTTTATAACTCTAAGAAACAAGTTGTATTTTTTTTCATAGATTTTTGTGTTGGCATCTTATTTATAAACAAGTATAGATGTTTTTTGTTACAAACAGACATTTTTTGTTAAAGATTTTAATATTTATTATAGGGATATTTTTTTTACATTAGATTAAATTTAGTTTTGTCAATTTTAAGTATTCTGTATTTTCAAAGTAGTACTATCAAAATATAATACTGAATACAGAGCAGCATCGTTTTAAATTTTCTAATTTATCTTAAAGAAAAATTAATGCATTTTTATTAGCTTATCAAAAAATAAAATTGTTTAAAACAGCGGTTCTCAACCTTTTATTAATTTTTTACTCCTTTTAGGAAGGTTATTAACAAATTTAGCTTTTTTGGATGGTGACTACCAAATTTACCCCAAATATACAAAATAGTGTTTAATTTTGAAAATTGATTTTTTGAACTTTAAGCTTATTATATATAAAAAATCGTAAAACTTAAAGACTTTTTTTAACTTAAAAAATATACAGTTAGATACTAACTTCTAAGTTAAAAAACAACTAATTAGAATTAATTTTCATACCTCGTATTAAATAAAATTTACCACTTAAAACAAGTGAATTAACCCTCAGGGGTAAGTTTACCCCTAGTTAAAAATCGCTGGTTTAAATTATATAAAAAATAATTAAAACTTTTTTTATTAGTTTGGGTCAAAAAAAAAAAAAGTTTCGTTTTTGACTATTTACAAGAGTTACAACAAGAGGGGATAATAAGTAGAGGAGCTACATTAATAAAGACACAAAATAAGTTTATTCTGTTATAAGTAAAAACTTATAGAATAACGATAGCTTATACATAAGTTGAATTTTTATTTTACATAAAGTATTATTGTTTTAAGTTTCTAGCATTTTCTTATTAGCATTTATTGTAGTTAGACATCAAGTAAAAGAACAAAGTTGCAGAGTAAAATTTTCTTTTGTTTATAAAAATCGTAAGCGATATTTCATAAACAAGCTAAAACATTAATTTACAATTAAACTTTAATTAATTACCTCCGTGGGCCACGTCTTACCCTTAGTTTAAAGAGTAGTAGTTTACTTTAAATACAAACAACACAAGTATCTTAACATAAGTTTTTAGCAAAAATCTAAGAAACGTAAAATAACTTTATAGTACTTTTGAACTCTTGTTTTTCAAGTTTCAAATGATTTTTTAAATTATTCAATAGAAAATGTTTAGTTACGGAAGAAACATTTGTTTTAAAGCATCGGTTAGTTTTTAACTTATCTATTTAAGGTTGTGCTGAAATTAAGAGGAAGTTTGTTGAAATGCTTATTAGTACTGTTATAATGTTCGGGAAATATTTTATTTTTTAATTACTTTTAATTAAAAAAAAATTATACTAAACAGTTATGTCAAGACTATACTAAATAAGCTCCCAACTTTTTTTGAAATAATAAAATAAACAGTACTTTAATTTTATTAATCAGCTATTGTACTAAAGATGAGAAACACTTTGTTAAAATGACTTAGATTTCTATGAAAGTCAACATACTTATATTTCTTTTTCACATAAAATGATCTTTTTATAAACTGCTTTAACAATAAACCAAACTTTCACTTATTACCTCATTTAAACCAACATTTCTAGCAAATTTAAAAAAAGACAAAAATAATTTATAATTTTTTGTTGTAGTGTAGTTACTGATTGATAATAGTTTGAAATAAAATATAAATATATATACTTTACATAGTCTATATATCAGGAGAGAAAACAATATATTTTGTTTAGTTGTTAAATCTTGCCTCAATAGAAGTATTTTATTACTGTAAGTTTTAAACTTTGATTAAATTTTCTAAAGTATTATAAGTTATTGGTTAAGTTCGTAAAGTAATACACTGTACTTTAAAATAATTTAATTAAGTAAATAAAATGCCTTTAAGTTTTTCTTGCCGTTAAATTTTATTAAGTAAATTAGTAGAGAATGACTAAATATTTGTAAATGAAAATAGACAAACAAGTAGTTAGACATAGCTTATAAAATTTGTATTTTAGCGTAATATGATTTCGTAAAGCTAATATTCAGAAACTGACAATAAAGAGGTTTTTAGTTTAATATGTAGTAAAGTATTATTATAAAAAAGAAAATAAATGTAATTTATGTGTAAACCTGCGTTAAAAAAAATCTTAAGCTTTGATCTTTTTTGCTTAAAAGGTAAAAAAAGCATGGTTTATTAACTTGAATAACAAAAGTTTTAAGTAAAATTTAAAAGTTGAAATCTATGTAAGCCTAAACGTTATAAAACAAATATCATTTTACTTCTAATTACACTTATTTTTGATTATTTGTGAAGCTGTGCTGTAAAAGCAAATAAAATGTATAAAAGTTTCAAATAATAAAATTTGGTAATTTGCAGTCGTAAAAAATTTTATGGACAACTCATAACGTAAAAACTGTTTGATTTATAAGAGTAACATGTTGATTTAATGTACTTATAATGCTTAAAGTACCCAAGTGCCACATGTTAATTGCTTTACATCAACAAAAATTAGCAAACAAGAATTTCAAAAGAATACAGAAACAAACAAAGTAAGACTCACATAATATTCGTGTACACGATAAAACGTGTATGTTTTAAACTTACAAATAGTAACAACGGTTTTTCAGGTGCAAACTCGAAAGAAGAGTTTCCACTCGAACGAAGGCGCGCGCAAGCTTACGCCACAGGGCCGACGAGGGCGTAGAAGGCTCGAAAGACGCTGCCCGCCATAAAAAGCGCGAAAACCGGCAAGTTTGCGCGGGAACGGCCTGATTCGTTGTTTATTGGGCACTCTTCCTCCTCTTCGCATTTTCCTTTTGTTTTACATAGTGCGGCATAATAATCAATGCAGCCACTTTCTTTAAGTCCCCCGGCAGCCAGGTAAGAGCAGTGGTTATTTAACGAATAAAAAGGCTGGTCTACATCCCACCTTATCACAACGTTGGTATCTTCTACTTTAGCTCCGTTGGAGAAAACGAAGGGGTTGGCATCCGAGCCAGTAGATGACGAATCCCGAAGGGTTACATCAAGCCAGATGCCGCCAGGAGGCAGTCCTTTTTCCGCGCGGTACTTGTAAATGACAAAAACAGCTTTCCTCGCGTTATCACTGTGAAAATTGATGAAATGTATTTCTGTTTTCTTAATTTACCTTATTTTAAGTATTTTACTGATAAAAAACGTTGTTAAAAAACATGTACTAAACGCTATAACAATTGTCTACCACAGTCATATATTTTTTGTAAATTTTGTCATATCATTAACTATGCTTTGTCATTAAGTTGTTCTTATATATAAGTTATACTGATTATTTTTGTATAAAGCTGCTCTTTTAATAAAAAAAGTCTATTTTATTCTATAAATAGTTATTTTTTGTATAAAATTAACCTTTTAAGTGAGAATTTTTTTTTTTTTACAAAACCTTTAAATTTTAGTTATTTTGCTTATATATCTATTATGTTTGGGCAATTCAGCTTAGTGCTCTTTTAATAAAAAAAAAAGTTATGCTTCTATTTAAAAGTTAATTTACAATATAAGTTTAAGATGAATTTAATCATTTGTTTTTAATTTTATAATAAACAACATAAAGTAATGGTGCTTGAAAGCTTGCATGTCCTCACGCGTGCTTTGTTTAAAACAACAACTTTCATCCAGTCCACAATATCGCAATTCTTCCAATCCAAGCACTGCCTGGCGTGCCACCGGGTGGTGAAGGGGAGGCTGAAGAAGCTGTGCCACGTTTGTACGGGCGACTCCGGGTCTTTGCAAGCCGCGGTGAGCAGTTTGAACGGCACAATCAGGAGCTTGCAGCGAAAAGAACACGTGTTGAACCAAGTTCGTTGATATCAAGTTTTTTATTGAAATGATTCAGATGAAAAATTATAAAATTAGCTACAAAAAGTTGAAACAAAAACTGAAAAAACTCTTAAAAGATTGTTCATTGTTTAAATTTCGTCATTTTTTGTTGAATGATATTCAAAGTAAATTTATAAGTAATTTTTTTAAAGGTACTCAACCATTAAATATTATTAGCTGTTGTTTTTAATTTAACAAAAAATCTTTTTGAAATGACTGTGAAGTATAAATACTGGTTATAATTACAAATTTTCATATAGTTGGTAGGAATTCAGAAATTGTGAAGTAACTGGTAGAAATGATTATAATTTTTAAATTTAAAGGTATGTAGGAATTGCACGCGACTGACAGAAGTTCAATGTTCCAATCTGGATTGTTCATTGTATTTTAAAAGACTGAAGAGCCGGGGAAATAAAAGCTATTTAAAGGAAATTAACTCAGTGTTAGATAGCATCAGCTGAAAGTGTTAAATTTCTATTAAGCAGCCAACTCTACCTCTTAACTATGTTTGAAGCATAATTTACTTGTTTTATCCTGGAAATTCTATTATAGATTAAATTAATTTAATGAGATTATCATAAAAAGCTTATTTTTTAAATGTTGTTTTTTTATCTGAATGTTTTATTTACAAAATATTTGTGACCAATTTTAAACTGTTTAAAGTTTGTAGACTGTTTTTAATTTTTTAGGATTTTTTTCGTACTAGCTCGTAAAATTTACTTTATTTTTTATCATGCTGCTTTTAACAACTTTATTTGATTTTTTAAATTGATTTTTTAACAACAACTTTACCATTGATTTTTATAATATTATATTTATTGTACTTCACTAAGTCATTGTTCTTAAAAACTAATACGTTAATATTTTACTGAATGTAAACACAAGTAGAAGTACTTTTCTCATTTACGCTCATCAGTATTTAGTTCGTGGTTTGTAACATCATTAACTAAAAAAACTGAGTCTTTAACACAGTAGTGATAAAGTGTAACGCAGTTATAAAGTCAATCAATTTAAGTTCAACGAAGTAAACAATATGGTCGAATAGACTGATTTATTTTGTTTCAACACTTCTGGTTTTAGGCTTAAGATATATACTGCCTCGAGAGTTTTTAAATGAAAGTTATTACGAGTTCTTGGTTTATTTTGATATAGTTATTTGCGTTATAATTTACAAAGAGTTTCAAATTAAAATCAAATGTTCCCCAATCGCTGAACTACTATTTGTTTTCTGTAGTCTATCAACTTCCTTGAAACTTATAACCCAAATCTTGTTTTATAAACTCTTTGATAGATTTTGATTAGATTTTTGCTGGTTCTACCGGCGTATATTTTTGTAAGCAAACATTTTAGTTTTTTAATTGAGCATTTTGTAACTTTTGCTTTAACGTTTACTTTCAATAGTATTAACAATCTTCAAGTTAAAACGAAAAATAACCTTAAATCATCAAAAAGTCTTTAAAGTTTCAATTACTTAAAAACAGATTGAATAAAAGATATATATGCTGATTGGAAAATATTTAATAAGCTACTTAATTTTTTGTGTACATGTGCTAAGCTTTGGATGCACTAAGTAATAATAGTTTATAGAATATCATTGGTTTTTTATTTATTCATTAATATTACATATCATTTTTAATTGTTTTTGAAATCATAAAATTTAAATGCTAGGTGTAACGATAATAACAAATTTAAACAAAACTGGTTTAGTTGAAATTTCTAATTAGATACCCATAGGTCTGTCTACATTTTAAAAGTAAGTATAATTTTGTAAGAGTGTTTGTGAAAATTTACTTTTAGAGCTTTGAAAATATTAACTTACAAGAAAAATAATTGTAAAATAGCTCAAAAAGCTTTTAGAAATTTATCTTTAGTTCAAACACAATAACATTTTCTTCTTGAAGGGTTTACAATAAACCATATTTAAAAAATTTAATATAAAAAAATATAAATGTCATAACTACAGGTGTATAGACAAAACACGATTAGTCAATAATATACCATTCTGGCGATAATATACTCTTAGAGTCGCCAATCAATTTAAACCAGTGGACCAATGGTACAACACGTCCTGAATTATGTATAATGTCTTAAAATTTATTTATTTTGAGGTTACATAGATTTTAAAAGCTATGAAGGTTATGTAATACTTTCTACTTCAATCTTTTAGACTACTTTTAAATAACATATAAGTTCAATTAGCTAGCACGTAAAAAACTGACATTTTACTAGTAAACCAATTTATTGCAAAAAAAAAAACAGGATAACACTTTAAAACCAATGAAAAAACTAGAATCAGCTAAGGAGATCGTAAAACTACTAACAATTTCCTCATTAATGTCTAACAATTTTCAGTCCTAAAACATTGTAAAAAGTTTCAATTTCTAAGTAGTCAAGAAAAATAAAACCTACAGTGTTTTATGCTCCAAAGGTATTTCTAAAAAAAATATTTTTGTTTAAGTAATTAAAATACTTTTGCACTATATTTACTAACAGAGTTATAACCAACTAGATTTACAAAAACATATAACTTGAGTCACTCTCTATCTACACACTCTTTTACCAATAGAAAACCAGAAACTTTAATTTACAAAGAGAAGTAGAAGATTTTCAAGTTGGTCACAAACTCAACAGCGAGTTTGATACCCAACCATCCCTCTATAATTCATTTCTTTTATTTTTTTATACTTAAGCAGATTTCCCAAACGAATTTTAACATTTTTTTTTTCAAGTGTTAATACAAACTAATGTAGGTTTTTTAAAACCAAAAAATTAAATGAGAATAAAAATTAAGAAGAGATTTTTTTGTATTTTCAATGTTAGACGTGAACTAACCACTAATTATGATAACAGAAGGTCGATAGCTCGGATCTGACTACACACAAAATGGAGATGTACACCCAGAAAAACAAGTAATGAAGTTTTAAAGCTTGTTTGAAGTTGATTTAACTTAAGTTCTTTTTTATAGAAATTAATAAAAAAAGCTTTACAGGTGGAATGTCTTTGGGAAAACGAAAGTACTATTTTACTTGAAGAAAATTTAAATTCAGAGAATTCGTTCCCCGCAGTTTGTTACTTTCAAATTGATATTAGTCATACCCGAAGTCTTAATATCCATGGCAGCCTAAAGGTCGACTTGAACAGAATTTAAGTGCCTAATCATTAACAACTTACCGTAGTACATAAATACTAACTTAATATAAACTTGTGCAGATAATTTTGTGCATTTTACAATTGCTGTTACACAAGAATAACAATTAGCAACTAAAGTCTGTCGATAGTCCAGAAATTACTAAGTTATTGTATGGTAAAAATGAATAAAGAAATATTGATAGAAGTTATTTAAGTTTTACAAAATCAATATAACTTTATTTAAACTTCTAAAAAATTATCAAAGTTTGAAAAGTTGAACTAAAGGGGATTAGTAAGCTTTACTCACATTGGTGTTGTAAAACATTTTATTTGGGTAGTAAGCAATTTATACTTGATACGTTAAAATTTAATGATTAACTTCTAAACTTAACTTACTTTTCGCTTTGTTTTATAACTCTAAGAAACAAGTTGTATTTTTTTTTATAGATTTTTGTGTTGGCATTTTATTTATAAACAAGTATAGATGATTTTTGTTACAAACAGACATTTTTTGTTAAATATTTTAATATTTATTATAGGGATATTTTTTTTACATTAGATTAAACTTAGTTTTGTCAATTTTAAGTATTCTGTATTTTCAAAGCAGTACTATCAAAATATAATACTAAATACAGAGCAGCATCGTTTAAAATTTTTTAATTTATCTTAAAAAAAAATTAATGCATTTTTATTAGCTTATCAAAAAATAAAATTGTTTAAAACAGCGGTTCTCAACCCTTTATTAATTTTTTACTCCTTTTAGGAAGGTTATTAACAAATTTAGCTTTTTTGGATGGAGACTACCAAATTTACCTCAAATATACAAAATAGTGTTTAATTTTGAGAATTGATTTTTTGAATTTTAAGCTTATTATATATAAAAAATCGTAAAACTTAAAGACTTTATATAACTTAAAAATTATACAGTTAGATACTAACTTCTAAGTTAAAAAACAACTAATTAGAATTAATATTCATACCTCGTAACAAATAAAATTTAACCCCTAAAACAAGTGAATTAACCCTCAGGGGTAAGTTTACCCCTAGTTAAGAATCGCTGGTTTAAATTATATAAAAAATAATTAAAACTCTTTTTATTAGTTTGGGTCAAAAAAAAAAAAAGTTTCGTTTTTGACTATTTACAAGAGTTACAACAAGAGGGGATAATAAGTAGAGGAGCTACATTAATAAAGACACAAAATAAGTTTATTCTGTTATAAGTAAAAACTTATAGAATAACGATAGCTTATACAGAAGTTGAATTTTTATTTTACATAAAGTATTATTGTTTTAAGTTTCTAGCATTTTCTTATTAGCATTTATTGTAAATAGACATCAAGTAAAAGAACAAAGTTGCAGAGTAAAATTTTCTTTTGTTTATAAAAATCGTAAGCGATATTTCATAAACAAGCTAAAACTTTAATTTACAATTAAACTTTAATTAATTACCTCCGTGGGCCACGTCTTACCCCTAGTTTAAAGAGTAGTAGTTTACTTTAAAAACAAACAACACAAGTATCTTAACATAAGTTTTTAGCAAAAATCTAAGAAACGTAAAATAACTTTATAGTACTTTTGAACTCTTGTTTTTTAAGTTTCAAATGATTTTTTAAATTATTCAATAGAAAATGTTTAGTTACGAAAGAAACATTTGTTTTAAAGCATCGGTTAGTTTTTAACTTATCTATTTAAGGTTGTGCTGAAATTAAGAGGAAGTTTGTTGAAATGCTTATTAGTACTGTTAATATGTTCGGGAAACATTTTGTTTTTTAATTACTTTTAATTTGAAAAAAAATTATACTAAACAGTTATGTCAAGACTATACTAAACAAGCTCCCACCTTTTTTTGAAATAATAAAGTAAACAGTACTTTAATTTTATTAATCAACTATTGTACTAAAGATGAGAAACACTTTGTTAAAATGACTTAGATTTCTATGAAAGTCAACATACTTATATTTCTTTATCACATAAAATGATCTTTTTATAAACTGCTTTAACAATAAACCAAACTTTCACTTATTACCTCATTTAAACCAACATTTCTAGCAAATTTAAAAAAGACAAAAATAATTTATAATTTTTTGTTGTAGTTTAGTTACTGATTGATAATAGTTTGAAATAAAATATAAATATATATACTGTACATAGTCTATATATCAGGAAAGAAAACAATATATTTTGTTTACTTGTTAAATCTTGCCTCAATAGAAATATTTTATTACTGTAAGTTTTAAATTTTGATTAAATTTTCTAAAGTATTATAAGTTATTGGTTAAGTTCGTAAAGTAATACACTGTACTTTAAAATAATTTAATTAAGTAAATAAAATGCCTTTAAGTTTTTCTTGCCGTTAAATTTTATTAAGTAAATTAGTAGAGAATGACTAAATATTTGTAAATGAAAATAGACAAACAAGTAGTTAGACATAGCTTATAAAATTTGTATTGTAGCGTAATATGATTTCGTAAAGCTAATATTCAGAAACTGACAATAAAGAGGTTTTTAGTTTAATATGTAGTAAAGTATTATTATAAAAAAGAAAATAAATGTAATTTATGTGTAAACCTGCGTTAAAAAAAAACCTTAAGCTTTGATCTTTTTTGCTTAAAAGGTAAAAAAAGCATGGTTTATTAACTTGAATAACAAAAGTTTTAAGTAAAATTTAAAAGATGAAATCTATGTAAGCCTAAACGTTATAAAACAAATATCATTTTACTTCTAATTACACTTATTTTTGATTATTTGTGAAGCTGTGCTGTAAAAGCAAATAAAATGTATAAAAGTTTCAAATAACAAAATTTGGTAATTTGCAGTCGTAAAAAGTTTTATGGACAACTCATAACGTAAAAACTGTTTGATTTATAAGAGTAACATGTTGATTTAATGTACTTAAAATGCTTAAAGTACCCAAGTGCCACATGTTAATTGCTTTACATCAACAAAAATTAGCAAACAAGAATTTCAAAAGAATACAGAAACAAACAAAGTAAGACTCACATAATATTCGTGTACACGATGAAACGTGTATGTTTTAAACTTACAAATAGTAACAACGGTTTTTCAGGTGCAAACTCGAAAGAACAGTTTCCACTCGAACGAAGGCGCGCGCAAGCTTACGCCCCAGGGCCGACGAGGGCGTAGAAGGCTCGAAAGACGCTGCCCGCCATAAAAAGCGCGAAAACCGGCAAGTTTGCGCGGGAACGGCCTGATTCGTTGTTTATTGGGCACTCTTCCTCCTCTTCGCATTTTCCTTTTGTTTTACATAGTGCGGCATAATAATCAATGCAGCCACTTTCTTTAAGTCCCCCGGCAGCCAGGTAAGAGCAGTGGTTATTTAACGAATAAAAAGGCTGGTCTACATCCCACCTTATCACAACGTTGGTATCTTCTACTTTAGCTCCGTTGGAGAAAACGAAGGGGTTGGCATCCGAGCCAGTAGATGACGAATCCCGAAGGGTTACATCAAGCCAGATGCCGCCAGGAGGCAGTCCTTTTTCCGCGCGGTACTTGTAAATGACAAAAACAGCTTTCCTTGCGTTATCACTGTGAAAATTTATGAAATGTATTTCTGTTTTCTTAATTTACCTTATTTTAAGTATTTTACTGATAAAAAACGTTGTTAAAAAACATGTACTAAACGCTATAACAATTGTCTACCACAGTCATATATTTTTTGTAAATTTTGTCATATCATTAACTATGCTTTGTCATTAAGTTATTCTTATATATAAGTTATACTGATTATTTTTGTATAAAGCTGCTCTTTTAATAAAAAAAAGTCTATTTTATTCTACAAATAGTTTTTTTTTGTATAAAATTAACCTTTTAAGTGAGAATTTTTTTTTTTACAAAACCTTTAAATTTTAGTAATTTTGCTTATTTATCTATTATGTTTGGGCAATTCAGTTTAGTGCTCTTTCAATAAAAAAAAAAATTATGCTTCTATTTAAAAGTTACAAAACTTTGGATTAGTTTTCTTTATCAATAAAGAATTAATTTCATATCTAAATTTTCTACACAGTCTAATGGCGACGCGTGGTGTTTTATTAGGGGTGCGAAAAACATAAAAGTATTTAAGAAACCCCTTGATTTGATATAGTTCAAAAATTAATTTACTAGGGTAAATATACTGCAATTACAGAAAATCGTTAGTAAAAAAATTTTGTTTTAAAAATAATATTATTAACAGTTTAATACTTAAAAAAAAGTTTTATTATAAAAAAAAATTACGCGACGCCCCTGCTACTGTAATTATTTTTCGAAAAAAGTTTACTTTTTATGTTAAGCTGTCCTGGAAAGGAAATTAAACTGTACCCGAAAAGTTTTTCCTTACATCAGGTCTTAAGACAAAACATATTGAGGGCCATTTTCTGTCGTTCAATAATTTGTAATTTTAATAACAAATTTTGTTAATATAACAGATTATTGAAAGTGTTAATGATGATATTGCTTTTAAGGAGAAGAAAAGACAAGGTTTACAAAATCATCCTACATCAAAGCGTAAATAAGTTAAAAAGTATAAGTTTGTGTGTTAAACTTTTTTATTTTTATGTTTATCTATAAACTTGCAATTAAATTATGTTTTTTTTTTGTTTTATCAAAATTAACTTTTTGTGTTATTCGTATTCTTCATTTCTTCGTTATCTGTTTTTAAGTTCAAGTGGCCTAAGTTTTGATGCCTGGGTCCATCGTATTGACAACAAACTCGCAGTAGTGATAATAAATAATTAAAACTTTTGTTGTATAAGTATCTATTTTAACTAGTTAGTGTTTTAGGTTAAATAAAGTTATGCTTTTTTTCTGTATGTCATTACTTTTTTAATTAACTTGTTTTTTAGTTATATAAAGGTTACTTCTTTGTGCTATATTTATAAGTTTTAAAAAATTGCAATATTAATACAAACAAACTATACTTGACTACCATAATCGTTAGTTTTTTCTGTAAAACTGTAGTTTAATATTACATTATGTTATAAAAAAAAATATTTTGTTCTTTTATTCTTATTTTTTAAGGAATCTGATTTTCAATAACAGTCTTATATTATACACTTATAAGTTTTCAAATAAAGTTATCTTTAACGAACAAAACGAATTGCATAATCTGCTATAGTCATTTTTTAGTATTTATTTAATCATAAATTGTATTATAGAAGAAAGTTATGTTTTTTATATAATAGTGTATTTTTAAGTAGTTCTTTAAATTTTTTAAATAACAATATTTTACTACAAGTTGCTGCTTTTCGTAAACATTAGTTATTTCAATTTAGATAAAATGCTTATACACTACAAGTCTTTTGTTTGTTTACTTGCGCTTTTAGTTATAAAACTACTAACAACTTTATTTTACAAGTATAATATTTTGATTTATGTTGTTTTCATTAATTTACAATAAATTGTTTTTGTCTACTACAGTCATATTTTTATAATGTAAGGCTTTTTTCATAAATTGACAAAATATTCATAAAACACTAGGTACGCTAAGTTATGTCTTCGGTTTGAGTTTTTGAGTTGGAGGTTTTGTGTTAGTCTTGCAGCATTTAGTGTGGTACACGCCAAGTATTCGAAGTTTTTTTTCAAAAGATGATTCATTATAAAAAAGTTAAGTATATACCATAAAAAAGTACCTTCTTGTTTTAGAAGGTCTGAAGTTTCAGAAAACATTTTTTTTAAGTAAATATTTTTAAATTAACTTTAAATTACGTCTCAATAGTATATATTATATATATGATATCCTTAAAAAACTTTTCAAAAATGACGTCACTAAAACGTCATTATTCCTCATAAAAAAATAGTTTTGGAGAATTCTCATATAAAGAGTCAAAGTTTGTCTTTAAAAATGATATGGGCGTCTTCCTCAAGGTCTGTAGTTTTGAAAATAAGTCTTTGAATTTTAATTTTTAATTTTTGACGTATTTTTTTCAAAAATTACGTCATAAAAAAAGTCATTTTTCGTCATAAAAAAATATTTTAGAAGAATTCTCATATAAAGAATCTAAAATGGTCTTTGAAAATGATATGGGAGTCTTCCCTAAGGTCTGTAGTTTTGCAAATAAGTCTTTGATTATTAATTTTTAACGTTCTTTTTTTTCAAAAATGACGTCACAAAAAAAAGTCATTTTTCGCCATAAAAGGTAGTTTCCGAGAAAACTCCTATAAAAACACAAAATTAATTATTTAAAATAAAATGGGCGTCTTTTTCGATTTTTGTATTTTCAATTTTAATTTTGATTTTGATTTTTTAATATTAAGTTATAGAAAAATGATCGTTTGTTAAGTACTTCTTAAGTTTATTTCCTCATAACGAGGATTAACTGATAAAAAAATTGAGATTCTTTATCAAGTTTTGTAACATTTCAAATAAGTTTCTAATTGTTTTAAAAACGTTTCAAAAATGACGTTACAAAAAAAAAAACATTTGCCTTATAAACTTTGACTTATAGAGTTCTTCTATAAATCTATAAATTTAGATTTGATAGTTTAGAAACTAATCCAGTTTGTGGAGTTTTAAAATATAGTCTTAACGAAAACATCATACATAAAGAACATGAACAAATGAAAATACGTCTTACATGTGGTCACAGAGAAGAGGTAATAAAAAAATATTTTCAATAAAAATCCAAGAAAAAATATTGATGAAAGTTTAAAAACAGAAACAGCTCAACAGCAGTTTCAAGGTGGAAATGTTTCAGCTAGGTAAATCAGACTTTACAAAATACAAATTACTTTTCTCCATACCTAACAACTTTTTTTTTTCTTATAACCTATAACTTTTCCAGAATTTACTCATCTAAAATTACCAAAGTTTTGGCAAAACATCACAGCCAAACGAGATATAATTGGTTCGATGAACTGAAAAAAAAAAAGCATATAAGACTGAAGACAAAAAAAGCAGAGAAGTAAAAGGCTATATTCAGCAGCTAAATAAAAACAAGTTTGCCGTGTATAGGTATACTGAGAAAGGTATTAAGTATTAAACTTTAAATTGTAAATTTATCTATAAATGCAAATACTTTTTAAACTATACATAATAGGATTGGAAATATTAGCAAAACACCTAAAAACACAAGTAAAAACAAGCCTCTTTTTTGACGCAGCACAGAGTGTGATCAAAAAACCAGCTAAAGTTCCAGGTTGATTTATTAACAAATTATCAAAACTGTTTGGTAACGATTGAAGTATTAAGTTTAAGTATACAAGCTTTTCAAAACAACTTAGTTACTAAAGTAGTTTCAATTTTAGAATTTAACGCGTTAAATTGAACAAAACAAGCTTAAACAACACAGGTGAAAAAAAATACTATGCTCTTGTACTTGGTGGTCATGGAAGAGGTGAGCCTCCACTTCCAGTTGCAGAAATGGTTTCAAATTCACATAAAACAATTGATGTGCAAGTATTATCAGTTCAGAAGACTTGTGTTATCAGTTTGAAAAATTCAGTACAGCTCCTATATGGAAAGTCGAAGTAGATTTTTCTCATACATTTTTACACTCAATTTCCAGTGTATTTAATAATGAAACTTTGCACAGCTACATTACACGGTAAGTATAAAGTATATTACATGTTGTGTATTCCATTTAGAACTGAAATAAACAGGTATTACAATAAGGAAGTGAACAACAAAAAAATTATCAATCACACCTGCTCTTCCCACTTGTTAAAGGCAGTGATTAACCATATAAACAAAACCACTATTGACAAGACTGCTAAAAGGCTTTACAGTCATGTGTTTGCTTCAATGGTTAGTTTTAAAAGTTAATTACAAACGGTGGTTTTTAAAAATGATGTTTTTAGATCAACTGTGATGATTTAGAAGAAATGTTAGTTACCTTCTACAATTTGTGCGCACTCAGCTTGTGTGAAATATCTAGCTAGCTACCACTACAGACCTTGGAGAAGACGCCCATATCATTTTCAAAGACCATTTTAGATTCTTTATATGAGAATTCTTCAAAACTATTTTTTTATGACGAAAAATGACTTTTTTTGTGACGTCATATTTGAATAAAATACGTCAAAAATTAAAAATCAATGACTTATTAGCAAAACTACAGACCTTGGGGAAGACGCCTTTATTATTTTTTAAGACCAACTTCGACTCTTTATAGAAGAATTCTCCAAAACTATTTTTACATGGTAAAACATCACTTTTTTGTGACGCTATTTTTGAAACAAATACGTCAAAAATTAAAAATTGAAAACTCATTTGCGAAACTACAGACCTTGGGGATGACGCTCATATCATTTTCAAAGACCAAATATTATTCTTTTTAAGAGAATTCTCCGAAACAAGATTACACGAATACTTGGCGAATAATACACTAAATGCTGCAACGTTGTGTTTACAGAGTAAAATTAGGTTTATCGACTGTGAGTTCTTATTTGTTCCCTCCTTACATCTTGTTATTTTAGTATTTACAACCTCGTACTTAATATATTTGATAATAATTTTAGTAATTTTATAGTTGTATATAATTTATTAGTGATTTTTAGTACTTTTTTAGTGATAATAAGTTTTAAATCTTTTGTATTTATTAAAGTTGGACCTTTTAGTAGTTTTACGGTTGCGTATAAATTATTAGTAGTTTCTAGTTTTTTCAGTGATATAAATGTTCTTGTTTTTTAATTTAAAACAGTTGGTATAGTAATTGTTAATGATATTCAGATTGATATTCATATTGGTTTTCAATTTGGTATTCATATTGTTATTTATAATTGTAATTGATATTCGTTTTTGGATATGAGTGAGAGACCCATAAGTACACGTAGTAAAGAGAAAGGTTCTAGACAGAGCCTTGCGACTTTTAGAGTTGCAAGTGACTCTGGGGCAGTAATTGTTCCGCCGGTGCTTCCAGGCCCTGCGAGCGGACAACTTTGTAAGGTTTTCTTTAATCGTAAAATACTTTTTTAGCATAAAGTCATACACTTGTTTACACACCAGCATTTTTTTGGTCTTTTAACTTTAAAGAAATAATGTTACTATTCTAAAAGTAATTAATTTTTGTAGAAAGTTAGTCTTCTAATTTAGAAAAAATTTTACTATTATGTATAAGTTGTTTTTATTAGCAAAAATGAATTTTCTACTACATTCACTACTTTTCAGTTATTTTGCTTATTTAGTTATAAAGTATATTTTACAAAATTATAAAGTATTATAAAGTAGTTTTAGACAGTTATTAAATAATATAAAGTACACTAATTTTGTCTTGTAGTTAACGTTTTGTTCTATATATAACTTTTTTACATAAAGCTAGTACTTTATACTGAAATAAGTTGGTACTTGTGTCAAAAATATATTGTTATATATATATATATATGTTATATGCTAACATTTAATAATATATATTATAATGCTATTAAATAAATAAATACTTATATAATTGATATCGTTAATTTTTAAATAAACTTGCTAATTTTCAACCCACAGTTATACTAACTGTGATTACAAACTGCTTGACTAACTGTTGACTTCATAAAAACTTCTTGCTTATTTGCTGCTTGGTAATGAGCAAGTAGGTAGGCGTAAAGCTATTGAGCTTTTAAACAATAAGTGCGGCTTGCTTACAATGTTTGTTTTAAAAGTAATTCACTTTTTTTTCTATCAATACTAAACAAATCGCATTTATCAATCACAGTCATTATATTTTCTTAAGTTGCTCTTTAATCATAAATTATACTTTGTCATAAACTTATACTTACGTTGTACAATTAATTATTTTTCTATAAGTTTACTCATTTTATAAAAAAAATTAACTTGTGTACTATCCGCCGTTATATTTTGTATAAATTTAGTCATTTGATTCAAACTAAGTAATGTTTTATTCAATTGGTCATTTCATTACCTTTTTTGACAAACTAGATTTTTCAATTACAGCTAATTTTTACCTATATTGTACAAATTTAAACTTTTAGATAAAGTTGTTTTACTTTTTAAACATACAAAATATTTGTCATTGTCTACTACAGTCATTATTTAAGATTAAAGTTTCTCTTTCAATATATATTTTGTTTTACTGTTAAGTTTTACTTTTTTACTACAAGTCATTGTTTTTTCTAAAGTAGTTCTTTTAAGTTTATAAAATCTTTTACTCTACAAGTCGTTGTTTCTTGTATACTTTACTCCTTCAAAGTATAAGAATTTCCTACAAGTCTTTAGATTTCAAAATATTACTCTTTAAATTATAATTTAATTTACACTTTTTAATCTACAGTTATAAGTTTTTGAACTGAATTGTTCATATCAATACAAAATAATTTGAATGTTCTACTACAGTCGTTTGAGTAAAGCTGTGGTTTCATAAAGCATACTTTGGCAAAAAAAAAAGTTAAAACAAAATTTTCTCAGTAAATTTGTAATTAACCTGTCTAAGAGGTCTTCCGACGCCATTTTTCCCTCCTCCAGCAACTTGCATGCGGTAGAATGATCGTTGAAAGTCAATTCATCTGTGTTTATCTTATAATCGATGCACTCTGTAGACAATGATATCAATTACCTTGAGCACACTCAGTTTTCAGTGCTACCACCAAAAATTTTGGTCTTACCAGCATAGAGGTTATGAAAGTTGCGCGAGTTAAAGGCAGAGCCTTAAGACTGATTTAATTAAAAGCGGCAACTTTAATTGAGTACAGTGCAGCATTGCTGTACAATTACTAACAATACAGAAAAGTAAGTACGCAAAAATGCGTTTTTTTTTCGTTAGCAAACTAGTGATCAAAACTTCTAATGGTTTAAGAAACGCGGTAAAGTTGACCGGTTTTATTCAAATAGCAAAGTCCGTGGTTTCATTTATTTTTAATCTTTGAAAAACAATTATACAAGAGTATATTTTTATTTGATTACAAAGCCATTTAATATATTTGTTGTACAAATGAATTAAAGTTTAATTATTAAGAAACATAATAACACAATATATATCAATATAAAATCCGAAAGCTGTTGCTAAAAATAAAAAAACTTCTCAAACATACCTTTTGTTTCTGTCACCTGCGTGTAGAATAACAGGGTAGTTGCCAAAAAGACCAATTTCATATTTTAAATATCTGTTTATTTATTAGTTTAATATATAATTTTTAAATTATATAGTTAGGTTTTGTTTATATTAGTCTTCCACGAAAGGTTTTAATAAACGATTCTAAAATACTCGTTTAAAAAACAGCAAAAAAAAATTGTATAAAATGTTTTGCATAATCACATGTTATATCATATTATACAAAAATTAAATAAAAAACACAAAAAGCTTATAGCACACTTCATCTGCAAACTTCAACGTTTTTGTTCTTCTTTACAAAACTTATAAGTGAACGTTACTCACAACACACCAGTATAAGAAATAAGCAGAAAGCTTGCTGTGATTACAAATTGCTTGACTAACTGCTGACTTCATAAAAACTTCCTGCTTATTTGCTGCGTGGTAATGAGCAAGTAGGTAGGCGTAAAGTTATTAAGCTTTTAAACAATAAGTGCGGCTTGCTTACAGTGTTTGTTTTAAAAGTAATTCACTTTCATTTTTTAAATAACGTATGATACTGCACAAAGCAGCGGCTCGCCTGATTTTTAAAATATACGCGCGGCACACTATCAAAAAAGAATCAATGTGCAGTGAGGGTTGAGTTATTTACAACAATAAGTTTAATAAATTCCAAACGATAACTATACCATACCCAGCATAGATATGTACAGAACAAAGTTCTTAAAAATTACTGTATGCTTCTGCACTGCACTTTTCTTGCTTGTTCTATATATATATGTATCTATCTTTAACCTTGTTATACTTATTTGACTTGCTAAAAAATCAAAGCCTGTGAGTTTTATTTTATTGAAAACCATTTGGTCGATTAAGACTTGTACAATTTTCGGCTTAGACGACTTATAATAATGTGGCTTAGACAAATTTTGAAAATGCTTTTTTATATAAGCCTTATAATTAGCTCATTTTAAGTTAAATTAAGATTTTTTATACTTTCAAACACTCAAAACATTGAAAATTATAAAATATAGAGTATTTTAATTTTATCACAGTAAAATAAAAACGGAAACTTAAATATTCTCTAAGACTAGTTTGCTTATTTCTACTAAGTTTTTTGACAATTAAAACTTATTTTTTGTATATAGGTGTTAAAAGTATAACTACTCTATTAAAGTTTTAAACAATAATATTAAAAAAATAGTCATTAATTTTTTATTCGGCTGAATTTGTAATACTTAATTTAAAATATTTAATTAGTTTGAAAAAAAGAGTTTAAATCAGAATAAAGTTTGTTTTTACTACTTTATAAAACAAACTAAATAAATGCGACTAGTTAAAAACTTTTAATCAAAAAATAGATCATAAACTTTTTTTTTGAATAGAAGTATATTTATTTCAATTGTAAGTTTTCAAATGTGATTTTTGGAAATATATTTTAATGAATTGGTTTAGCATTTTTGTATTAAGTTCAAAGCAATAATAAGTAATCTTTGAACAGTTTTAAACCGTGTCTTACAAAGCACACACCGTTTATGTAAACTTACGTGTAATAGATATTTAGTAAGTATTGGATTAACTTTTTTCTTGAAAATTTTGTGCTTTGTTGGAGGATCTATAAATATTTTGCTTCAGAATAAACCACATAGACAGGATTAAACTAATTATTTTGAAGAAGGTGATTAGAAAATAATTTTTGAACAAATCTTTGTTTATAATAATTTAATAATGTAAATATTAAAACATTCATACAAAACGTTGTATCTTCTAATGACTTATTTATAACATAAAAATTATAAAAAAAAACTAAAAAGCTGTACCATCTACCCTTTTTATTTTTAGCCGTACAATAAAAAAATATCTTTTTATTAAAGTTGTTGTTTATTTTATAGGTCTATTATAATAGCAAACCGCCACTATTATATTTTGAGTAGATGCTAAAAAAAGTTAAAATTTAAACTTATACTAAGATTTGAACATGTTATTGAATGGGTTATCATTATTTTATTTAGAATAACGACATAATTCATATATCTTGATTGTTTTTTTCATCTGTTAACAAATAGCTTTAAAAAGTGGTTACTACAACTAAAGATACCAAAAACATTAAAATCGAAAAAAATCAAATTGGTATAAAATTTTTAAAACATTTAAAAAATTAACAAACAATATTGATTAAAACTTTTTCATATTTTTTATCAAAATTAATAGCTAGTTAGCACTGTTTTGATAAGTTTGTTAATATAATTTTTAGCTTTAAGCTTCAAAAAAAGAATACAACAACATTTTAAGTATTTTTTTTTCTATAACTTAACCTTTTATTCGACATTATTATTTGTTTATTGGCTATCTTTTTTTTGTATCAACATTTTTTAAAAGTTAAATACATAAGTTCATCAAGGTAAACCGACTTAAACGCTTCATTATCTCTACTAATTTTTTAAGTTATAAACAACATTTTTGAGAAGTATTTTAATGTCTTATTTATAGTATATCAAAATAAGTTTTGTTTTGGGCTCACAATGAGAGTTGTAAATTAGTACGATGAATTTTTCGAAAGAATTAACTGCATACTATAAATTTGTGGCTATAATATAAATCAAAAATTTTAATTATGAAATTTTAAATATATTAGTTTAAATAGTTTTTGATAATAAAAAAATGAGAAAATCAATCTTAAGACAAAAAATTAATTATTATAACTTGAACCGACTTTGAACAATATTTTGAGAAGCAAGGAAAGTTAAAAAAGTTTAAAGCCCAAAGGAGGAGCTGAAACTAGCTGGAGCCTCTAAACCGTCAAAAAGAATACAGAGAGGCCACTTTGACAAGCTGGACAGCGCCCTTTACATTTGGTTTCGTCAGAAACGTGAAAAAGGCTGTCCAGTAACTGGTCAATAACTGTTAGAGGAGGCTTTTAAGTTCTAACGTTTAGTTTACGGTAAACACTCTAGACCCTCTTCAGCAAGTAGGGGTTTCAATGGAGGTTTGGTTTGCGGAATCTCAAAACAAAAGTTAAGTTCAGGTGGCTCATCAGCTGATCGATTTGTTAATGAATATTCAGGAACAACATCAAATTTTCTATTTTGATGAAACCGGATTGTACTTTAGAATGTTGCCTGCATATACCTTAGCATCAGTACACAACCAGCCGGATGGAACAAAAAAATGAAATAAATGCATGTGCAAGTGCCAGTGAAACAAGGAAGTCAACAGTTGATTGGTAAGGCTAAAAATCCGCGTTGTCTTCGTAGTGTCAACAAGGAAGCCCTGCCAGTTGTCTATCGAAGCCAAGCGAGTGCTTGGGTCAGTCGTAATATTTCCCTAGATAGGTTTTTTAACTTTTTTGTTCCGGGAACAAAACAAAGACTGATAGAACTTTGTCAAAAGAAAAAGCCATTTTGCTTCTCCACATTTGCTCTGCACAAGATAAAGAGGAACTCACATCAGCTGATGGCAAAATCACTGCCAAGTTTCTGTCTCCAAATGTAACTGCAATTCTACGGCTAATCGATCAAGGTGTGTTTGAATTTGTTAAAAGAGATTTTTTTTGCGAAAATACTTGTAATGTTTAAAGTACCCTTCCTTCCTTAAAGTACCCTATCTTGCTTTAACTTCCATGCCTAGAAAGCTTCGCTTTTTTTGTACGTCCCAACCTCAGAAAGCTCCGCTTTCTTTCGCTTTTGCTTCGCAGAATAAGCACAACAGCGCACTTCGCGCGCGATTGTGCGATCTTGCTTTTAGGTTCTATGCCTCAAAAGCTTCGCTTTTTTCGTACTGCTGTTTTCGATTTCGTTTACCATCCCACCCACCGCAAAAATTATATCCAATATATATTTTAACTATTTTTAAAATTTCAGAAATTTCATGTTACGTCACTAACTCTTCTAGATGTCCTGTTTTAGTCGACATAAAATCGTTCAAAAATATTTATAAAGATTTGCATAAAATTAGCATAATCTTTTTTTGAGTTGATTAGCAAATCTAATATCTTTGGAACTTTACTTTAAAATTACTGAAATAACGTTAATTCTTAATAAATAAAAGCATGGTTTATTAACTTGAATAACAAAAGTTTTAAGTAAAATTTAAAAGTTGGAATTTATGTAAGCCTAAACGTTATAAAACAAATTCAGTCTTAAAATCAAGTAATGAACAATTTTAACTTTATCAATGTAAACTTTACGGTTGTTTATGAATCTTTATTGAAAACCGACCCCGTTTATATATGTAAATTTATTTAATGCTTAGACTTTTACTAATTTGAAAAACATTTATAGTTTTTAGTAACTTTAACATGTAGAACCTTTTTGTAGTAAATTTTTTTTTTGATACAAAAATCATTAATGAGTAATATAAAACTTTTTATTACTATCAATAGATTTGCTTATTTATCAAACATAGTTGTTAAGCATTGAACACTAACATTTATATTTTTTACAAATTTACATTGACCAAAAAATGACACTTGGTGTTAGTGTACTTAATGAAAATGTCATTTTACAGTTTTATAACACAATTTATAAACTAAAAGCTTGTAATTTAATTTTATTATTACATATTCCTGTAATAAATAATTTTGTGTACAAACTTAAAGAAACAAATGATAATAGTTTAAGTAAATTGAAGTAAACTATTTGGATGCATTTTGGGTATAGGATACAAAAAATGTTTAAATATAAAGAAAATTACTAAGACTAAGTTTATACTTAAATAAATCCAATTTATGCATTTTTTTTAAGTATTAGAATAAATTAAGTTATTTATGAAAGTATTTTCAAAAAAAATTTAACATAAACTAATAAAAACTAAAGCTTTATCACAGTATGCAAATAAAAAACATAAAGAACAAAAAAAAAACAAAGTCCGTTAGTTTATTGCAAAAATAAGAAGCAGTTTACTAATAAAATAAAATTAAAAAAAATTATACATTCTAAATTTCGTGAACGACTTTAGTGATTTACTTTTTGAAAATCAGTACACATATTTATATAAACAAAATTACTACAGTACAGGTAAGTTAATAATAAGTTATCAAATCATTATAAACAGGTCTTTTAAAGATAATTTATTAGTTTATATTTTATCATGAGTCATAATTATAATACTTTTTACATAAATCAATTTTATTGTGATTTAAAAATAAGTAAATAAGTTAGTACACAGTTATTAATTTTAAATATTTCGAAAAAATCTACAGTAGAAATTTTGAAGAAAGGGAAAGTAGTGATCAAAAGTAAAACTTTGTTGAATTAAAAGCGATAAAAACTATTTTTTTTTAAATCGTAGGTAAAAAATTTACTAAAATTCGACTAAAACGCAATGCAATAGAACGTTAGCTTCAGTTTATCAACTTTTTAACTAATAAAGTTTTTAAATTTAATATAACTTTTTTTGTAAAACGACTAAAATGAAAGAGCGGCAATAGTCTTAATAATTGCATATAAAAGAAAAGAAAGAAAAAAAACCGGACAAAAGAAAAAAAACTACTACTTCAACACCTCCGCACCGCCCCAGCTGTCATGACGTCATTGTCGCGTCGCGTCGTGACGTCACAGCTCAGTCGTCGATCATGCACTGCTCGCCCAGCAGGAAGCGCGACTCCTGCAGCTTGGAAATTCCGTGGAAGTGGACCATGGCCGCCGCCACCACCAGGATGTGGAAGATCTGGTGGCTTTGGAACTGAAAGTTGTTTGGGAAAATTAGTCAAGTCATCAAAAACATTTTATGGTAAAAGATCATATGTTAAAATGTGATTGTTTATGTTATCAAATAGATTTATAATGAACTTTGAAACTGAAAGTTGTGGGAAAAATTAACTGAATCATCAACAAAAATTATTGCTTTTTTAAACTTGGAACTTACATTGAGCTCTGGGGTTTGTGATAAAAACTAAAATTGACTGTTTGTGCAGACAATCAATTTAATGACGGGCTAGGATATTGGAAACTGTGGGAAAAGTTACGAGGTGGCATAAGACTGAATGAGTCAAAATATTCGTGATACTTTTAAAACTTATTTTTGTGTTGTAAAGTATCTAAAGCAAACCAGTATTAACACGTTAGTTGCAAAACACGTTTTTTTTTTGAATGTGATAAAGCACATGGGTAGATTGAAGATGTAAATTGTAGAAAAACAGCATTGAAACTTATCTTATACGATTTTTGATCCTTTCGACTTTCTATTGTGATATCATAAAAGCTAAATATCATAAAAACTTATCTTCTACTGGTTTAGTTTATATATCGATCCTTGCGATTATTTATTGTGAGATTGCTAAATAAATTGTGTGTCTTATCAACCAACTATGTTATCGGCTTTGAAAGTGAAAAATGTTGGAATCTGTGTAAGCTGTTGCAAAAATTACTTAGACAGATATATTTTATGAAACTTTTATATTTGAACATTAATGGTGTTAAATTTTAAAACTTAAGTAAAATGACTATTTAATGACAACTTGGGTTAGCAACTTTATGACTTTTTATGTGCTCAAATACATGATAATTCATTCATCTTTAATTTTTTTTAATTCTTATAAACTGTAACTTTAATTTACTTGCAACAAAATTTGGTTTTTTTTTAATTAGTTTGGGATACATATAAAAAAAATCCAAAAAAATATTCAAACAACCAGAAATTGTTTTTGATTATATTATAGTTGTATAAAAATTTATTACATTAAAGCTTAAAGAACTTAGAAATAACCCAAAAAGTAAATGTTTTGTACTAAAACAAATTCAGCATTTTATGTATTTTTTAAATTATTACAATACACACGAATTCTTATCACCAAAATTTATTAGTAAAAGCTTCGGATAATTAATTTGGATATATTTCACAAGCTTAAATAATAATAAAGTAAAAGTTAAATATATAAGGTGAGAAGGGTTTATTCTGACTAACCATAACATTAAAATTTTAATGGTGTGTGTTATTTTTAACTACTTTATTTTTTCAATAACTTTGAAATGTATAAATTAAATAGAAAATTTGTTTTTGAGAATACAAAACTTATTTAAATTAAACAAATTTACAATGACTAAAAATTTGTAATTAAAAAAAAACCAATATACTGGTTTAATCTTGAAACAATTTAACTTAAAATTATTAAGTTTTCTTAGAAAGCTAATAGAAATTAATACTTCAAGGCACCAACGTAAAACAGATAAGAAATGAGATGTAGTATTCTAATGCTTAGTAACTTGATTACTTTTATATGTATTTAATAAAAAAATTACAAGTTTTGACATAGAACATGCTTAAGAACTTAATACTGCTGAGCAAGTAATCTATAAACTTTCAACAAAACAATGCGTGTTTTCCTAAAAATTACTTTTGTACTTTGAAAACAAGAAAAAATTTAAACAGTGATGTCATTGCTTTACGTACTTTCATACACATAATAAAAATAAACTTATAACTTATTTGATTAACTTATGTAATTATACAATGTACTAAACTTTTTAGTTAATTTAAAGCATAGTAAGTTTTTATTTGAATTAATGAAAAAATTAGTATTGATTAAATAAATTCAATACAACAAGCATTCATTGATTTTAAATACTTAAATAGATGTCAACAAACTTCTGTATCTCTAATAAACTTATAAATTTTGAATAACGTTGAAAGTCTCTTTACACATATTTTCCTAAAAATTGGGTTTCTTCTGTGTTAATAATTACTTCCTACAAATTATTTTTATTCAGCAACCGTCTATCAAGGCCAAAGTCCGTTACAATTTAAACAATTACAACTCACTCGCTTAATAATTAATGGTTGTTACGTAATTTGTATTAGTTTTTTTTCAAGGATAAAAACTCACTGGCTAACCAGCATAATCTATTAGCTTGATAAAAATAAATTTTAGCTTGTTTGTTTTTCAAATTTTCTGTAAATTTCAATCACCAGCTTTACATACTTGTTATCAGTTACGCCAATAATATGTTTACACAAAGTTTGTTTGAGTTGAGACAAACAAATTTTGCTTAATTGTTTTTTTCTCATTACAACAATAATTATGTCATTATATCGATACTTTTTGGAACCTTAATTGTCAAAATAAATGATAATTTCATGACAATACATTGTAAACCAAAAATTCTAACCCGTCTAATTTTTTTCTAAGATATGCTAAGTTACAAATAATTTATCTAACTCTATTCAAAAATTTGTAAAGAGTAATGAAGTAAAGAATTCAAAAACGATTCGGCAGCATTTAGAAAAGTTTTTTAATTACATTTTTATAACTTTATTTTATATTATTTTAAGGTTCACTCAAGAAGTTTTATAAAATTAACCCATTAAAGTTTTAAAATATCATTATAACAGGTTTTAATAATCAAAAATTAGTTTTCTTATATTTAGCAATTAACAGGGTTACCAAAAGGTTTCGTTGTAAATTCTTCCAAATTTTCTGAACTTTTTCCAGGTTTTTTCAAAACAAGTTTTTTTTGTCCATTTTTAGTATAAAATTAAAGGTAAAAAACTGTCTTAAACAGTATAACACCATTGAAAAGAGTACTGTAAAGCTTCTTTAAATGTAATTTTTGTGAATGAAGCAAAAATGAAGCAAAAAAATTTATTTTTATGATAGATTTTTGTATTTAATTGAAACTTCGTTACTTTACAAGTAAAAACAGTTTAAAATTTCATGTTTTTCCAGGTTTTTTGATGATATTTTTAAAATTTTAGGTCTTTATTTGCCTAGATTGTAAAACTCAAGGTTTTTACAGGATCCGAGGTTTTTTAGCAACCCTAATTTAATTCAACTTACAATACCGTTAGTAAAACTAATTTATAAATAATTTCTTCTAATACTGATTTCTTTTGTTGTAACTTAATTTTCTTTGAAACTAACCACTAAATCGCATTTTCCAGGAAAGTACCTTTCAGGAATCCGTTTCGCGTACAGAAAAGCTCCTGTGAAAATAATTGTTTTTATGATATTTAAAAACTAAATACAAGAAGTTAAATTCTCGATAAACATTTTCTAAAGACGATTGCAAAAATTAACTTATTGTGAACACTTACAAAACTCTTTCGTATTTAATAAAAAGTGTAGGTTAGATACTCCATTTAAAAATAAAAGTATTAAATCTGACTTATGAAAAATTAAGTTCACTATCAATGAAAAAGACTAGATAACCTAATAACTATAAGAAATAGTTACCAAACTTTTACTTAAAAAACATATACAGATTTAAACTTGAAAAAAATATATCTTTTCTTTGTCACTAAATAATATTTTTTTAAGAAAGTTATAAAAATATCTCACTCAAAAGTCAAAATGTAGAGAAAGGTTTATTAAAAAGTTTAAAAAATTTAATTAAAAGTTTAAAATTACCCAACCTAATATGTACAAAAATAGTAAGAAAAATTTCATTTGTGAAATTGACATCAGTTAAAAATATTATTTTAACACGTAAATCAACAAAAACTACAAACTCACCCAATATGTACAAGAAAGCCATCAGGTACAGCCACCCGAGCTGACCGACGCTGAACGACTTGTGGAAGCCCAGCTTGAAAGTGGTGTGGATCGCCGGAACGATTCCGCTCAGCCCGAGGGCGACGAACACAACTGCAGGGTTGTTTGCAATTAGAAGCAGTAACTAGTATTAATATATTTCAAAAGTTCTATAAAATTTTGGGTCAAATGTAAAATTTAGTATTTTTACGAATATATGTTTCTTTTTTTAAATACGCTCACTTTGAGTGTAAAACATAATATTTTTTTTTAATATGAGTTAATATAAATAATTGGTTAATGATATAGATAAATAACTATTTTTTTATAATATTTTTAAGCTAGCTATTTTTTTTCTTTTTAAGATTTAGTTCACTTTTATATATTGAGAAATATATTTAGTCCTGAACAAGACGTTAAAAGGTATCCAAGTGGTATGCGGGTCGATAACCGCAAGGTTCTTCTTGTACAAGGCCCTAGGACCAAACATTTTGAGGGCTTTTTTTTATCGTTCAATAAACATTATAACATAATTTACTTTATTACCACAAAAATAATCTATTCAAAAAGTTTTATAGCTTTTTTTCATTAAAATTTATTTGCAAATAAAACTATATAAAAAACATAAAACTTATTTAGGAAAGTTTTTAAAACTATTAGTCATAAATTTAACAGTAGAAATACTAACATTTTTTCATTAAAAATTGAAACTTTTCCAGTTACTAATTTATTATTTGCAGTTTAATGACAAACAAACAAACTAAAATAGCTTTAAATCACAAGAGGAAACTTTTTATTGCATTACCGCACACAAACATGTTTGGGCTTTTAAACGTAAACAATTGTATCAAATAAATAATAATGGTGCAACCATCAAACGAAAATGGTGCGTGATAGTGGCGTGACAGTCATGTGGTGAAAAATTTGCTTTTCTCACAAGCGTCACGTTAACTTTTTCTTGATTTATTTTTAACTTTTTCATATTTAACAAGTTAGTTTAACGTTTTAGCGTTCACATGACTTCAATATATTTTCAAGTAGAAATGACTGAAATATTTCTACTTTTGAAAAACAGTTAAAACACAAGGCAAAGTTGTACTTCTGAGGGAAAAACATACTTTTGTAAATAATTTTACTTTTTCACGATATTGCCATGAAATTATTCGAATTATTTAGTTAAGTTACGTAAGTGTAAACGACCAATAAAAATTTACATTATAATGTATAATCATTTTCGAAATTGTTTTTTGTCACCACATAATTTAAACTTATAATGATTTTTACAAATGCTATATTTAACTTAATCAGCGTTAATTTTACTCACGATTCGAGTATAATTAGAACTTAACTATAGAGAGAATAAATTTTAAGTTTTAAAAATTCATTCAATTCAACTTAAACACTTTTTCACTACAAAAAAAAACATAATAAGTATAACTATTTCTTAAGAATATTAATTAGTCATCCAAATATTATAGTAGTTGTAGTAGTATAGTAGAAGCAAAACTTAACACATCCATTATTAATAAGTAACTACGCTTCAGCATTTTGTGACCTGAGGTTTAAAAGTACCTTCAACACTTGAGTGCAAAATCATTTAAATTGACATCAAGGTGATAAAAACAACAAAATGAAAATACACTTATAAATATTGTTAGCAATTTTAATTTGTTATAAACACTTTAGGTTTATAGATAATATTTAATTAGACAATTTAGAACTAAATTTCACCTAAAAAAGCACATAATTGACTTACAAGTTGCTTTTAACATCTAAAGCATTTATAGTTTTCTAATATTTTTTTCTATTTATAGTTTTATCAAATTAAGCTGTAAATATTTAAACAAAACTATAACATTCTAATGAAAACTAAATTTAAACTAATGACATAAATATATATTCAAAATAATAACCAATAAACAATTTAAAGACAATTTTTAAATAGTAATAATCAATTACATAAGTTATTTTTTAAACGTATTATTTCATTTTGAAATAATTTTCAAACTATTTCTATTATTTAAGCTTAATTGTCAATAATTTATTTATTATTTTTTATAGTGCTTTAGTTGTGGAAAAACATCTAATTCATTATTAATGTTGCATGCGTAAAGAGAAAGTTTTAATTTCTAGAAAAATTAAATATTAATAACAGTTTATAAATATAATGATCAATGAAGTGAAAATATATTTGAATGCTAAATAAACTTTAGTTATAAAATGGGTACTTTAATTACAAAAAAAAACTATTTAATGAATTGAAAAAAGTATAATCTTAAAGAAGAATTTTTTATTAGTAGTGTAATTTTTAAATTACTAATGTAATTTCGTGGTGGACAAAAATTTGTCTATAAATATAAAACTTTACTCAAAACTAACAACTTTAGTTATCAAGGCACATGCTTTGAAAGATGTAAATTTTTAAACATGTCTTGAAGTATTACTAACAAAAATACAAGTTGCATAACCTGCAAAAATGCAAAGTAATATTCATATTTGACCACAACCTACACTAAATGCATATTTAGTAGCTCCACATACGTTTATTGCAATTTTTAAATCCATTTTCAAAAACGTACAAAAAATATGTTCGATATATTTTACATAATTATTTTCCATACTATCTTAAACAGTAATCACCAAAAATATACTTTTGGATTAACTTCTTTATAAACTTTATTAAATGATGTAGTTGTAAAGTTACTTATTTTAAGATAAACCTACTGTACAATTTAATTAGACTAAAATTACAAAGTCAATAATAATCAGATTAACTTATATGCAAGCTTCGTTTAAATACCTTAGCTACGATTTACTTAGTAAAAGCTAATGCGTGAATTTTCATCAATGCATGCTAACTTTTATGAGTCATAAAGTACCAAAAATAAACATAGTTTTTAATAAATGCATAAAATACAGTATAAATAATTTATGTTACTTTAGTTGTCATTATACAGCTAATAACTAAGTTAATCTACTAAAATAAATAAAATAAATATATAAATAAATAATGGTTTATTTCAATTAATTTTATATTCATATAACTTGCTTTGAATTAATTTAAGTTATTTTTTTCAATGTTAGCATACTAAAAAATAGGGCTTAACACTTTTGAGGAATAAATACTTTTTATTGTTTAAGGTTATAACTGATTGAAATAAATTTATTTTTAAAATGTTATTTAACAAGCAAACTAGCAAAGCTGTGTGTTTTTTTTTTTTGTGAAAAATACTTCTTTTCAACAATTTCGTCTTAAAAATATTCAATTTATTCAGTAAAAATGCATCAAAAAATTCAACTAAGACAATACAAGTTAATTTTTTTATTATGTTAAAGTTCACTATCTTTATTTTGGAATAAAAATAAAATATAACTAGCAAGTATAATTATTTTTGAACTGCTTTATTTAATTATTTAGCCTAACAAGCAATATGTTAACTCAAGTGTAAATATAATTATAACTTAAACAGCAAATTTGATGCTAAATCGATTAAAAAAAAAAAATTACAAACTTTACCTCGAATTATACTAAACTGTGTTTACCTAAGGTGTATTTGGTGAGACTAACACAAAATATTGGTAAATTTAAAACTAATTTAGTTAATTGGCAAACAGCAACTATAAAGTATTTAAATTATTAAAACAAACACTTAAATATTGATTTAAAAAATATATAAACTATACTAAAATAAAAAATACAAGCAAAATTTAAGTGTATATTTAATTAAAATAATATGAAAGTGATAAAACAAATCACTAGTAGTTAATCATAGTAGTTAGATTTTAAAACAAGTTATATTTTTTCAGAGTACAGCTATCCATATTTAGCTGCATATATTAAAATCAAAGCTACAACTTTAGTTTTGCCGTACAATAAATAAATATTTTTTTATTAAAGTTGTTGTTTATTTTATAGGTCTGTTATAATAGCAAACCACCACTATTATATTTTGAGTAGATGCTAAAAAATGTTAAAATTTAAACTTATACTATGATTTGAACATGTTATTGAATGGGTTATCATTATTTTATTTAGAACAAGGACATAATTCATATATGTTGATTGTTTTTATCATCTGTTAACAAATAGCTTTAAAAAGTGGTTACTACAACTAAAGATACCAAAAACATTAAAATCGAAAAAAATCAAACTGGTATAAAAATTTTAAAACATTTAAAAAATTAACAAACAATATTGATTAAAACTTTTTCATTTTTTTATCAAAATTAATAGTTAGTTAGCACTGTTTTGATAAGTTTGTTAATATAATTTTGCGTTGGTCAGGGAGGTCCTACCATTTTATCCGTCGGAAAAAAAATATACACTGTAGTTTACGTGAGCCACTAAATATTATCTTCTTTTTTAACTAAGCTTTGAAGAAAAATTACAACAGTGGTGTGCTGCTCCCATGGTTGCCAGAATTATTCAGCTATCGATTGCCCTCCTATAAGTTTTGTATGAAAAGTGACGTACACAACTTTTAACCGTTAAGTGTCGCTCAAAGCTAAATTTGACTTTATTTTTACTATCAGTAGATTATTTAGCTTCAGTTATAAAGTTATAGTATAGTGCTTTTCTCACAAAATTTTAGTTAAACAGTTTAGAAAGAAAACTTATTCATAGAAATACTCTTGATGTACAACTCGATAACCGAAAGGTTCCTTTTCCTGCAGCCAAGTTAAGTATTTATATTTTAATTAAAATGCTTTTAACATGATTGTTATTTGTTTTTAGGCGAAAAGGCAATCAACAACCTTTTTGAACCGATGTTGTAAATTTAATCTAATCGTTTTTTTTACACATCTGAATAAAACTATTTACATACTGAGATTCACCCTTTAATCGAAAATTAAACTGAAATACCTAAACCTTCATCTCAAGGATCAATTTTTGTGAAGTTAATAAGTTCAATTTAACTCACGCATTTTTCATTTAAAACTTCATGGTGTAGCAGTTTGACGCGCTTGTCAGCTTAACGTTTTGATTGAAATTATACAAGAGTGTAAACTTTCGAGAGCCCTTTTGAATCAACTGCTACCTGGTATGAAAGCTAATGTTTGTGAAAATTTTAAAGCATGTATTGGAAATGTTTCAAATCAGTTTTTCTTTTTATTATAGATTTTAATCATGTTCATTCCTAGGAATATTCGTGGCATGAGCACCAAATTTTAAACAAGTGTGAAATCAGTTTTTGTCTTTTGTAATAACAACAGCTTTTTGTTATTAAAAATTTATCTATATAGCATGTTATTTAAACACTTACGAGAAAAACGAACTGTTTACAGCTTTAAATCAAAAAAAAAGTTAAAAAAAAGACAATTTACAAAAAGTATATATACCTTGCAGAAAATCACATTGCCAAAATCCGGAGATTGTCGTCGTTGATGCTATCATCCAGATTTTTGAAGTAGACTAATTTTACTACGTTCATTACATCAGTATGTTTAGCTAAATATTAACTACCCGAGTATAAATTTAGAATAAATTTTTGTGAGTAGTAAGTTTCAAAAAGTACGAATGTCGAAAAAGAAATTAGAAGCTAACAGTGTTGAATTGAAAACAGTTGGAAAACAAGAGTTAGAAATGATAAAAAAAATATTACAAACAGTTAGAAGTGTAAGCTTTGTACAAAATATTTTTTTTACTTTGACATAACTCGTTTAGTATTAAATTGATAAGTTCAAGAAATTTTAAAAGAATTATAATTTTCAAGTGTTTATGAATGATATAGAGAATGTTATGATATTTAAAGGTTCACTACTCCAAATAAGGTTTTAAAGTTATTTCTGAATTAAGTTGGTAACTCATCTGTGTTGTTTATAAAATTCAAGGCTTAAACTTTGTTTAATATTTGCTGAAACAATTTTTTTATAACTACATATTACCTCTCCGTATATAAACTGTACTTACTAAGCTTTATTCGAAAAATTTGAAAAATACCAAATTACTTAAATACTATTAGTGTTAAAAATATTTAAATTAAACAAGTTTGATAAATTTATTTTTTATTGTGCAAATATTCAGAATTAACATTTTGTGAGCATTTTGAGTTTACTTTCTTTAAAAAAAAACTTGAAAATTACGTTTGTTTTAATTATGTCTAATAAAAAAGTTAATTATTTCAATTTCGATAGTATATTTGCAGAAAAAAATGCGTAGATAGTTCTATTTTTATAACAAAAATGAAAAGTGAAAAGAAAAGTTTATATTTGATTATTAAAAATAATGTTTGTTATTTTAACTTGTATGGTTTTTAATTTCAAAGTTTCAACTATACAAATAATTAATTTTGCTACATCTACAGGTATTAAATAAAGCTTGGTAAGGCTATATCATTATTAGGTATAGAAATAAAGTTTCAGTAGTTACTTATCTATTAAAAAAATAAATTAGGCTACTTCAGAATAGCTTTTGAATAAAAAACGAGCCACTTGAAATAAGATTCTCCAAAGCCGTTGGATACTTTGTTCAAAATATACAAGAAGTTTAAAAAGTTGCATTTTTATATGAAACAAAAAATTTTTACCACGTCTTGGTTTTACCAGGTAACGTACTAAATTTTTTGATAACATATTTTGTTGATTTCTAGCCCTATATAACCGTTTTGTTATAAAGACCGTGAAACTAAGAACAGATTTGAAAAAAGTTCATTAAAAAAAATTTGAATGTACGATGAAACTTTAGATGTTGAAGAAGTTTGGAAACCAAAAAAGCGGCGAAAAGAAGAAATCGAAACTTAAACTACCTCTAAACACACATATGCATAGTTTTTAATTCTATTGACGAGACATTATACTTTAGGTACAAGGAAAACATCACCTAGGAAAGCTTCAAACTATGTTTACGTTTTTCAAGTTGGTCACAAACTCAACAGCGAGTTTGATACCCAACCATCCCCCCTATAATTAATTTCTTTTATTTTCCTAGGTTATTTAAAACTAAAACACTAAATGAGTAAAAAGTTAAAAAGTAATTTTTTTTTGTATTTTCAATGTTAGACGTGAACTAACCACTAATTATGCTAACAGAAGGTCGATAGCTCGGATCTGACTACACACAAAATGGAGCTGAACACCCAGAAAAACAAGTAATGAAGTTTTAAAGCTTGTTAGAAGTTGATTTAACTTAATTAATTTTATTTTAGAAGTTAACAAAAAGCTTTACAGGTGGAATATATTTGGGAAAACGAAAGTACTTACTTAAAGAAAATTTAAGTTCAGAGAATTCGTTCCCCGCAGTTTGTTACTTTCAAATTGATATTAGTCATACCCGAAGTCTTAATATTCATGGCAGCTTTAAAGGTCGACTGGAACAGAATTCAAGTGCCTAATCATTAACAACTTACCGTAGTACATAAATACTAACTTAATATAAACTTGTGCAGATAATTTTGTGCATTTTACAATTGCTGTTACACAAGAATAACAATTAGCAACTAAAGTCTGTCGATAGTCCAGAAATTACTAAGTTATTGTATGGTAAAAGTGAATAAAGAAATATTGATAGAAGTTATTTAAGTTTAAAAAAATCAATATAACTTTATTTCAACTTCTAAAAAATCATCAAAGTTTGAAAAGTTGAACTAAAGGGGAATAGTAAGCTTTACTCACATTGGTGTTGTAAAACATTTGATTTGGGTAGTAAGCAATTTATACTTGATACGTTAAAATTTAATGATTAACTTCTAAACTTAACTTACTTTTCGCTTTGTTTTATAACTCTAAGAAACAAGTTGTATTTTTTTTTTAAGATTTTTGTGTTGGCATCTTATTTATAAACAAGTATAGATGATTTTTGTTACAAACAGACATTTTTTGTTAAAGATTTTAATATTTATTATAGGGATATTTTTTTTACATTAGATTAAACTTAGTTTTGTCAATTTTAAGTATTCTGTATTTTCAAAGTAGTACTATCAAAATATAATACTAAATACAGAGCAGCATCGTTTTAATTTTTTTAATTTATCTTAAAGAAAAATTAATGCATTTTTATTAGCTTATCAAAAAATAAAATTGTTTAAAACAGCGGTTCTCAACCTTTTATTATTTTTTTACTCCTTTTAGGAAGGTTATTAACAAATTTAGCTTTTTTGGATGGTGACTACCAAATTTACCCCAAATATACAAAATAGTGTTTAATTTTGAGAATTGATTTTTTGAACTTTAAGCTTATTATATATAAAAAATCGTAAAACTTAAAGACTTTTTTTAACTTAAAAAATATACAGTTAGATACTAACTTCTAAGTTAAAAAACAACTAATTAGAATTAATTTTCATACCTCGTATTAAATAAAATTTACCACTTAAAACAAGTGAATTAACCCTCAGGGGTAAGTTTACCCCTAGTTAAGAATCGCTGGTTTAAATTATATAAAAAATAATTAAAATTTTATTTATTAGTTTGGGTCAAAAAAAAAAAGTTTCGTTTTTGACTATTTACAAGAGTTACAACAAGAGGGGATAATAAGTAGAGGAGCTACATTAATAAAGACACAAAATAAGTTTATTCTGTTATAAGTAAAAACTTATAGAATAACGATAGCTTATACATAAGTTGAATTTTTATTTTACATAAAGTATTATTGTTTTAAGTTTCTAGCATTTTCTTATTAGTATTTATTGTAAATAGACATCAAGTAAAAGAACAAAGTTGCAGAGTAAAATTTTCTTTTGTTTATAAAAATCGTAAGCGATATTTCATAAACAAGCTAAAACTTTAATTTACAATTAAACTTTAACTAATTACCTCCGTGGGCCACGTCTTACCCCTAGTTTAAAGAGTAGTAAAACTTCTAAACTTAACTTACTTTTCGCTTTGTTTTATAACTCTAAGAAACAAGTTGTATTTATTTTTATAGATTTTTGTGTTGGCATCTTATTTATAAACAAGTATAGATGATTTTTGTTACAAACAGACATTTTTTGTTAAATATTTTAATACTTATTATAGGGATATTTTTTTTACATTAGATTAAACTTAGTTTTGTCAATTTTAAGTATTCTGTATTTTCAAAGCAGTACTATCAAAATATAATACTAAATACAGAGCAGCATCGTTTTAAATTTTTTAATTTATCTTAAAGAAAAATTAATGCATTTTTATTAGCTTATCAAAAAATAAAATTGTTTAAAACAGCGGTTCTCAACCCTTTATTAATTTTTTACTCCTTTTAGGAAAGTTATTAACAAATTTAGCTTTTTTGGATGGTGACTACCAAATTTACCTCAAATATACAAAATAGTGTTTAATTTTGAGAATTGATTTTTTGAATTTTAAGCTTATTATATATAAAAAATTGTAAAACTTAAAGACTTTATATAACTTAAAAAATATACAGTTAGATACTAACTTCTAAGTTAAAAAACAACTAATTAGAATTAATTTTCATACCTCGTAACAAATAAAATTTAACCCCTAAAACAAGTGAATTAACCCTCAGGGGTAAGTTTACCCCTAGTTAAGAATCGCTGGTTTAAATTATATTAAAAATAATTAAAACTCTTTTTATTAGTTTGGGTCAAAAAAAAAAGTTTCGTTTTTGACTATTTACAAGAGTTACAACAAGAGGGGATAATAAGTAGAGGAGTTACATTAATAAAGACACAAAATAAGTTTATTCTGTTATAAGTAAAAACTTATAGAATAACGATAGCTTATACATAAGTTGAATTTTTATTTTACATAAAGTATTATTGTTTTAAGTTTCTAGCATTTTCTTATTAGCATTTATTGTAAATAGACATCAAGTAAAAGAACAAAGTTGCAGAGTAAAATTTTCTTTTGTTTATAAAAATCGTAAGCGATATTTCATAAACAAGCTAAAACTTTAATTTACAATTAAACTTTAACTAATTACCTCCGTGGGCCACGTCTTACCCCTAGTTTAAAGAGTAGTAGTTTACTTTAAATACAAACAACACAAGTATCTTAACATAAGTTTTTAGCAAAAATCTAAGAAACGTAAAATAACTTTATAGTACTTTTGAACTCTTGTTTTTCAAGTTTCAAATGATTTTTTAAATTATTCAATAGAAAATGTTTAGTTACGAAAGAAACATTTGTTTTAAAGCATCGGTTAGTTTTTAACTTATCTATTTAAGGTTGTGCTGAAATTAAGAGGAAGTTTGTTGAAATGCTTATTAGTACTGTTATAATGTTCGGGAAATATTTTATTTTTTAATTACTTTTAATTTAAAAAAAAATTATACTAAACAGTTATGTCAAGACTATACTAAACAAGCTCCCACCTTTTTTTGAAATAATAAAGTAAACAGTACTTTAATTTTATTAATCAGCTATTGTACTAAAGATGAGAAACACTTTGTTAAAATGACTTAGATTTCTATGAAAGTCAACATATTTATATTTCTTTTTCAAAATATCTTTTTATAAACTGCTTTAACAATAAACCAAACTTTCACTTATTACCTCATTTAAACCAACATTTCTAGCAAATTTAAAAAACACAAAAACAATTTATAATTTTTTGTTGTAGTGTAGTTACTGATTGATAATAGTTTTAGATAAAATGTAAATATATATACTGTACATAGTCTATATATCAGGAGAGAAAACAATATATTTTGTTTAGTTGTTAAATCTTGCCTCAATAGAAGTATTTTATTACTGTAAGTTTTAAATTTTGATTAAATTTTCTAAAGTATTATAAGTTATTGGTTAAGTTCGTAAAATAAAACACTGTAATTTAAAATAATTTAATAAAGTAAATAAAATGTCTTTAAGTTTTTCTTGCCGTTAAATTTTATTAAGTAAATTAGTAGAGAATGACTAAACATTTGTAAATGACAATAGACAAACAAGTAGTTAGACATAGCGTAATATGATTTCGTAAAGCTAATATTCAGAAACTGACAATAAAGAGGTCTTTAGTTTAACATGTAGTAAAGTATTATTATAAAAAAGAAAATAAATGTAATTTATGTGTAAACCTGCGTTAAAAAAAAACCTTAAGCTTTGATCTTTTTTGCTTAAAAGGTAAAAAAAGCATGGTTTATTAACTTGATAACAAAAGTTTTAAGTAAAATTTAAAAGTTGGAATCTATGTAAGTTATAAAACAAATATCATTTTACTTCTAATTACACTTATTTTTGATTATTTGTGAAGCTGTGCTGTAAAAGCAAATAAAATGTATAAAAGTTTCAAATAACAAATTTTGGTAATTTGCAGTCGTAAAAATTTTTATGGACAACTCATAACGTAAAAACTGTTTGATTTATAAGAGTAACATGTTGATTTAATGTACTTATAATGCTTAAAGTACCCAAGTGCCACATGTTAATTGCTTTACATCAACAAAAATTAGCAAACAAGAGTTTCAAAAGATTACAGAAACAAACAAAGTAAGACTCACATAATATTCGTGTACACGATAAAACGTGTATGTTTTAAACTTACAAATAGTAACAACGGTTTTTCAGGTGCAAACTCGAAAGAAGAGTTTCCACTCGAACGAAGGCGCGCGCAAGCTTACGCCCCAAGGCCGACGAGGGCGTAGAAGGCTCGAAAGACGCTGCCCGCCATAAAAAGCGCGAAAACCGGCAAGTTTGCGCGGGAACGGCCTGATTCGTTGTTTATTGGGCACTCTTCCTCCTCTTCGCATTTTCCTTTTGTTTTACATAGTGCGGCATAATAATCAATGCAGCCACTTTCTTTAAGTCCCCCGGCAGCCAGGTAAGAGCAGTGGTTATTTAACGAATAAAAAGGCTGGTCTACATCCCACCTTATCACAACGTTGGTATCTTCTACTTTAGCTCCGTTGGAGAAAATGAAGGGGTTGGCATCCGAGCCAGTAGATGACGAATCCCGAAGGGTTACATCAAGCCAGATGCCGCCAGGAGGCAGTCCTTTTTCCGCGCGGTACTTGTAAATGACAAAAACAGCTTTCCTCGCGTTATCACTGTGAAAATTGATGAAATGTATTTCTGTTTACTTAATTTACCTTATTTTAAGTATTTTACTGATAAAAAACGTTGTTAAAAAACATGTACTAAACGCTATAACAATTGTCTACCACAGTCATATATTTTTTGTAAATTTTGTCATATCATTAACTATGCTTTGTCATTAAGTTATTCTTATATATAAGTTATACTGATTATTTTTGTATAAAGCTGCTCTTTTAATAAAAAAAAGTCTATTTTATTCTACAAATAGTTATTTTTTGTATAAAATTAACCTTTTAAGTGAGAATTTTTTTTTTTTACAAAACCTTTTAATTTTAGTAATTTTGCTTATTTATCTATTATGTTTGGGCAATTCAGTTTAGTGCTCTTTTAATAAAAAAAAAAGTTATGCTTCTATTTAAAAGTTACAAAACTTTGGATTAGTTTTCTTCATCAATAAAGAATTAATTTCATATCTAAATTTTCTACACAGTCTAATGGCGACGCGTGGTGTTTTATTAGGGGTGCGAAAAACATAAAAGTATTTAAGAAACCCCTTGATTTGATATATTTCAAAAATTAATTTACTAGGGTAAATATACTGCAATTACAGAAAATCATAATTTAATAATAATAATTTAAATAATAAATAGTTTGTAAAATATCATTAGTTTTTGATTGATTGACAAATTCATTGATACTAAATATCTTTTTTTTATTGTTCCTAAATTCATGAGATTTAAATGCTAGGTGTGACTATGATAACAAATTTAAACAAAAACTGGTCAAGTTGAAATTTTTAATAAGAAAAACATAAGTCTGTCTACATTTTTCAAAAATTAAGTATAATTTTGTAAGAGTGTTTGTGAAAATTTACTTTTAAAACTTTGAAAGTATTAACTTACAAGAAAAATAATTGTAAAATATCTCAAAACGCTTTTAGAAATTTATCTCTAGTTCAAACACAATAACATTTTCTTCTTGAAGGGTTTACAATAAACCATATTTAAAAACTTTAAATAAAAAAATAGAAATGTCATAACTACAGGTGTGACATAATATCTATAGACAAAACACGATTAGTCAATAATAGACCATTCTGGCGATAATATACTCAAAAGTCGCCTTTCAATTTAAATTAGTGGACCAATGGTACAACACGTCCTGAATTATGTATATATGTCTTACAATTTAACTAATTTGTGGTTACATAGATTTTAAAAGCTATGAAGGTTATGTAATACTTTCTACTTCAAACTTTTAGACTACACTTAAATAACATACAAGTTCAATTAGCTAGCAAGTAAAAAACTGACATTTTACTAGTAAACCAATTTATTGCAAAAAAACACAGGATAACATTTTAAAACCAATGAAAAAACTAGAAGCAGCTAAGGAGATTGTAAAACTACTAACAGTTTCCTCATTAGTGTCTAACAATTTCAGTCCGAAAACATTGTAAAAAGTTTCAATTTCTAAGTAGTCAAGAAAAATAGAACCTACAGTGTTTTATGCTCCAAAGGTATTTCTAAGAAAAATCTTATTGTTCAAGTAATTAGAATACTTTTGCACTATATTTACTTACAAAGTTATAACCAATTAGATTTACAAAAACATATAACTTGAGTCACTCTCTACCTACACACTCTTTTACCAATAGAAAACCAGAAACTTTAATTTACAAAGAGAAGTAGAATTATATGTTTTTCAAAAATCAAAACATATAATAAAGAGAATTTTTTTTTAAAGAATTGGTCTACTAATAAAAATTTGCTCTAGAGTTTCTTTTAAAACAGTTGTTATAACGAACTAACGTACAGCGTGCCATCTTTCAAGTCCCTGTTGAAGAAAACATCTACTGATGACATCCATCGCAAACTCAGGCATAACTTTATCTTTACTCATCGCCCGTTTCTCACAACTTCCAATTTTGCAATCTCACCGATTCTATAAGAGATATATAGTTTTACTTACTGTATGAATGAAAAATATAAAATCTATTATTAAGATGTTTAACAACCATTTTGCTGTGTTCGTACTCTAAAAGCTCTGTAGTTGATTGAAAATCAATTTGAGCTCAAGTTTTTCTCTGTTTTGTCTTCCAATTCAACAAAGACTTTTTTTTGTGTTTCTTCTTTTAATTTTTCATTTGTTTTGTATTTTCCTCGGCCAAGTTAAGTATTTATATTTTAATTAAAATGCTTTTAACATGATTGTTATTTGTTTTTAGGCGACAAGGCAATCAACAACCTTTTTGAACCGATGTTGTAAATTCAATCTAATCGGTTTTTTTACACATCTGAATAAAACTATTTACACACTGAGATTCACCCTTTAATCGAAAATTAAACTGAAATACCTAAACCTTCATCTCAAGGATCAATTTTTGTGAAGTTAATAAGTTCAATTTAACTCACGCATTTTTCATTTAAAACTTCATGGTGTAGCAGTTTGACGCGCTTGTCAGCTTAACGTTTTGATTGAAATTATACAAGAGCGTAACCTTTCGAATCCACTGCTACCTGGTATGAAAGCTAATGTTTATGAAAATTTTAAAGCATGTATTGGAAATTTTTCAAACCAGTTTTTCTTTTTATTATAGATTTTAATCATGTTCATTCCTAGGAATATTCGTGGCATGAGCACCAAATTTTAAACAAGTGTGAAACCAGTTTTTGTCTTTTGTAATAACAACAGCTTTTTGTTATTAAAAATTTATCCATATAGCATGTTATTTAAACACTTACGAGAAAAACGAAATGTTTACAGCTTTTAATTAAAAAAAAAGTTAAAAAAAAAGACAATTTACAAAAAGTATATATACCTTGCAGCAAATCACATTGTCAATTTTCTCGCAAAATCCGGAGATTTTCGTCGTTGATGCTATCATCCAGATTTTTGAAGAAGACTTTTTTTTCTACGTTCATTACATCAGTATGTTTAGCTAAATATTAACTACCCAAGTATAAATTTAGAATAAATTTTTGTAAGTTGTAAGTTTCAAAAAGTACGAATGTTGAAAAAGAAATTAGAAGCTAATAGTGTTGAATTGAAAACAGTTGGAACACAAGAGTTAGAAATGATAAAAAAAAAATATTTTAAACATTTAGAAGTGTAAGTTTTGTACAAAACATTTTTTTTTACTTTGACATAACTCGTTTAGTATTAAATTGATAAGTTCAAGAAATTTTAAAAGAATTATAATTTTCAAGTGTTTATGAATGATATAGAGAATGTTATTATATTTAAAGGTTCACTACTCCAAATAAGGTTTTAAAGTTATTTCTGAATTAAGTTGGTAACTCATCTGTGTTGTTTATAAAATTCAAGGCTTAAACTTTGTTTAATATTTGCTGAAACAATTTTCTTATAACTACATATTACCTCTCTGTATATAAACTGTACTTACTAAGCTTTATTCGAAAAATTTGAAAAATACCAAATTACTTAAATACTATTAGTGTAAAAAATATTTAAATTAAACAAGTTTGATAAATTTATTTTTTATTGTGCAAATATTCAGAATTAACATTTTGTGAGCAATTTGAGTTTGCTTTCATTAAAAAAAAACTTGAAAATTACGTTTGTTTTAATTATGTCTAATAAAAAAGTTAATTATTTCAATTTCGATAGTATATTTGCAGAAAAAAATGCGTAGATAGTTCTATTTTTATAACAAAAATGAAAAGTGAAAAGAAAAGTTTATATTTGATTATTAAAAATAATGTTTGTTATTTTAACTTGTATGGTTTTTAATTTCAAAGTTTCAACTATACAAATAATTAATTTTGCTACATCTACAGGTATTAAATAAAGCTTGGTAAGGCTATATCATTATTAGGTATAGAAATAAAGTTTCAGTAGTTACTTATCTATTAAAAAAATAAATTAGGCGACTTCAGAATAGCTTTTGAATAAAAAACGAGCCACTTGAAATAAGATTCTCCAAAGCCGTTGGATACTTTGTTCAAAATATACAAGAAGTTTAAAAAGTTGCATTTTTATATGAAACAAAAAATGTTTACCACGTCTTGGTTTTACCAAGTAACGTACTAAATTTTTTGATAACATATTTTGTTGATTTCTAGCCCTATATAATCGTTTTGTTATAAAGACCGTGAAACTAAGAACAGATTTGAAAAAAGTTCATTAAAAAAAATTTGAATGTACGATGAAACTTTAGATGTTGAAGAAGTTTGGAAACCAAAAAAGCGGCGAAAAGAAGAAATCGAAACTTAAACTACCTCTAAACACACATATGCATAGTTTTTAATTCTATTGACGAGACATTATACTTTAGGTACAAGGAAAACATCACCTAGGAAAGCTTCAAACTGTGTTTACGTTTTTCAAGTTGGTCACAAACTCAACAGCGAGTTTGATACCCAACCATCCCCCCTATAATTCATTTCTTTTATTTTCCTAGGTTATTTAAAACTAAAACACTAAATGAGTAAAAAGTTAAGAAGTAATTTTTTTTTGTATTTTCAATGTTAGACGTGAACTAACCACTAATTATGCTAACAGAAGGTCGGTAGCTCGGATCTGGCTACACACAAAATGGAGCTGAACACCAAGAAAAACAGGTAATGAAGTTTTAAAGCTTGTTAGAAGTTGATTTAACTTAATTAATTTTATTTTAGAAATTAACAAAAAGCTTCACAGGTGGAATAAATTTGGGAAAACGAAAGTACTATTTTACTTAAAGAAAATTTAAGTTCAGAGAATTCGTTCCCCGCAGTTTGTTACTTTCAAATTGATATTAGTCATACCCGAAGTCTTAATATCTATGGCAGCCTAAAGGTCGACTTGAACAGAATTTAAGTGCCTAATCATTAATAACTTACCGTAGTACATAAATACTAACTTAATATAAACTTGTGCAGATAATTTTGTGCATTTTACAATTGCTGTTACACAAGAATAACAATTAGCAACTAAAGTCTGTCGATAGTCCAGAAATTACTAAGTTATTGTATGGTAAAAATTAATAAAGAAATATTGATAGAAGTTATTAAAGTTTTACAAAATCAATATAACTTCATTTAAATTTGTAAACAATAATCAAAGTTTGAAAAGTTGAACTAAAGGGGAATCGTAAGCTTTACTCACATTGGTGTTGTAAAACACTGGATTTGGGTAGTAAGCAATTTATACTTGATATGTTACAATTAAATGATTAACTTCTAAACTTAACTTACTTTTCGCTTTGTTTTATAACTCTAAGAAACAAGTTGTATTTTTTTTTTATAGATTTTTGTGTTGGCATCTTATTTATAAACAAGTATAGATGATTTTTGTTACAAACAGACATTTTTTGTTAAAGATTTTAATATTTATTATAGGGATATTTTTTTACATTAGATTAGACTTAGTTTTGTCAATTTTAAGTATTCTGTATTTTCAAAGCAGTACTATCAAAAGATAATACTGAATACAAAGCAGCATAGTTTTAAAATTTTTAATTTATCTTAATGAAAAATTAATGCATTTTTATTAGCTTATCAAAAAATGAAATTGTTTAAAACAGCGGTTCTCAACCTTTTATTAATTTTTTACTCCTTTTAGGAAGGTTATTAACAAATTTAGCTTTTTTGGATGGTGACTACCAAATTTACCCCAAATATACAAAATAGTGTTTAATTTTGAGAATTGATTTTTTGAACTTTAAGCTTATTATATATAAAAAATCGTAAAACTTAAAGACTTTTTTTAACTTAAAAAATATACAGTTAGATACTAACTTCTAAATTAAAAAACAACTAATTAGAATTAATTTTCATACCTCGTATTAAATAAAATTTACCACTTAAGACAAGTGAATTAACCCTCAGGGGTAAGTTTACCCCTAGTTAAGAATCGCTAATTTAAAATCGTAAGCGATATTTCATAAACAAGTTAAAACTTTAATTTACAATTAAACTTTAATTAATTACCTCCGTGGGCCACGTCTTACCCCTAGTTTAAAGAGTAGTAGTTTACTTTAAATACAAACAACACAAGTATCTTAACATAAGTTTTTAGCAAAAATCTAAGAAACGTAAAATAACTTTATAGTACTTTTGAAGTCTTGTTTTTCAAGTTTCAAATGATTTTTTAAATTATTTAATAGAAAATGTTTAGTTACGAAAGAAACATTTGTTTTAAAGCATCAGTTAGTTTTTAACTTATCTATTTAAGGTTGTGCTGAAATTAAGAGGAAGTTTGTTGAAATGCTTATTAGTACTGTTATAATGTTCGGGAAATATTCTTTTTTTTAATTACTTTTAATTTGAAAAAAAATTATACTAAACAGTTATGTCAAGACTATACTAAACAAGCTACCACCTTTTTTTTGAAATAATAAAGTAAACAGTACTTTAATTTTATTAATCAGCTATTGTACTAAAGATGAGAAACACTTTGTTAAAATGACTTAGATTTCTATGAAAGTCAACATACTTATATTTCTTTTTCACATAAAATGATCTTTTTATAAACTGCTTTAACAATAAACCAAACTTATTACCTCATTTAAACCAACATTTCTAGCGAATTTAAAAAAGACAAAAATAATTTATAATTTTTTGTTGTAGTGTAGTTACTGATTGATAATAGTTTGAAATAAAATATAAATATATATACTTTATATAGTCTATATATCAGGAGAGAAAACAATATATTTTGTTTAGTTGTTAAATCTTGCCTCAATAGAAGTATTTTATTACTGTAAGTTTTAAACTTTGATTAAATTTTCTAAAGTATTATAAGTTATTGGTTAAGTTCGTAAAGTAATACACTGTACTTTAAAATAATTTAATTAAGTAAATAAAATGCCTTTAAGTTTTTCTTGCCGTTAAATTTTATTAAGTAAGTTAGTAGAGAATGACTAAATATTTGTAAATGACAATAGACAAACAAGAAGTTAGACATAGGTTATAGAATTTGTATTTTAGCGTAACATGATTTCGTAAAGCTAATATTCAGAAACTGACAATAAAGAGGTCTTTAGTTTAATATGTAGTAAAGTATTATTATAAAAAAGAAAAGAAATGTAATTTATGTGTAAACCTGCGTTAAAAAAAAACCTTAAGCTTTGATCTTTTTTGCTTAAAAGGTAAAAAAAGCATGGTTTATTAACTTGAATAACAAAAGTTTTAAGTAAAATTTAAAAGTTGGAATCTATGTAAGCCTAAACGTTATAAAACAAATATCATTTTACTTCTAATTACACTTATTTTTGATTATTTGTGAAGCTGTGCTGTAAAAGCAAATAAAACGTATAAAAGTTTCAAATAATAAAATTTGGTAATTTGCAGTCGTAAAAAGTTTTATGGACAACTCATAACGTAAAAACTGTTTGATTTATAAGAGAAACATGTTGATTTAATGTACTTATAATGCTTAAAGTACCCAAGTGCCACATGTTAATTGCTTTACATCAACAAAAATTAGCAAACAAGAATTTCAAAAGAATACAGAAACAAACAAAGTAAGACTCACATAATATTCGTGTACACGATAAAACGTGTATGTTTTAAACTTACAAATAGTAACAACGGTTTTTCAGGTGCAAACTCGAAAGAACAGTTTCCACTCGAACGAAGGCGCGCGCAAGCTTACGCCCCAGGGCCGACGAGGGCGTAGAAGGCTCGAAAGACGCTGCCCGCCATAAAAAGCGCGAAAACCGGCAAGTTTGCGCGGGAACGGCCTGATTCAAGTTCAATGTTCCAATCTGGATTGTTCATTGTATTTTAAAAGACTGAAGAGCCGCAGAAATAAAAGCTATTTAAAGGAAATTAACTCAGTGTTAGATAGTATCAGCTGAAAATGTTAAATTTCTATTAAGCAGTCAACTCTACCTCTTAACTTTGTTTGAAGCATAATTTTCTTGTTTTATTCTGGAAATTCTATTATAGATTAAATTAATTTAATGAGATTATCACAAAAAGCTTACTTTTTAAATGTTGTTTTTTTATCTGAATATTTTATTTACAAAATATTTGTGACCAACTTTAAACTGTCTAAAGTTTGTAGACTGTTTTTAATTTTTTAGAATGTTTTTTTGTACTAGTTCGTAAATTTTACTTTATTTTTTATCATGCTGCTTTTAAAAATTTGTTTTTTACTACTCATTTACCATTGATTTTTATAATGTTATTGTACTACACTTATTTACTGTTCTAAATCCTGTTAATACATTAATATTTTACTGAATATAAACACAAATATAAGTACGTTTAAACCACGCTCATCAGTATTTAGTTCGTGGTTTGTAACATCATTAACTAAAAAAACTGAGTCTTTAACACAGTAGTGATAAAATGTAACGCAGTTATAAAATCAATCAATTTAAGTTCAACGAAGTAAACAATATGGCCAAATAGACTGATTTATTTTGTTTAAACTCTTCTGGTTTTAGGCTTAAGATATATACTGCCTCCAGAGTTTTAAATGAAAGTTATTACGAGTTCTTGGTTTGTTTTGATATAGTTAACCGCGTTATAATTTACAAAGAGTTTCAAATTAAAATCAAATGTTCCCCAATCGCTGAACTACTATTTGTTTTCTGCAGTCTATCAATTTCCTTGATAGATACCCAAATCTTGTTTTATAAACTCTTTGGTAGATTTTGATTAAATTCTTGCTGGTTCTACCCGCGTATATTTTGTAAGCAAAATTTGTTTTTTAATTGAGCATTTTGTAACTTTTGCTTTAACGTTTACTTTCAATAGTATTAACAAACTTTAAGTTAACTAAAAAAAATAAAACCGAAATAAAAAACGTTTAATTATCCATAAGTCTTTAAAGTTTTAGTTACTTAAAAACAAATTGAAAAAGATATTTATGCTGCTTGGAAAACATTTAATTACATACTTTAATTTTTGTGTACATGTGCCAAGCTTCGGATAATTTGAATAAAAAATAGTTTATAAAATATCATTAGATTTTGATTGATTGACAAATTTATTGATACTACATATCTTTTTTTTATTGTTCCTAAAGTCATGAGATTTAAATGCTAGGTGTGACTATGATAACAAATTTAAACAAAAACTGGTTTAGTTGAAATTTTTAATAAGAATCACATAGGTCTGTCTACATTTTTCAAAAAGTAAGTATATTTTTGTAAGTGTGTTTGTAAAAATTTACTTTTAAAACTTAGAAAGTATTAACTTACAAGAAAAATAATTGTAAAATAGCTCAAAAAGCTTTTAGAAATTTATCTTTAGTTCAAACAAAATAACATTTCTTCTTGAAGGGTTTACAATAAACCATATTTAAAAAATTTAATATAAAAAAAATATAAATGTCTTAACTACAGGTGTATAGACAAAACACGATTAGTCAATAATATACCATTCTGGCGATAATATACTCTAGAGTCGCCAATCAATTTAAACCAGTGGACCAATGGTACAACACGTCCTGAATTATGTACAATGTCTTACAATTTATTTATTTTGAGGTTACATAGATTTTAAAAGCTATGAAGGTTATGTAATACTTTCTACTTCAAACTTTTAAATAACATATAAGTTCAAATAGCTAGCAAGTAAAAAACTGACATTTTACTAGTAAACCAATTTATTGCAAAAAATAAAACAGGATAACACTTTAAAACCAATGAAAAAACTAGAAGCAGCTAAGGAGATCGTAAAACTACTACCAATTTCCTCATTAATGTCTAATAATTTTCAGTCCTAAAACATTGTAAAAAGTTTCAATTTCTAAGTAGTCAAGAAAAATAAAACCTACAGTGTTTTATGCTCCAAAGGTATTTCTAAAAAAAATATTTTTGTTCAAGTAATTAGAATACTTTTGCACTATTTTTACTAACAAAGTTATAACCAATTAGATTAACAAAAACATACAACTTGAGTCACTCTCTACCTACACACTCTTTTACCAATAGAAAACCAGAAACTTTAATTTACAAAGAGAAGTAGAATTATATGTTTTCTAAAAATCAAAACATATAATAAAAAGAATTTTTTTTTTAAAAGCATAGGTTCACTAAAAATAAAGTTGCTCTAGAGTTTCTATTAAAACAGTTGTTATAACGAACTAACGTACAGCATGCCATCTTTCAAGTCCCTGTTGAAGAAAGCATCTAATGATGACATCCATCGCAAACTCAGGCATAACTTTATCTTTACTCATCGCCCGTTTCTCACAACTTCCAATTTTGCAATCTCACCGATTCTATAAGAGATATTAGTTGTACTTGCTATTCAGCCACGAGGAAACATATCAAATCTATTGTTAATATGTTTAACAACCATTTTGCTGTGTTCATACTCTGAAAGCTCTTAAGTTGGTTGAAAATTAATTTGAGCTCAAGTTTTTCTCTGTTTTGTCTTCCGATTCAACAAAGACTTTATTTTGTTTTTCTTCTTTTGGTTTTTCATTTGTTTTGTATTTTCCAGCAGCCAAGTTAAGTATTTATATTTTAACTGAAATGCTTTTAACGTGATTGTTATTTGTTTTTAGGCGACAAGGCAATTAACAACCTTTTTGAACCGATGTTGTAAATTTAATCTAATCGGTTTTTTTACACATCTGAATAAAACTATTTACATACTGAGATTCACCCTTTAATCGAAAATTAAACTGAAATACCTAAAGCTTCATCTAGAAAATCAGTTTTTGTGAAATTAATAAGTTCAATTTAAAACTCACGCATTTTTGCTTTAAAACTTCATGGTGTAGCAGTTTGACGCACTTGTCAGTTTAACGTTTCGATTGAAATTATACAAGAGCATAACCTTTCGAATCCACTGCTACCTGGTATGAAAGCTAATGTTTGTGAAAATTTTAAAGTATGTATTGGAAATGTTTCAAATCAGTTTTTCTTTTTATTATTGATTTTAATCATTTTCATTCCTAGGAATATTCGTGGCATGAGCACCAAATTTTAAACAAGTGTGAAATCAGTTTTTGTCTTTTGTAATAACAACAGCTTTTTGTTATTAAAAATTTATCCATATAGCATGTTATTTAAACACTTACGAGAAAAACGAAATGTTTACAGCTTTTAATTAAAAAAAAAAGTTAAAAAAAAAGACAATTAACAAAAAGTATATATACCTTGCAGCAAATCACATTGCCAATTTTCTCGCAGATTGTCGTCGTTGATGCTATCATTTAGATTTTTGAAGTAGACTAATTTTACTACGTTCATTACATCAGTATGTTTAGCTAAATATTAACTACCCGAGTATAAATTTAGAATAAATTTTTGTAAGTTGTAAGTTTCAAAAAGTACAAATGTTGAAAAAGAAATTAGAAGCTAATAGTGTTGAATTGAAAACAGTTGGAACACAAGAGTTAGAAATGATAAAAAAAAATATTTTAAACAGTTAGAAGTGTAAGCTTTGTACAAAATATTTGTTTACTCTGACATAACTCGTTTAGTATTAAATTGATGAGTTAAAGAAACTTTAAGAAAATTATAATTTTCAAGTGTTCATGAATGATATGAAGGATGTTATTATATTTAAAGGTTCACTACTCCAAATAAGGTTTTAAAGTTATTTCTGAATTAAGTTGATAACTCATCTGTGTTGTTTATAAAATTCAAGGCTTAAATTTTGTTTAACATTTCCTGAAACAATTTTTTATAACTACATATTACCTCTCTGTATATAAACTGTACTTACTATGCTTTATTCAAAAAAATTGAAAACTAATAGATTACTTAAAACTATTAGTGTTAAAAATAATTAAATTAAGCAAGTTTGATAAATTTATTTTTTATTCTTCAAATATTCAGAATTAACATTTTGTGAGCATTTTGAGTTTGCTTTAAAAAAAAAAAAACTTGAAAATTACGTTTCTTTTAATTCTGTCTAATAAAAAAGGTAATTATTTTAATTTGGATAGTAATAATTATATTTGCAGAAAAAAATGCGTAGATAGTTCTATTTTTATTACAAAAATGAAAAGTGAAAAGAAAAGTTTATTTTTGATTGTTAAAAATAATGTTTGTTATTTTAACTTGTATGGTTTTTAATTTCAAAGTTTCAACTATACAAATAATTAACTTTGCTACATCTACAGGTATTAAATAAAGCTTGGTAAGGCTATATCATTATTAGGTATAAAAAATAAAGTTTGAGTAAATACTTATCATTAAAAAACTAAATTAGGCTACTTCAGCTGTTTCTCTGAAAAGCTTTTGAATAAAAAAACGAGCCACTTGAAATAAGATTCTCCAAAGACGTTGGATACTTTATTCAAATTATACAAGAAGTTTAAAAAGTTGCATATTTATATGAAACAAAAAATGTTTACCACGTCTTGGTTTTACCAGGTAACGTACGAAATTTTTTGATAACATATTTTGTTGATTTCTAGCCCTATATAATCGTTTTGTTATAAAGACGTGAAACTAAGAATAGATTTGAAAAAAGTTCATTGAAAAAATTTGAATGTACGATGAAACTTTAGATGTTGAAGAATTTTGGAAACCAAAAAAGCGGCGAAAAGAAGAATTCGAAACTTAAACTACCTCTAAATACACATATATATATATACATAAATTTATATTGTATTGAAGAGATATTGCATTTTAGGTACAAGGAGTTCTAAAACATCACTAGGATATCTTCAAACTATGTTTACGTTTTTCAATTTGATTACAAATTCAACAGCGAGTTTGATATCCAACCACCCCCTCTATAACTCATTTCTTTTATTTTCCTAGGTTATTTAAAACTAAAACATTAAATGAGAAAAAAAGTTAAGAAGTAATTTTTTTTTGTATTTTCAATGTTAGACGTGAACTAACCGCTAGTTATGCTAACAGAAGGTCGATAGCTCGGATCTGGCTACACACAAAATGGAGCTGAACACCCAGAAAAACAGGTAATGAAGTTTTAAAGCTTGTTAGAAGTTGATTTAACTTAATTAATTTTATTTTAGAAATTAACAAAAAGCTTCACAGGTGGAATATATTTGGGAAAACGAAAGTACTATTTTACTTAAAGAAAATTTAAGTTCAGAGAATTCGTTCCCCGCAGTTTGTTACTTTCAAATTGATATTAGTCATACCCGAAGTCTTAATATCTATGGCAGCCTAAAGGTCGACTTGAACAGAATTTAAGTGCCTAATCATTAACAACTTACCGTAGTACATAAATACTAACTTAATATAAACTTGTGCAGATAATTTTGTGCATTTTACAATTGCTGTTACACAAGAATAACAATTAGCAACTAAAGTCTGTCGATAGTCCAGAAATTACTAAGTTATTGTATGGTAAAAATTAATAAAGAAATATTGATAGAAGTTATTAAAGTTTTACAAAATCAATATAACTTCATTTAAATTTGTAAACAATAATCAAAGTTTGAAAAGTTGAACTAAAGGGGAATCGTAAGCTTTACTCACATTGGTGTTGTAAAACACTGGATTTGGGTAGTAAGCAATTTATACTTGATATGTTACAATTAAATGATTAACTTCTAAACTTAACTTACTTTTCGCTTTGTTTTATAACTCTAAGAAACAAGTTGTATTTTTTTTATAGATTTTTGTGTTGGCATCTTATTTATAAACAAGTATAGATGATTTTTGTTACAAACAGACATTTTTTGTTAAAGATTTTAATATTTATTATAGGGATATTTTTTTACATTAGATTAGACTTAGTTTTGTCAATTTTAAGTATTCTGTATTTTCAAAGCAGTACTATCAAAAGATAATACTGAATACAAAGCAGCATAGTTTTAAATTTTTTAATTTATCTTAATGAAAAATTAATGCATTTTTATTAGCTTATCAAAAAATGAAATTGTTTAAAACAGCGGTTCTCAGCCTTTTTTTTATTTTTTACTCCTTTTAGGAAGGTTATTACCAAATTTAGCTTTTTTGGATGTTGACTACCAAATTTACCCCAAATCTACAAAATAGTGTTTAATTTTGAGAATTGATTTTTTGAACTTTAAGCTTATTATATATAAAAAATCGTAAAACTTAAAGACTTTATTTAACTTAAAAAATATACAGTTAGATACTAACTTCTAAGTTAAAAAACAACTGATTACAATTAATTTTCATACCTCGTATTAAATAAAATTTACTACTTAAAACAAGTGAATTAACCCTCAGGGGTAAGTTTACCCCTAGTTAAGAATCGCTGGTTTAAATTATATAAAAAATAATTAAAACTTTTTTTATTAGTTTGGGTTTCGTTTTTGACTATTTACAAGAGTTACAACAAGAGGGGATAATAAGTAGAGGAGCTACATTAATAAAGACACAAAATAAGTTTATTCTGTTATAAGTAAAAACTTATAGAATAACGATAGCTTATACATAAGTTGAATTTTTATTTTACATAAAGTATTATTGTTTTAAGTTTCTAGCACTTTCTTATTAGTATTTATTGTAAATAGACATCAAGTAAAAGAACAAAGTTGCAGAGTAAAATTTTCTGTTGTTTATAAAAATCGTAAGCGATATTTCATAAACAAGCTAAAACTTTAATTTACAATTAAACTTTAATTAATTACCTCCGTGGGCCACGTCTTACCCCTAGTTTAAAGAGTAGTAGTTTACTTTAAATACAAACAACACAAGCATCTTAACATAAGTTTTTAGCAAAATTCTAAGAAACGTAAAATAACTTTATAGTACTTTTGAACTCTTGTTTTTCAAGTTTCAAATGATTTTTTAAATTATTCAATAGAAAATGTTTAGTTACGAAAGAAACATTTGTTTTAAAGCATCGGTTAGTTTTTAACTTATCTATTTAAGGTTGTGCTGAAATTAAGAGGAAGTTTGTTGAAATGCTTATTAGTACTGTTATAATGTTCGGGAAATATTTTATTTTTTAATTAATTTTAATTTAAAAAAAAATTATACTAAACAGTTATGTCAAGACTATACTAAACAAGCTCCCACCTTTTTTTGAAATAATAAAGTAAACAGTACTTTAATTTTATTAATCAGCTATTGTACTAAAGATGAGAAACACTTTGTTAAAATGACTTAGATTTCTATGAAAGTCAACATACTTATATTTCTTTTTCACATAAAATGATCTTTTTATAAACTGCTTTAACAATAAACCAAACTTTCACTTATTACCTCATTTAAACCAACATTTCTAGCAAATTTAAAAAAGACAAAAATAACTTATAATTTTTTGTTGTAGTGTAGTTACTGATTGATAATAGTTTGAAATAAAATATAAATATATATACTTTACATAGTCTATATATCAGAAGAGAAAACAATATATTTTGTTTAGTTGTCAAATCTTGCCTCAATAGAAGTGTTTTATTACTGTAAGTTTTAAACTTTGATTAAATTTTCTAAAGTATTATAAGTTATTGGTTAAGTTCGTAAAGTAATACACTGTACTTTAAAATAATTTAATTTAGTAAACAAAATGCCTTTAAGTTTTTCTTGCCGTTAAATTTTATTAAGTAAATTAGTAGAGAATGACTAAATATTTGTAAATGAAAATAGACAAACAAGTAGTAAGACATAGCTTATAAAATTTGTATTTTAGCGTAATATGATTTCGTAAAGCTAATATTCAGAAACTGACAATAAAGAGGTTTTTAGTTTAATATGTAGTAAAGTATTATTATAAAAAAGAAAATAAATGTAATTTATGTGTAAACCTGCGTTAAAAAAAAACCTCAAGCTTTGATCTTTTTTGCTTAAAAGGTAAAAAAAGCATGGTTTATTAACTTAAATAACAAAAGTTTTAAGTAAAATTTAAAAGTTGAAATCTATGTAAGCCTAAACGTTATAAAACAAATATCATTTTACTTCTAATTACACTTATTTTTGATTATTTGTGAAGCTGTGCTGTAAAAGCAAATAAAGTGTATAAAAGTTTCAAATAATAAAATTTGTTAATAATAAGTTAGTGCACAGTTATTACTTTTAAATATTTCGAAAAAATCTACAGTAGAAATTTTGAAGAAAGGGAAAGTAGTGATCAAAAGTAAAACTTTGTTGAATTAAAAGCGATAAAAACTAATTTTGTTTAAATAGTAGGTAAAAAATTTACTAAAATTTGACTAAAACGCAATGCAATAGAACGTTAGCTTCAGTTTATCAACTTTTTAACTAATAAAGTTTTTAAATTTAATATAACTTATTTTGTAAAACGACTAAAACGAAAGAGCGGCAATAGTCTTAATAATTGCATATAAAAGAAAAGAAAGAAAAAAAAACCGGACAGAAGAAAAAAAAAACTACTACTTCAACACCTCCGCACCGCCCCAGCTGTCATGACGTCATTGTCGCGTCGCGTCGTGACGTCACAGCTCAGTCGTCGATCATGCACTGCTCGCCCAGCAGGAAGCGCGACTCCTGCAGCTTGGAAATTCCGTGGAAGTGGACCATGGCCACCGCCACCACCAGGATGTGGAAGATTTGGTGGCTTTGGAACTGAAAATTGTTTGGAAAAAATACTAGAATCATCAAAAACATTTTATGGTAAAAGATCATATATTAAAATGTGATTGTTTATGTTATCAAATAGATTTATAATGAACTCTGAAACTGAAAGTTGTGGGAAAAACTTTCGACTTTCTATTGTGATATCATAAAAGCTAAATATCATAAAAACTTATCTTCTACTGGTTTAGTTTATATATATATGATCCTTGCGATTATTTATTGTGAGATTGCTAAATAAATTGTATGTCTTATCAACCAACTATGTTATCGGCTTTGAAAGTGAAAAATGTTGGAATCTGTGTAAGCTGTTGCAAAAATTACTTAAGAAAGATAAATTTTATGAAACTTTTATATTTGAACACTAATGGTGTTAAATTTTAAAACTTAAGTAAAAAGACTATTTAATGACAACTTGGGTTAGCAACTTTATGACTTTTTATGTGTTCAAATACATGATAATTCATTCATCTTTAATTTTTTTAAATTCTTATAAACTGTAACTTTAATTTACTTGTTTAATTAATTTATTGACAAACAAAGATTAGTTCATAATGATATTTAAATAAACTTGCATTTTTATAATAACTTTACATGCTACTAGAAACCGCCCATGTCAGATGGTAGTATTTAAAACTTAAATAGGAATTTTATAGTTTCATTTAACTGAATTAGAATTGTTTTCTACTTAAAAAGAAAAAAAAAATATTATGAGTTATTTAGTTACGATGAAAAAATATAAATAGTTAAAGTTTATGAAGACAAATTTATATTAATTTACTAACAGTTCATTAAACATTTTTATTATTTAACTACAAATTATTTGACATTTGCAAGTAAATTTATCAAGTTTCGTTTAAAGACAGTGTTTGGATAATGTTTGGTAAAAAGTCCGTTTTGTATGAGTTTATTCAAAAACTATGCAAATAAAGTTGGCAAATAACTTCAAAGTTATAAAAACCTTGCCAGAACACAACAGCGTCGTTTAACATAAACAATAACAAAATAAGTTTTATACTTTTTACGGATTACTGTAAATTACTTTCTTGGGGTGGTTTTCAGGTTAAATATATCTATGAAGTAAACAATAAAACAATTAAGAGGTACTTTAAATTGAAAACAGATTTTAATAAATGGCCAAGAGCATCGCACACCGCGCGCAGTATGATAAATATGCGTAGTTAGACATAGCTTATAAAATTTGTATTTTAGCGTAATATGATTTCGTAAAGCTAATATTCAGAAACTGACAATAAAGAGGTTTTTAGTTTAATATGTAGTAAAGTATTATTATAAAAAAGAAAATAAATGTAATTTATGTGTAAACCTGCGTTAAAAAAAACCTCAAGCTTTGATCTTTTTTGCTTAAAAGGTAAAAAAAGCATGGTTTATTAACTTAAATAACAAAAGTTTTAAGTAAAATTTAAAAGTTGAAATCTATGTAAGCCTAAACGTTATAAAACAAATATCATTTTACTTCTAATTACACTTATTTTTGATTATTTGTGAAGCTGTGCTGTAAAAGCAAATAAAGTGTATAAAAGTTCCAAATAATAAAATTTGTTAATAATAAGTTAGTGCACAGTTATTACTTTTAAATATTTCGAAAAAATCTACAGTAGAAATTTTGAAGAAAGGGAAAGTAGTGATCAAAAGTAAAACTTTGTTGAATTAAAAGCGATAAAAACTAATTTTGTTTAAATAGTAGGTAAAAAATTTACTAAAATTTGACTAAAACGCAATGCAATAGAACGTTAGCTTCAGTTTATCAACTTTTTAACTAATAAAGTTTTTAAATTTAATATAACTTATTTTGTAAAACGACTAAAACGAAAGAGCGGCAATAGTCTTAATAATTGCATATAAAAGAAAAGAAAGAAAAAAAACCGGACAGAAGAAAAAAAAAACTACTACTTCAACACCTCCGCACCGCCCCAGCTGTCATGACGTCATTGTCGCGTCGCGTCGTGACGTCACAGCTCAGTCGTCGATCATGCACTGCTCGCCCAGCAGGAAGCGCGACTCCTGCAGCTTGGAAATTCCGTGGAAGTGGACCATGGCCACCGCCACCACCAGGATGTGGAAGATTTGGTGGCTTTGGAACTGAAAATTGTTTGGAAAAAATACTAGAATCATCAAAAACATTTTATGGTAAAAGATCATATATTAAAATGTGATTGTTTATGTTATCAAATAGATTTATAATGAACTCTGAAACTGAAAGTTGTGGGAAAAACTTTCGACTTTCTATTGTGATATCATAAAAGCTAAATATCATAAAAACTTATCTTCTACTGGTTTAGTTTATATATATATGATCCTTGCGATTATTTATTGTGAGATTGCTAAATAAATTGTATGTCTTATCAACCAACTATGTTATCGGCTTTGAAAGTGAAAAATGTTGGAATCTGTGTAAGCTGTTGCAAAAATTACTTAAGACAGATATATTTTATGAAACTTTTATATTTGAACACTAATGGTGTTAAATTTTAAAACTTAAGTAAAAAGACTATTTAATGACAACTTGGGTTAGCAACTTTATGACTTTTTATGTGTTCAAATACATGATAATTCATTCATCTTTAATTTTTTTAAATTCTTATAAACTGTAACTTTAATTTACTTGTTTAATTAATTTATTGACAAACAAAGATTAGTTCATAATGATATTAAAATAAACTTGCATTTTTATAATAACTTTACATGCTACTAGAAACCGCCCATGTCAGATGGTAGTATTTAAAACTTAAATAGGAATTTTATAGTTTCATTTAACTGAATTAGAATTGTTTTCTACTTAAAAAGAAAAAAAAAATATTATGAGTTATTTAGTTACGATGAAAAAATATAAATAGTTAAAGTTTATGAAGACAAATTTATATTAATTTACTAACAGTTCATTAAACATTTTTATTATTTAACTACAAATTATTTGACATTTGCAAGTAAATTTATCAAGTTTCGTTTAAAGACAGTGTTTGGATAATGTTTGGTAAAAAGTCCGTTTTGTATGAGTTTATTCAAAAACTATGCAAATAAAGTTGGCAAATAACTTCAAAGTTATAAAAACCTTGCCAGAACACAACAGCGTCGTTTAACATAAACAATAACAAAATAAGTTTTATACTTTTTACGGATTACTGTAAATTACTTTCTTGGGGTGGTTTTCAGGTTAAATATATCTATGAAGTAAACAATAAAACAATTAAGAGGTACTTTAAATTGAAAACAGATTTTAATAAATGGCCAAGAGCATCGCACACCGCGCGCAGTATGATAAATATGCGTAGTTAGACATAGCTTATAAAATTTGTATTTTAGCGTAATATGATTTCGTAAAGCTAATATTCAGAAACTGACAATAAAGAGGTTTTTAGTTTAATATGTAGTAAAGTATTATTATAAAAAAGAAAATAAATGTAATTTATGTGTAAACCTGCGTTAAAAAAAAACCTCAAGCTTTGATCTTTTTTGCTTAAAAGGTAAAAAAAGCATGGTTTATTAACTTAAATAACAAAAGTTTTAAGTAAAATTTAAAAGTTGAAATCTATGTAAGCCTAAACGTTATAAAACAAATATCATTTTACTTCTAATTACACTTATTTTTGATTATTTGTGAAGCTGTGCTGTAAAAGCAAATAAAGTGTATAAAAGTTTCAAATAATAAAATTTGTTAATAATAAGTTAGTGCACAGTTATTACTTTTAAATATTTCGAAAAAATCTACAGTAGAAATTTTAAAGAAAGGGAAAGTAGTGATCAAAAGTAAAACTTTGTTGAATTAAAAGCGATAAAAACTAATTTTGTTTAAATAGTAGGTAAAAAATTTACTAAAATTTGACTAAAACGCAATGCAATAGAACGTTAGCTTCAGTTTATCAACTTTTTAACTAATAAAGTTTTTAAATTTAATATAACTTATTTTGTAAAACGACTAAAACGAAAGAGCGGCAATAGTCTTAATAATTGCATATAAAAGAAAAGAAAGAAAAAAAACCGGACAGAAGAAAAAAAAAACTACTACTTCAACACCTCCGCACCGCCCCAGCTGTCATGACATCATTGTCGCGTCGCGTCGTGACGTCACAGCTCAGTCGTCGATCATGCACTGCTCGCCCAGCAGGAAGCGCGACTCCTGCAGCTTGGAAATTCCGTGGAAGTGGACCATGGCCACCGCCACCACCAGGATGTGGAAGATTTGGTGGCTTTGGAACTGAAAATTGTTTGGAAAAAATACTAGAATCATCAAAAACATTTTATGGTAAAATATCATATATTAAAATGTGATTGTTTATGTTATCAAATAGATTTATAATGAACTCTGAAACTGAAAGTTGTAGGAAAAACTTTCGACTTTCTATTGTGATATCATAAAAGCTAAATATCATAAAAACTTATCTTCTACTGGTTTAGTTTATATATATATGATCCTTGCGATTATTTATTGTGAGATTGCTAAATAAATTGTATGTCTTATCAACCAACTATGTTATCGGCTTTGAAAGTGAAAAATGTTGGAATCTGTGTAAGCTGTTGCAAAAATTACTTAAGACAGATATATTTTATGAAACTTTTATATTTGAACACTAATGGTGTTAAATTTTAAAACTTAAGTAAAAAGACTATTTAATGACAACTTGGGTTAGCAACTTTATGACTTTTTATGTGTTCAAATACATGATAATTCATTCATCTTTAATTTTTTTAAATTCTTATAAACTGTAACTTTAATTTACTTGTTTAATTAATTTATTGACAAACAAAGATTAGTTCATAATGATATTAAAATAAACTTGCATTTTTATAATAACTTTACATGCTACTAGAAACCGCCCATGTCAGATGGTAGTATTTAAAACTTAAATAGGAATTTTATAGTTTCATTTAACTGAATTAGAATTGTTTTCTACTTAAAAAGAAAAAAAAAATATTATGAGTTATTTAGTTACGATGAAAAAATATAAATAGTTAAAGTTTATGAAGACAAATTTATATTAATTTACTAACAGTTCATTAAACATTTTTATTATTTAACTACAAATTATTTGACATTTGCAAGTAAATTTATCAAGTTTCGTTTAAAGACAGTGTTTGGATAATGTTTGGTAAAAAGTCCGTTTTGTATGAGTTTATTCAAAAACTATGCAAATAAAGTTGGCAAATAACTTCAAAGTTATAAAAACCTTGCCAGAACACAACAGCGTCGTTTAACATAAACAATAACAAAATAAGTTTTATACTTTTTACGGATTACTGTAAATTACTTTCTTGGGGTGGTTTTCAGGTTAAATATATCTATGAAGTAAACAATAAAACAATTAAGAGGTACTTTAAATTGAAAACAGATTTTAATAAATGGCCAAGAGCATCGCACACCGCGCGCAAAGCGCGCTTTTGTGCTAGCCGAATAAGGCAGATGAATAATAAAATAGGTAAATTAAAATTATTAGTTAGAAATTTTTCAAATTTTTGATAATTTTGAAATACTATCAAAAACTCTTAAAATTTTAGAAAACTTATGTTTAAACTATGGATTAGAACAAGTTAGTTTGAAACAGATAATGTAAAAAGAAAAAAAATATATATCTATTCACTTAACTATAAAACAAAAAGAACTACAAAAGTAAGAAAATAGTTTGTGATAAGTAGCTAAAAGTATCGCACACCGCGCGCAGAGCGCGCTTTTGTGCTAGCCAAATAAAGCAAATACTAATAAATAATAATTAATAATAAAGTAAATAAAATTATAACTAAAGTATTACAAATATAAAAAAATTTTAATATTTTCTACTATTTTTCAAATACTCTTAAAAAATAATTCAAGTTTTTAATAACTGCCGTTTAAACTAAGTATTAAAACAAAATTACTCCACTAATTTTAACTTTAAACAAATCTAAATTTGTTAACCTAAGTTCTGCTTAAAAACTAAAATAAAACTACCGTTTTAACTAAGCATTAAGGATAATTGCTCTACTTGAAAGAAAAAATAATATTTTAACTTTAAACAAATCTGAATTCGTTAAGCTAAATTCCTGGCTCAGAAAGCTCGCTTTCTTTTGGTTTTGCTTCGCAAAAAAGGCCCGCTTCGCAAAAAAGGCCCGCTTCGCGCTCGATCTTGCTTTAACTTCCAGACCTCGAAAGCTTCGCTTTCTTTTTACGTCCCAACCTCAGAAAGCTCCGCTTTTTTCGGTTTTGCTTTGCAAAAATAAGCACAACAGCGCGCTTCGCGCGCAATTGTGCGTTCTTGCTTTAACTTCCATGCCTCTAAAGCTTCGCTTTCATTGTACGTCCAAACCTCAGAAAGCTCCGCTTTCTTTCGGTTTTGCTTCGCAAAATAAGCACAACAGCGCGCTTTGCGCGCGATTGTGCGATCTTGCTTTCAGCCTCTCTTCGAACTGCAGTTTTCGATTCAGTTATCGAAGTTTATTCAAAAACTATGCAAATAAAGTTGGCAAATAACTTCAAAGTTATAAAAACCTTGCCAGAACACAACAGCGTCGTTTAACATAAACAGTAACAAAATAAGTTTTATACTTTTTACGGATTACTGTAAATTACTTTCTTGGGGTGGTTTTCAGGTTAAATATATCTATGAAGTAAACAATAAAACAATTAAGAGGTACTTTAAATTGAAAACAGATTTTAATAAATGGCCAAGAGCATCGCACACCGCGCGCAGTATGATAAATATGCGTAGTTAGACATAGCTTATAAAATTTGTATTTTAGCGTAATATGATTTCGTAAAGCTAATATTCAGAAACTGACAATAAAGAGGTTTTTAGTTTAATATGTAGTAAAGTATTATTATAAAAAAGAAAATAAATGTAATTTATGTGTAAACCTGCGTTAAAAAAAAACCTCAAGCTTTGATCTTTTTTGCTTAAAAGGTAAAAAAAGCATGGTTTATTAACTTAAATAACAAAAGTTTTAAGTAAAATTTAAAAGTAGAAATCTATGTAAGCCTAAACGTTATAAAACAAATATCATTTTACTTCTAATTACACTTATTTTTGATTATTTGTGAAGCTGTGCTGTAAAAGCAAATAAAGTGTATAAAAGTTTCAAATAATAAAATTTGTTAATAATAAGTTAGTGCACAGTTATTACTTTTAAATATTTCGAAAAAATCTACAGTAGAAATTTTGAAGAAAGGGAAAGTAGTGATCAAAAGTAAAACTTTGTTGAATTAAAAGCGATAAAAACTAATTTTGTTTAAATAGTAGGTAAAAAATTTACTAAAATTTGACTAAAACGCAATGCAATAGAACGTTAGCTTCAGTTTATCAACTTTTTAACTAATAAAGTTTTTAAATTTAATATAACTTATTTTGTAAAACGACTAAAACGAAAGAGCGGCAATAGTCTTAATAATTGCATATAAAAGAAAAGAAAGAAAAAAAACCGGACAGAAGAAAAAAAAAACTACTACTTCAACACCTCCGCACCGCCCCAGCTGTCATGACGTCATTGTCGCGTCGCATCGTGACGTCACAGCTCAGTCGTCGATCATGCACTGCTCGCCCAGCAGGAAGCGCGACTCCTGCAGCTTGGAAATTCCGTGGAAGTGGACCATGGCCACCGCCACCACCAGGATGTGGAAGATTTGGTGGCTTTGGAACTGAAAATTGTTTGGAAAAAATACTAGAATCATCAAAAACATTTTATGGTAAAAGATCATATATTAAAATGTGATTGTTTATGTTATCAAATAGATTTATAATGAACTCTGAAACTGAAAGTTGTGGGAAAAACTTTCGACTTTCTATTGTGATATCATAAAAGCTAAATATCATAAAAACTTATCTTCTACTGGTTTAGTTTATATATATATGATCCTTGCGATTATTTATTGTGAGATTGCTAAATAAATTGTATGTCTTATCAACCAACTATGTTATCGGCTTTGAAAGTGAAAAATGTTGGAATCTGTGTAAGCTGTTGCAAAAATTACTTAAGACAGATATATTTTATGAAACTTTTATATTTGAACACTAATGGTGTTAAATTTTAAAACTTAAGTAAAAAGACTATTTAATGACAACTTGGGTTAGCAACTTTATGACTTTTTATGTGTTCAAATACATGATAATTCATTCATCTTTAATTTTTTTAAATTCTTATAAACTGTAACTTTAATTTACTTGTTTAATTAATTTATTGACAAACAAAGATTAGTTCATAATGATATTAAAATAAACTTGCATTTTTATAATAACTTTACATGCTACTAGAAACCGCCCATGTCAGATGGTAGTATTTAAAACTTAAATAGGAATTTTATAGTTTCATTTAACTGAATTAGAATTGTTTTCTACTTAAAAAGAAAAAAAAAATATTATGAGTTATTTAGTTACGATGAAAAAATATAAATAGTTAAAGTTTATGAAGACAAATTTATATTAATTTACTAACAGTTCATTAAACATTTTTATTATTTAACTACAAATTATTTGACATTTGCAAGTAAATTTATCAAGTTTCGTTTAAAGACAGTGTTTGGATAATGTTTGGTAAAAAGTCCGTTTTGTATGAGTTTATTCAAAAACTATGCAAATAAAGTTGGCAAATAACTTCAAAGTTATAAAAACCTTGCCAGAACACAACAGCGTCGTTTAACATAAACAATAACAAAATAAGTTTTATACTTTTTACGGATTACTGTAAATTACTTTCTTGGGGTGGTTTTCAGGTTAAATATATCTATGAAGTAAACAATAAAACAATTAAGAGGTACTTTAAATTGAAAACAGATTTTAATAAATGGCCAAGAGCATCGCACACCGCGCGCAAAGCGCGCTTTTGTGCTAGCCGAATAAGGCAGATGAATAATAAAATAGGTAAATTAAAATTATTAGTTAGAAATTTTTCAAATTTTTGATAATTTTGAAATACTATCAAAAACTCTTAAAATTTTAGAAAACTTATGTTTAAACTATGGATTAGAACAAGTTAGTTTGAAACAGATAATGTAAAAAGAAAAAAAATATATATCTATTCACTTAACTATAAAACAAAAAGAACTACAAAAGTAAGAAAATAGTTTGTGATAAGTAGCTAAAAGTATCGCACACCGCGCGCAGAGCGCGCTTTTGTGCTAGCCAAATAAAGCAAATACTAATAAATAATAATTAATAATAAAGTAAATAAAATTATAACTAAAGTATTACAAATATAAAAAAATTTTAATATTTTCTACTATTTTTCAAATACTCTTAAAAAATAATTCAAGTTTTTAATAACTGCCGTTTAAACTAAGTATTAAAACAAAATTACTCCACTAATTTTAACTTTAAACAAATCTAAATTTGTTAACTTAAGTACTGCTTAAAAACTAAAATAAAACTACCGTTTTAACTAAGCATTAAGGATAATTGCTCTACTTGAAAGAAAAAATAATATTTTAACATAAACAAATCTGAATTCGTTAAGCTAAATTCCTGGCTCAGAAAGCTCGCTTTCTTTTGGTTTTGCTTCGCAAAAAAGGCCCGCTTCGAAAAAAAGGCCCGCTTCGCGCTCGATCTTGCTTTAACTTCCAGACCTCGAAAGCTTCGCTTTCTTTTTACGTCCCAACCTCAAAAAGCTCCGCTTTTTTCGGTTTTGCTTTGCAAAAATAAGCACAACAGCGCGCTTCGCGCGCAATTGTGCGTTCTTGCTTTAACTTCCATGCCTCTAAAGCTTCGCTGTGACGTCACAGCTCAGTCGTCGATCATGCACTGCTCGCCCAGCAGGAAGCGCGACTCCTGCAGCTTGGAAATTCCGTGGAAGTGGACCATGGCCACCGCCACCACCAGGATGTGGAAGATTTGGTGGCTTTGGAACTGAAAATTGTTTGGAAAAAATACTAGAATCATCAAAAACATTTTATGGTAAAAGATCATATATTAAAATGTGATTGTTTATGTTATCAAATAGATTTATAATGAACTCTGAAACTGAAAGTTGTGGGAAAAACTTTCGTCTTTCTATTGTGATATCATAAAAGCTAAATATCATAAAAACTTATCTTCTACTGGTTTAGTTTATATATATATGATCCTTGCGATTATTTATTGTGAGATTGCTAAATAAATTGTATGTCTTATCAACCAACTATGTTATCGGTTTTGAAAGTGAAAAATGTTGGAATCTGTGTAAGCTGTTGCAAAAATTACTTAAGACAGATATATTTTATGAAACTTTTATATTTGAACACTAATGGTGTTAAATTTTAAAACTTAAGTAAAAAGACTATTTAATGACAACTTGGGTTAGCAACTTTATGACTTTTTATGTGTTCAAATACATGATAATTCATTCATCTTTAATTTTTTTAAATTCTTATAAACTGTAACTTTAATTTACTTGTTTAATTAATTTATTGACAAACAAAGATTAGTTCATAATGATATTAAAATAAACTTGCATTTTTATAATAACTTTACATGCTACTAGAAACCGCCCATGTCAGATGGTAGTATTTAAAACTTAAATAGGAATTTTATAGTTTCATTTAACTGAATTAGAATTGTTTTCTACTTAAAAAGAAAAAAAAAATATTATGAGTTATTTAGTTACGATGAAAAAATATAAATAGTTAAAGTTTATGAAGACAAATTTATATTAATTTACTAACAGTTCATTAAACATTTTTATTATTTAACTACAAATTATTTGACATTTGCAAGTAAATTTATCAAGTTTCGTTTAAAGACAGTGTTTGGATAATGTTTGGTAAAAAGTCCGTTTTGTATGAGTTTATTCAAAAACTATGCAAATAAAGTTGGCAAATAACTTCAAAGTTATAAAAACCTTGCCAGAACACAACAGCGTCGTTTAACATAAACAATAACAAAATAAGTTTTATACTTTTTACGGATTACTGTAAATTACTTTCTTGGGGTGGTTTTCAGGTTAAATATATCTATGAAGTAAACAATAAAACAATTAAGAGGTACTTTAAATTGAAAACAGATTTTAATAAATGGCCAAGAGCATCGCACACCGCGCGCAGTATGATAAATATGCGTAGTTAGACATAGCTTATAAAATTTGTATTTTAGCGTAATATGATTTCGTAAAGCTAATATTCAGAAACTGACAATAAAGAGGTTTTTAGTTTAATATGTAGTAAAGTATTATTATAAAAAAGAAAATAAATGTAATTTATGTGTAAACCTGCGTTAAAAAAAAACCTCAAGCTTTGATCTTTTTTGCTTAAAAGGTAAAAAAAGCATGGTTTATTAACTTAAATAACAAAAGTTTTAAGTAAAATTTAAAAGTTGAAATCTATGTAAGCCTAAACGTTATAAAACAAATATCATTTTACTTCTAATTACACTTATTTTTGATTATTTGTGAAGCTGTGCTGTAAAAGCAAATAAAGTGTATAAAAGTTTCAAATAATAAAATTTGTTAATAATAAGTTAGTGCACAGTTATTACTTTTAAATATTTTGAAAAAATCTACAGTAGAAATTTTGAAGAAAGGGAAAGTAGTGATCAAAAGTAAAACTTTGTTGAATTAAAAGCGATAAAAACTAATTTTGTTTAAATAGTAGGTAAAAAATTTACTAAAATTTGACTAAAACGCAATGCAATAGAACGTTAGCTTCAGTTTATCAACTTTTTAACTAATAAAGTTTTTAAATTTAATATAACTTATTTTGTAAAACGACTAAAACGAAAGAGCGGCAATAGTCTTAATAATTGCATATAATAGAAAAGAAAGAAAAAAAACCGGACAGAAGAAAAAAAAAACTACTACTTCAACACCTCCGCACCGCCCCAGCTGTCATGACGTCATTGTCGCGTCGCGTCGTGACGTCACAGCTCAGTCGTCGATCATGCACTGCTCGCCCAGCAGGAAGCGCGACTCCTGCAGCTTGGAAATTCCGTGGAAGTGGACCATGGCCACCGCCACCACCAGGATGTGGAAGATTTGGTGGCTTTGGAACTGAAAATTGTTTGGAAAAAATACTAGAATCATCAAAAACATTTTATGGTAAAATATCATATATTAAAATGTGATTGTTTATGTTATCAAATAGATTTATAATGAACTCTGAAACTGAAAGTTGTAGGAAAAACTTTCGACTTTCTATTGTGATATCATAAAAGCTAAATATCATAAAAGCTTATCTTCTACTGGTTTAGTTTATATATATATGATCCTTGCGATTATTTATTGTGAGATTGCTAAATAAATTGTATGTCTTATCAACCAACTATGTTATCGGCTTTGAAAGTGAAAAATGTTGGAATCTGTGTAAGCTGTTGCAAAAATTACTTAAGACAGATATATTTTATGAAACTTTTATATTTGAACACTAATGGTGTTAAATTTTAAAACTTAAGTAAAAAGACTATTTAATGACAACTTGGGTTAGCAACTTTATGACTTTTTATGTGTTCAAATACATGATAATTCATTCATCTTTAATTTTTTTAAATTCTTATAAACTGTAACTTTAATTTACTTGTTTAATTAATTTATTGACAAACAAAGATTAGTTCATAATGATATTAAAATAAACTTGCATTTTTATAATAACTTTACATGCTACTAGAAACCGCCCATGTCAGATGGTAGTATTTAAAACTTAAATAGGAATTTTATAGTTTCATTTAACTGAATTAGAATTGTTTTCTACTTAAAAAGAAAAAAAAAATATTATGAGTTATTTAGTTACGATGAAAAAATATAAATAGTTAAAGTTTATGAAGACAAATTTATATTAATTTACTAACAGTTCATTAAACATTTTTATTATTTAACTACAAATTATTTGACATTTGCAAGTAAATTTATCAAGTTTCGTTTAAAGACAGTGTTTGGATAATGTTTGGTAAAAAGTCCGTTTTGTATGAGTTTATTCAAAAACTATGCAAATAAAGTTGGCAAATAACTTCAAAGTTATAAAAACCTTGCCAGAACACAACAGCGTCGTTTAACATAAACAATAACAAAATAAGTTTTATACTTTTTACGGATTACTGTAAATTACTTTCTTGGGGTGGTTTTCAGGTTAAATATATCTATGAAGTAAACAATAAAACAATTAAGAGGTACTTTAAATTGAAAACAGATTTTAATAAATGGCCAAGAGCATCGCACACCGCGCGCAAAGCGCGCTTTTGTGCTAGCCGAATAAGGCAGATGAATAATAAAATAGGTAAATTAAAATTATTAGTTAGAAATTTTTCAAATTTTTGATAATTTTGAAATACTATCAAAAACTCTTAAAATTTTAGAAAACTTATGTTTAAACTATGGATTAGAACAAGTTAGTTTGAAACAGATAATGTAAAAAGAAAAAAAATATATATCTATTCACTTAACTATAAAACAAAAAGAACTACAAAAGTAAGAAAATAGTTTGTGATAAGTAGCTAAAAGTATCGCACACCGCGCGCAGAGCGCGCTTTTGTGCTAGCCAAATAAAGCAAATACTAATAAATAATAATTAATAATAAAGTAAATAAAATTATAACTAAAGTATTACAAATATAAAAAAATTTTAATATTTTCTACTATTTTTCAAATACTCTTAAAAAATAATTCAAGTTTTTAATAACTGCCGTTTAAACTAAGTATTAAAACAAAATTACTCCACTAATTTTAACTTTAAACAAATCTAAATTTGTTAACCTAAGTTCTGCTTAAAAACTAAAATAAAACTACCGTTTTAACTAAGCATTAAGGATAATTGCTCTACTTGAAAGAAAAAATAATATTTTAACTTTAAACAAATCTGAATTCGTTAAGCTAAATTCCTGGCTCAGAAAGCTCGCTTTCTTTTGGTTTTGCTTCGCAAAAAAGGCCCGCTTCGCAAAAAAGGCCCGCTTCGCGCTCGATCTTGCTTTAACTTCCAGACCTCGAAAGCTTCGCTTTCTTTTTACGTCCCAACCTCAGAAAGCTCCGCTTTTTTCGGTTTTGCTTTGCAAAAATAAGCACAACAGCGCGCTTCGCGCGCAATTGTGCGTTCTTGCTTTAACTTCCATGCCTCTAAAGCTTCGCTTTCATTGTACGTCCAAACCTCAGAAAGCTCCGCTTTCTTTCGGTTTTGCTTCGCAAAATAAGCACAACAGCGCGCTTTGCGCGCGATTGTGCGATCTTGCTTTCAGCCTCTCTTCGAACTGCAGTTTTCGATTCAGTTATCCATCCCACCCGCCCCAAAAATTATATCCAATATATATTATAAACTATTTTTTAAATTTCAGAAATTTCATGTTACGTCACTAACTCTTCCAGATGTTCGTTTTAGTCGACATAAAATCGTTTAAAAATATGTATGAAAAATTTGCATAAAATTAGCATAACTTTTTTTTTATTTCATGTTACGTCACTAACTCTTCCAGATGTTCGTTTTAGTCGACAAAAAAACTTTTGTAAACCTAAATTCCTGCTCTAAAAACTACCGTTTTAACTATGCATTAAGGATAATTGCTCTAATTGAAAGAAAAAATATTATTTTAACTTTAAAAATATGTATAAAAATTTGCATAAAATGAGCATATCTTTTTTTTTGAGTTGATTATCAAATTTAATATCTTTGGAACGTTACTTTAAAATTACTGTAATGATGTTAATTCTTGATAAATAAAAGTGTTATACGTTTAAGATATAAAAAAAATATTACACAACTGTAATAACTAATAAATAAAACAAAGAAAGTCAATGTGCTATAATAAAACATCACTTTTGTTTTTTTGAAGTTTGATAAATCATTGCAATCTAGTATTGGTTTGAAAAAGAATAAATTTTATTTTTAGCTTACGTTAGCAGCTTACTTAAAAATCTTAAAGTAAACATTAATGATTTTGTACAATAAACTAAAAAATGATAACGCTTTTAAATCAACTTTGGTTGAATTAAATTTCAAGTTATACTTTAAAAGCACTAATTGCTTTAAGTTAGTTCAGAAGCTTTTTAATGTGTTGAGTAGATAAATTGATAGTTTTTAATGTTTCGGAATAAAACAATCGAATGGTCCTGGACAAGACGTTAAAAGGTATCCATGATGTGCGACTCGATAACCGAAAGGTTCTTTGTGGACCAGGTCCTAGAGCCAAATATTTTGAACGTCTTTTTTTTTTTGTCTTTCAATAAACTATAAAGGTGTATAAATAAGTTGATTGTCTAATTCAGTGCTTCTGAACCTTTTTCTAGTGGCGGAACCCTTTTCCAAAGTTCAACTTTTCCGCGGAACCCCTAATTTAATTTTACATAAAATGTTTAATATAATATTTCCTGCAAAAAACAAAATAATTGACTACCAAATTTACCCCAAATATACAAAATAGTGTTTAATTTTGAGAGTTGATTTTTTGAACTTTAAGCTTGTTATATATAAAAAATCGTAAAACTTAAAGACTTTATTTAACTTTAAAAACATACAGTTAGATACTAACTTCTAAGTTAAAAAACAACTAATTAGAATTAATTTTCATACCTCGTATTAAATAAAATTTACCACTTAAAACAAGTGAATTAACCCTCAGGGTTAAGTTTACCCCTAGTTAAGAATCGTTGGTTTAAATTATATAAAAAATAATTAAAATTTTTTTTATTAGTTTAGGTCAAAAAAAAAAAAGTTTCGTTTTTGACTATTTACAAGAGTTACAACAAGAGGGGATAATAAGTAGAGGAGCTACATTAATAAAGACACAAAATAAGTTTATTCTGTTATAAGTAAAAAATTATAGAATAACGATAGCTTATACATAAGTTGAATTTTTATTTTACATAAAGTATTATTGTTTTAAGTTTCTAGCATTTTCTTATTAGCATTTATTGTAAATAGACATCAAGTAAAAGAACAAAGTTGCAGAGTAAAATTTTCTGTTGTTTATAAAAATCGTAAGCGATGTTTCATAAACAAGCTAAAACTTTAATTTACAATTAAACTTTAATTAATTACCTCCGTGGGCCACGTCTTACCCCTAGTTTAAAGAGTAGTAGTTTACTTTAAATACAAACAACACAAGTATCTTAACATAAGTTTTTAGCAAAAATCTAAGAAACGTAAAATAACTTTATAGTACTTTTGAACTCTTGTTTTTCAAGTTTCAAATGATTTTTTAAATTATTCAATAGAAAATGTTTAGTTACGAAAGAAACATTTGTTTTAAAGCATCGGTTAGTTTTTAACTTATCTATTTAAGGTTGTGCTGAAATTAAGAGGAAGTTTGTTGAAATGTTTATTAGTACTGTTATAATGTTCGGGAAACATTTTATTTTTTAATTACTTTTAATTTAAAAAAAAATTATACTAAACAGTTATGTCAAGACTATACTAAACAAGCTCCCACCTTTTTTTGAAATAATAAAGTAAACAGTCCTTAATTTTATTAATCAGCTATTGTACTAAAGATGAGAAACACTTTGTTAAAATGACTTAGATTTCTATGAAAGTCAACATACTTATATTTCTTTTTCACATAAAATGATCTTTTTATAAACTGCTTTAACAATAAACCAAACTTTCACTTATTACCTCATTTAAACCAACATTTCTAGCAAATTTAAAAAAGACAAAAATAACTTATAATTTTTTGTTGTAGTGTAGTTACTGATTGATAATAGTTTGAAATAAAATATAAATATATATACTTTACATAGTCTATATATCAGGAGAGAAAACAATATATTTTGTTTAGTTGTTAAATCTTGCCTCAATAGAACTATTTTATTACTGTAAGTTTTAAACTTTGATAAAATTTTCTAAAGTATTATAAGTTATTGGTTAAGTTCGTAAAGTAATACACTGTACTTTAAAATAATTTAATTAAGTCAATAAAATGCCTTTAAGTTTTTCTTGCCGTTAAATTTTATTAAGTAAATTAGTAGAGAATGACTAAATATTTGTAAATGACAATAGACAAACAAGTAGTTAGACATAGCTTATAAAATTTGTATTTTAGCGTAATATGATTTCGTAAAGCTAATATTCAGAAACTGACAATAAAGAGGTTTTTAGTTTAATATGTAGTAAAGTATTATTATAAAAAAGAAAATAAATGTAATTTATGTGTAAACCTGCGTTAAAAAAAAACCTTAAGCTTTGATCTTTTTTGCTTAAAAGGTAAAAAAAGCATGGTTTATTAACTTGAATAACAAAAGTTTTAAGTAAAATTTAAAAGTTGAAATCTATGTAAGCCTAAACGTTATAAAATAAATATCATTTTACTTCTAATTACACTTATTTTTGATTATTTGTGAAGCTGTGCTGTAAAAGCAAATAAAATGTATAAAAGTTTCAAATAATAAAATTTGGTAATTTGCAGTCGTAAAAAGTTTTATAGACAACTCATAACGTAAAAACTGTTTGATTTATAAGAGTAACATGTTGATTTAATGTACTTATAATGCTTAAAGTACCCAAGTGCCACATGTTAATTGCTTTACATCAACAAAAATTAGCAAACAAGAATTTCAAAAGAATACAGAAACAAACAAAGTAAGACTCACATAATATTCGTGTACACGATAAAACGTGTATGTTTTAAACTTACAAATAGTAACAACGGTTTTTCAGGTGCAAACTCGAAAGAACAGTTTCCACTCGAACGAAGGCGCGCGCAAGCTTACGCCCCAGGGCCGACGAGGGCGTAGAAGGCTCGAAAGACGCTGCCCGCCATAAAAAACGCGAAAACCGGCAAGTTTGCGCGGGAACGGCCTGATTCGTTGTTTATTGGGCACTCTTCCTCCTCTTCGCATTTTCCTTTTGTTTTACATAGTGCGGCATAATAATCAATGCAGCCACTTTCTTTAAGTCCCCCGGCAGCCAGGTAAGAGCAGTGGTTATTTAACGAATAAAAAGGCTGGTCTTCATCCCACCTTATCACAACGTTGGTATCTTCTACTTTAGCTCCGTTGGAGAAAACGAAGGGGTTGGCATCCGAGCCGGTAGATGACGAATCCCGAAGGGTTACATCAAGCCAGATGCCGCCAGGAGGCAGTCCTTTTTCCACGCGGTACTTGTAAATGACAAAAACAGCTTTCCTCGCGTTATCACTGTGAAAATTGATGAAATGTATTTCTGTTTTCTTAATTTACCTTATTTTAAGTATTTTACTGATAAAAAACGTTGTTAAAAAACATGTACTAAACGCTATAACAATTGTCTACCACAGTCATATATTTTTTGTAAATTTTGTCATATCATTAACTATGCTTTGTCATTAAGTTATTCTTATATATAAGTTATACTGATTATTTTTGTATAAAGCTGCTCTTTTAATAAAAAAAAGTCTATTTTATTCTACAAATAGTTATTTTTTGTATAAAATTAACCTTTTAAGTGAGAATTTTTTTTTTTACAAAACCTTTAAATTTTAGTAATTTTGCTTATTTATCTATTATGTTTGGGCAATTCAGTTTAGTGCTCTTTTAATAAATAAAAAAAGTTATGCTTCTATTTAAAAGTTACAAAACTTTGGATTAGTTTTCTTTATCAATAAAGAATTAATTTCATATCTAAATTTTCTACACAGTATAATGGCGACGCGTGGTGTTTTATTAGGGGTGCGAAAAACATAAAAGTATTTAAGAAACCCCTTGATTTGATATATTTCAAAAATTAATTTACTAGGGTAAATATACTGCAATTACAGAAAATCGTTAGTAAAAAAATTTGTTTTATAAATAATATTATTAACAGTTTAATACTTAAAAAAAAGTTTTTTTATAAAAAAAAATTACGCGACGCCCCTGCTACTGTAATTATTTTTCGAAAAAAGTTTACTTTTTATGTTTAGCTGTCCTGGAAAGGAAATTAAACTGTACCCGAAAAGTTTTTCCTTACATCAGGTCTTAAGACAAAACATACTGAGGGCCATTTTTTGTCGTTCATTAATTTGTAATTTTAATAACAAATTTTGTTAATATAACAGATTATTGAAAGTGTTAATGATGATATTGCTTTTAAGGAGAAGAAGAGACAAGGTTTACAAAATCTACATCCTACATCAAAGCGTAGATAAGTTAAAAAGTATAAGTTTGTGTGTTAAACTTTTTTACTTTTATGTTTATCTATAAATTTGCAATTAAGTTATGTTTTTTTTTTTTTGTTTTATCAAAATTAACTTTTTGTGTTATTCGTATTCTTCATTTCTTCGTTATCTGTTTTTAAATTTAAGTGGCCTAAGTTTTGATGCCTGGGTCCATCGTATTGACAACAAACTCGCAGTAGTGATAATAAATAATTAAAACTTTTGTTGTATAAGTATCTATTTTAACTAGTTAGTGTTTTAGGTTAAATAAAGTTATGCTTTTTTTCTGTATGTCATTACTTTTTTAATTAACTTGTTTTTTAGTTATATAAAGGTTACTTCTTTGTGCTATATTTATAAGTTTTAAAAAATTGCAATATTAATACAAACAAACTATACTTGACTACCATAATCGTTAGTTTTTTCTGTAAAACTGTAGTTTAATATTACATTATGTTATACAAAAAAATATTTTGTTCTTTTATTCTTATTTTTTAAGGAATTATAAAGTGAATACTAATAAATTTTAATAAATAGTAAAGTAAAGCTAATTTAATATATTAAATTAGCCCAAATTACCAAAGTAATATCAAGAAGTTTATTATACATAACATGTAAGTATACAAACTTCACAATCTTCAATTTAAAACAAAATTCTAAGTTACAATGTAATTATTAAACTTAATTACAAGCTATACATAAATACTGAATTATATTATATTTTCACACATTATCAATTGTCTAAAGAAAAATAGATATTTGATATAAACTACTTTGGATACGATCGCTTTATTTAAACATGTTTAAAAAACATGTAAGTTAAAAAATCAAAAACAAAAAATAAGTATTTACAAGCAAACAATGAAAAAATTTTAAATAATAATTTTTAAATCAAAAACTGTTTTTAATAACAATATAAAACGGTATTGTGTTAACAAATTTAAAGAAAACTTAATACTATTTCTGTAAGTTTTAATAAAGTTAGTATACTGTATTAGAAGTAAACTATAGTCTATTTTTAAAGATTTAAAATTAAATAAGGTATACAAGACGCACAATTTTAATAAAACTATGTATATTTCGAGCAATTCTCATAAGTAGAGTACAAAGCTAACAAGTAATAAGATTTTACAAACTTATATAGTAACCAAGTAATCAAATAATCATAAAGTAACCAAGAGATTAATAAACGACAAAAGCAATTAGTAACAGTTAAAATAGTTTAAGTTTACTTAAAGATTTAAAAGATAAAAAAAACTATGTGTAATAGCTCGTAAGAAACTTTATAAGCATGTGGTGTACGACTCGATAACCGAAAGGTTCCTTTGTACACCAGGTCCTTAGACCAAACTTTTTGAGCGCTTATTTATCGTTCAATAAACAATGTTTATATACTTGGGTTATAATTGATCTACAGTAAAACTAAACATAAATTGAATTAAAAAAAATCCTTACAAAGTGTTATGTAAAAAAAGAAATAGTATAGTCAAAATGTTTTTGTTTATATAAAACAGGTTTCCTTAATATAATATAAATGGCTACTAATTTAATTAAATCGAAAACATTACTACAAGCTTTAGTAGATTTAAATCTATTTAGATTATAACTGTTTGCACAAGTTGAATTCTTAATCAAAAGTTCTGCAATAGTTGAACATTTAGATGCTTTTAAAACCTTGACCGGTATATCATCTTCCTTGTCTGAAAAGCAAAAATTCTCTACACTCTTTAGTACATGCTCTTTTATTCTTTTCCTTAGATGTCTTGTTGTTAATCCAATATAGCTTGGTTTACAACAGCAGCTGTACCTGTAGATTACCAGAATTTTATTTAAGTTTGATATTGGATCCTTACCAGCTGGTGTTAATAGTGGCAAAGAGGTGAAGACAATTCTAGGGTTCGCTGCATATTAACTACTTCTTATTAATCGTCTAATTTTATTTTCTGACATTTCTAGGTTTTTATTAATGGATGGAACTTTTAAAGTAACTACACATTTTTCCAGTCCTATTGTCTTTATTCTATCCAAATTTTTCAAATGTAAATGAATTGTTTAGTTAACTTACTCTTGTGGGTAACCGTTTTTGTTTAATAGTAACTTGATCTGTTTGATTTAACTTATTAGTAACTCTAATGAAAATTTTTTGTGTGCATTATGACACTAAGTTCTGATTAAATTTACTTTTCTCTTTAAACTACAGTTTGATTGAAAATTCAAATAAAATTCTGTAAAAAAATCAAAAGTTCCATTTATTAATAAAAGCTCAGAAATGTTAGAAAATAAAAGTAGACAACCGTTAAAGAGGTATTTTTGGTATACTAAACTAAGTTAATAAACTTATAAGACATCTTAAAATTACCTATCATTATAACTAAACACGTCTAATATTTCAAAGTTGTACTAAAAACTCTATTTAGTAATAATTCTTACTGTTATTTTCTCTATTATATATCTAAAATGTTTTCTGTTACCAATACTACTAATTTTTACATTAGTTACCTTTAGGTTTGCTAAATACTTGTGTACAACAATATGTATTCTGAAAATTTTTTTCAATAAATTGTAGAAATAAAGTATACAAACACTAAAAAGTTAAAACTAATTAAGTTTTGATAGAAAAATTAAAATTTGATTTTAGACAAAATTTAATAATCTTAAACTTTACTTGTTTTAGTTGAACGTTAGTTAAAGTAGTTTGAATTAATCTTTATATCTTAATTATTGGAATTTTATTTTTTAGGAAGTTATATTTCATAACAGCTTTTAGCAACTAGTTTTAGCTTTTTATTTGTAAACCACGGCACAGCTGCCTCTCAATCGTAATACTCAGGGTAGTTTTTAATTTAACAAACATAAAGTGACCTAGACTAATTGATTATACTCTCCAAACTTGAGCTAATTTTTCATTTTGATAACTAACTCAAATAAAAATATGTTCTCACTTATTTTCGAATAACTAGAACTAGAAATAATTCGCAATCTAATAATAAATGAAAATGACTCAATTTGTTTCAATGTTGCACTATTATTTCACTGGTTTCACAGAAAAACAAGTAATGAAGTTTTAAAGCTTGTTTGAAGTTGATTTAACTTAAGTTCTTTTTTATAGAAATTAATAAAAAAAGCTTTACAGGTGGAATGTCTTTGGGAAAACGAAAGTACTATTTTACTTAAAGAAAATTTAAGTGCAGAGAATTCGTTCCCCGCAGTTTGATACTTTAAAATTGATATTAGTCATACCCAAAGTCTTAATATCCATGGCAGCTTAAAGGTCGACTTGAACAGAATTTAAGTGCCTAATCATTAACAACTTACCGTAGTACATAAATACTAACTTAATATAAACTTGTGCAGATAACTTTGTGCATTTTACAATTGCTGTTACTCAAGAATAACAATTAGCAACTAAAGTCTGTCGATAGTCCAGAAATTACTAAGTTATTGTATGGTAAAAATGAATAAAGAAATATTGATAGAAGTTATTTAAGTTTTACAAAATCAATATAACTTTATTTAAACTTCTAAAAAATAATCAAAGTTTGAAAAGTTGAACTAAAGGGGAATAGTAAGCTTTACTCACATTGGTGTTGTAAAACACTGGATTTGGGTAGTAAGCAATTTATACTTGATATGTTACAATTAAATGATTAACTTCTAAACTTAATTTACTTTTCTCTTGTTTTATAACTCTAAAAAACAAGTTGTATTTTTTTTTATAGATTTTTGTGTTGGCATCTTATTTATAAACAAGTATAGATAATTTTTGTTACAAACAGACATTTTTTGTTAAAGATTTTAATATTTATTAATATATAATAGGATAGGATATTGGAAATTGTGGGAAAAGTTACGAGGTAACATAAAACTAAATGAGTTAAATATTTGTGATACTTTAAACTTTTAACTTACTTTTATGTTGTAAAGTATCTAAAACATACCAGTAACAACACGTTAGTTGCAAAACACGTTTTTTTTTGAATGTGATAAAGCACACGGGTAGATTGAAGATGTAAATTGTAGAAAAACAGCATTGAAACTTATCTTATACGATTTTTGATCCTTTCGACTTTCTATTGTGATATCATAAAAGCTAAATATTATCTTCTTTTTTAACTAAGCTTTGAAGAAAAATTACAACAGTGGTGTGCTGCTCCCATGGTTGCCAGAATTATTCAGCTATCGATTGCCCTCCTATAAGTTTTGTATGAAAAGTGACGTACACAACTTTTAACCGTTAAGTGTCGCTCAAGAGCTAAATTTGACTTTATTTTTACTATCAGTAGATTATTTAGCTTCAGTTATAAAGTTATAGTATAGTGCTTTTCTTGCAAAATTTTAGTTAATGAAAGAAAACTTATTCATAGAAATACTCTTGGTGTACAACTCGATAAAAATTAACTATACTAAAAATTTAAACTAATAAAACATTTTTTTGCTTGATAAAAAACTAAATACGCATAAAAGTTTTAAGTAATATAAAAAAAAAGATAAGAGAAAGTAAGTCTTTTTTAACATATATTCTTGTACTAAACATAAGTTTTATTTATAAGCAGTAAAAATACTAAAATATGTCGGTAAGTTAAGGGGATTTGAGCAAGATCAATATTTTTTTACATTTAACATTGATGTAACATAATACTTGATACTTTTTGTTTTAAAAGCATTGGACTAAATACGTTTTGAGTAATTGCAGCATTGTGAAGATTTGAAAGTTTATGATGAGCTAAACATTCATTTATTTCTTTTTTGTCTAGATGCTTTTTTGCAAAATCTTTTACAAAGAATACATCTAATTGATTGATTCCAAATGATTGAACTATTTCTTTTCTATGTATGATGTTAAAGTTATTTAGTTACGATGAAAAAATATAAATAGTTAAAGTTTATGAAGACAAATTTATATTAAATTACTAACCATTCACTAAACATTTTTATTATTTAACTACAAACTATTTGACATTTGCAAGTAAATTTATCAAGTTTCGTTTAAAGAGAGTGTTTGGATAATGTTTGGTAAAAAATCCGTTTTGTATGAGTTTATTCAAAAAGTATGCAAATAAAGTTGGCAAATAACCTCAAAGTTAAAAAAACCTTGCCAGAACACAACAGCGTCGTTTAACATAAACAATAACAAAATAAGTTTTATAATTTAAATGGATTACTGTAAATTACTTTCTTAGAGTGGTTTTCAGGTTAAATATATCTATGAAGTAAACAATAAAACAATTAAGAGGTACTTTAAACTGAAAACAGATTTTAATAAATGGCCAAGAGCATCGCACACCGCGCGCAAAGCGCGCTTTTGTGCTAGCCGTATAAGGCAGATAAATAATAAAATAAGTAAATTAAAATTATTAGTTAGAAATTTTTCAAATTTTTGATAATTTTGAAATACTATCAAAAACTCTTAAAATTTTAGAAAACTTATGTTTAAACTATGGATTAGAACAAGTTAGTTTGAAACAGATAATGTAAAAAGAAAAAAAAATATATATCTATTCACTTAACTATAAAACAAAAAGAACTACATAAGTAAAAAAATAGTTTGTAATAAGTAGCTAAAAGTATCGCACACCGCGCGCAGAGCGCGCTTTTGTGCTAACCAAATAAAGCAAATACTAATAAATAATAATTAATAATAAAGTAAATAAAATTATAACTAAAATATTACAAGTATAAAAAATTTTTAATATTTTCTACTATTTTTCAAATACTCTTAAAAAATACTTTAAGTTTTTAATAAATGTTGTTTAAACTAAGTATTAAAACAAAATTACTCCACTAATTTTAACTTTAAACAAATCTAAATTTGTTAACCTAAATTCTGCTTAAAAACTAAAATAAAACTACCGTTTTAACTAAGCATTAAGGATAATTGCTCTACTTGAAAGAAAAAATAATATTTTAACTTTAAACAAATCTGAATTCGTTAAGCTAAAATCCTGGCTCAGAAAGCTCGCTTTCTTTTGGTTTTGCTTCGCAATAAAGGCCCGCTTCGCGCTCGATCTTGCTTTAACTTCCAGACATCGAAAGCTTCGCTTTCTTTTTACGTCCCAACCTCAGAAAGCTCCGCTTTCTTTCGGTTTTGCTTTGCAAAAATAAGCACAACAGCGCGCTTCGCGCGCGATTGTGCGATCTTGCTTTAACTTCCATGCCTCCAAGGCTTCGCTTTCATTGTACGTCCCAACCTCAGAAAGCTCTACTTTCTTTCGGTTTTGCTTCGCAAAATAAGCACAACAGCGCGCTTTGCGCGCGATTGTGCGATCTTGCTTTCAGCCTCTCTTCGAACTGCAGTTTTCGATTTAGTTATCCATCCCACCCGCCCCAAAAATTATATCCGATATATATTCTAAACTATTTTTTAAATTTCAGAAATTTCATGTTACGTCACTAACTCTTCCAGATGTTCGTTTTAGTCGACATAAAATCGTTTAAAAATATGTATGAAAAATTTGCATAAAATTAGCATAAATTTTTTTTTATTTCATGTTACGTCACTAACTCTTCCAGATGTTCGTTTTAGTCGACATAAAATCTTTTGTTAACCTAAATTCCTGCTCTAAAAACTACCGTTTTAACTATGCATTAAGGATAATTGCTCTACTTGAAAGAAAAAATAATATTTTAACTTTAAAAATATGTATAAAAAATTTCATAAAATGAGCATAACTTTTTTTTTGAGTTGATTATCAAATTTAATATCTTTGGAACGTTACTTTAAAATTACTGTAACATTCGTTTAAAGCTAGTAACAGAAGTCTTATTTTATTTAATAAATGCGGGTTTTAATATATTAACTTTTCAGTTTTTATGTCAATAGCACTCCTACAACACCGTAGCACTGAATTAACAAACCTTCTTTGATTAAATCAAAAATATCATTTAAAACAATGATCTGTCAGCACATATTAAAACAACTAGTAATTAATCGAATGAAAGTGTATTTTTTTTGGAGATATATTTATTTACGGAGCTGTGGAGTTCTAAAGCTAAATAATATTATTAAATATTAGTCTTTTGTGCGCCATTAAGAAATATTTTTAAGAAAAATTTCAATTGAAATTATATAGTAGCTATAAAAGACAGACTTTATTTACAGGGTTTTCAAAAACCGTCAAAGTAAACTTTACGCTTGTTTATGAACCTTTATTGAAAACTGACCCCGTTTATATATGTAAATTTGTTTAATGTTTAGACTTTTACTAATTTGAAAAACATTTACAGTTTACAGTAACTTTACCATGTATAACCTTTTTGTAGTAAAAGTCTGTTTAATACAGAATTAAAAGATCTGATAGTTATACCTACACAGTTCGTATTAACTAGTTTTTGTTGACAGGTAAAGAAAGTTTATTAATAATTTTGTTAACTTTAAACAATGTTTTTATAGAACACAAAAAGCTATTACTGATTTAGGCATCTAAAACATACTGTTAATATTGCTTTTTAAGTTTTATTTTATTAGAAAACAAATATTTCGAGTAAGTATTTTGCATAAACGTAGTTTAACTAATGTAATCATGCAACTGTTCTATATTTAAATACGCAAACTTACTATGACTAAATTTGTCTAGAAAAAAATGTCTAAAAAGAAATTAGAGACAAACTGAATAAATCTAAAATTCCACATTATTGCAATACATTTCCTGATAATTTTTTTACTTGGTTGCAGCTTACAATAAAATTAAAAAAAATTATACATTCTAAATTTCGTGAACGACTTTTGTGATTTACTTTTTGAAAATCAGTACACATATTTATATAAACAAAATTACTACAGTACAGGTAAGTTAATAATAAGTCATCAAATCATTATAAATAGGTCTTTTATAGATTATTTATATTTTATCATGAGTCATAACTATAATAATCTTTACATAAATCAATTTTATTGTGATTTAAAAATAAGTAAATAAGTTAGTACACAGTTATTAATTTTAAATATTTCGAAAAAATCTACAGTAGAAATTTTGAAGAAAGGGAAAGTAGTGATCAAAAGTAAAACTTTGTTGAATTAAAAGCGATAAAAACTAACCTTGTTTAAATAGTAGGTAAAAAATTTACTAAAATTTCGACTAAAACGCAATGCAATAGAACGTTACCTTCAGTTTATCAACTTTTTAACTAATAAAGTTTTTAAATTTAATATAACTTTTTTTGTAAAACGACTAAAATGAAAGAGCGGCAATAGTCTTAATAATTGCATATAAAAGAAAAGAAAAAAAAAACCGGACAGAAGAAAAAAAAACTACTACTTCATCACCTCCGCACCGCCGGCTGTTATGACGTCATTGCCACGTCGCGTCGTGACGTCACAGCTCAGTCGTCGATCATGCACTGCTCGCCCAGCAGGAAGCGCGACTCCTGCAGCTTGGAAATTCCGTGGAAGTGGACAATGGCCGCCGCCACCACCAGGATGTGGAAGATTTGGTGGCTTTGGAACTGAAAGTTGTTTGGGAAAAATACTTGAGTCATCAAAAACATTATTGTTTATTTTAAATATGGAACTTACATTGAGCTCTGGGTTTTCAATAGGTTAAAAAAACTAAAAGTAACGATGGGCTTGGAAACTGGAAATTGTGGGAAACGTTACGAGGTAACATAAAACTAAATGAGCAATTCTTATAAGTAGAGTACAAAGCTAACAAGTAATAAGATTTTACAAACTTATATAGTAACCAAGTAATCAAATAATAATAAAGTAACCTAGAGATTAATAAACGACAAAAGCAATTATTAACAGTTAAAATAGTTTAAGTTTACTTAAAGATTTAAAAAATAAAAAAAACTATGTGTAATAGCTCGTAAGAAAACTTTATAAGCATGTGGTGTACGAATCGATAACCGAAAGGTTCCTTTGTACACCAGGTCCTTAGACCAAACTTTTTGAGCGCTTTTTTATCGTTCAATAAACAATGTTTATATACTTGGGTTATAATTGATCTACAGTAAAACTAAACATAAATTAAATTAAAAAAAATCCTTATAAAGTGTTATGTAAAAAAAGAAATAGTATAGTTAAAATGTTTTTGTTTACACAAAACAGGTTTCCTTAATATAATATAAATGGCTACTAATTTGTTTAAATCGAAAACATTACTACAAGCTTTAGTAGTTTTAAATCTATTTATATTATAACTGTTTGCACAAGTTGAATTCTTAATCAAAAGTTCTGCAATAGTTGAACATTTAGATGCTTTTAAAACCTTGACCGGTATATCATCTTTCTTATTTGAAAAGCAAAATTTCCTACACTCTTTAGTACATGCTCTTTTATTCTTTTCCTTAGATGTCTTGTTGTTAATCCAATATAGCTTGCTTTACAACAGCAGCTGTATCTGTAGATTACCATGATTTTATTTAAGTTTGATGTTGGATCCTTACCAGCTGGTGTTAATAGTGGCATAGAGGCGAAGACAATTCTAGGGTTCGCTGCATATTAACTACTTCTTATTAGTCGTCTAATTTTATTTTCTAACATTTCTAGGTTTTTATTAATGGATGGAACTTTTAAAGTAACTACACATTTTTCCAGTCCTATTGTCTTTATTCTATCCAAATTTTTCAAATGTAAATGAATTATTTAGTTAACTTACTCTTGTGGGTAACCGTTTTTGTTTGATAGTAACTTGATCTGTTTGATTTAACTTATTAGTAACTCTAAGGAAAATTTTTTGTGTGCATTATGACACAAAGTTCTGATTAAATTTACTTTTCTCTTTAAACTACAGTTTGATTGAAAATTCAAAAAACATTCTGTAAAAAAATCAAAAGTTCCATTTATTAATGAAAGCTCAGAAATGTTAGAAAATAAAAGTAGACAACCGTTAAAGAGGTATTTTTGGTATACTAAACTAACTTAATAAACTTATAAGACATCTTAAAATTACCTATCATTATAACTAAACACGTCTAATATTTCAAAGTTGTACTAGAAAACTCTATTTAGTAATAATTCTTACTGTTATTTTCTCTATTATATATCTAAAATGTTTTCTGTTACCAATATTACTAATTTTTACATTAGTTACCTTTAGGTTTGCTAGATACTTGTGTACAACAATATGAATTCTGAAAAATTTGTTCAATAAATTGTAGAAATAAAGTATACAAACACTAAAAAGTTAAAACTAATTAAGTTTTGATAGAAAAATTAAAATTTGATTTTAGATAAAACTAAATAATTTTAAACTTTACTTGTTTTAGTTGAATGTTAGTTATAGTAGTTTGAATTAATCTTTACATCTTAGTTATTGGATTTAAGTTCAGTTAAAATATATCTATGAAGTAAACTACAAAACAATTAAGAGGTACTTTAAATATATGGGCGTCTTTTTCGATTTTTGTATTTTCAATTTTAATTATGATTTTGATTTTTTTAATATTAAGTTATAGAAAAATAATCGTTTGTTAAGTATTTCTTAAGTTTATTTCCTCATAACGAGGATTAACTGATAAAAAAATTGAGAATCTTTATCAAGTTTTGTAACATTTCAAATAAGTTTCTGATTGTTTTAAAAACGTTTCAAAAATGACGTTACAAAATAAAAACATTTGCCTTATAAAATTTGACTCATAGAGTCTTTCTATAAATCTATAAATTTAGATTTGATAGTTTAGAAACTAATCCAGTTGGTGGAGTTTTAAAATATAGTCTTAACGAAAACATCATACATAAAGAACATGAACAAATGAAAATACGTCTTACATTTGGTCACAAAGAAGAGGTAATAAAAAATGTTTTCAATAAAAATCCAAGAAAAAATATTGATGAAAGTTTAAAAACAGAAACAGCTCAACAGCAGTTTCAAGGTGGAAATGTTTCAGCTAGGTAAGTCAGATTTTACAAAATACAAATTACTTTTCTCCATACCTATTAACTTTTTTTTTTCTTATAACCTATAATTTTTCCAGAATTTACTCATCTCAAATTACCAAAGTATTGGCAAAACATCACAGCCAAACGAGATATAATTGGTTCGATGAACTGAAAAAAAAAAAAGCATATAAGACTGAAGACAAAAAAAGCAGAGAAGTAAAAGGCTATATTCAGCAGCTAAATAAAAACAAGTTTGCCGTGTATAGGTATACTGAGAAAGGTATTAAGTATTAAACTTTAAACTGTAAATTTATCTATAAATGCAAATACTTTTTAAACTATATATAATAGGATTGGAAATATTAGCAAAACACCTAAAAACACAAGTAAAAACAAGCCTCTTTTTTGACGCAAAACAGAGTGTGATCAAAAAACCAGCTAAAGTTCCAGGTTGATTTATTAACAAATTATCAAAACTGTTTGGTAACGATTGAAGTATCAAGTTTAAGTATACAAGTTTTTCAAAACAACTTAGTTACTAAAGTAGTTTCAATTTTAGAATTTGACGCGTTAAATTGAACAAAACAAGCTTAAACAACACAGGTAAAAAAAAAATAATATGCTTTTGTACTTGGTGGTCATGGCAGAGGTGAGCCTTCACTTCCAGTTGCAGAAATGGTTTCAAATTCACATAAAACAATTGATGTGCAAGTATTATCAGTTCAGAAGACTTGTGTTATCAGTTTAAAAAATTCAGTACAGCTCCTATATGGAAAATCGAAGTAGATTTTTCTTATCCAGTTTTACACTCAATTTCCAGTGTATTTAATAATGAAACTTTGCACAGCTACATTACACGGTAAGTATAAAGTATATTACATGTTGAGCAAATAAACTTTGACTATTTATATGAGAATTCTCCAAAACTTTTTTTTATAGCGAAAAATGACTTTTTTTTGTGACGTAATTTTTGAAAAAAAAATACGTCAAAAATTAAAAATCATAAGACTTATTTGCGAAACTACAGACCTTGGGGAAGACGCCTTTATTATTTTTTAAGACCAACTTCGACTCTTTATAGAAGAATTCTCCAAAACTATTTTTACATGGTAAAACATCACTTTTTTGTGACGCTATTTTTGAAACAAATACGTCAAAAATTAAAAATTGAAAACTCATTTGCGAAACTACAGACCTTGGGGATGACGCTCATATCATTTTCAAAGACAAAATATTATTCTTTTTAAGAGAATTCTCCGAAACAAGATTACACGAATACTTGGCGAATAATACACTAAATGCTGCAACGTTGTGTTTACAGAGTAAAATTAGGTTTATCGACTGTGAGTTCTTATTTGTTCCCTCCTTACATCTTGTTATTTTAGTATTTACAACCTCGTACTTAATTTATTTGATAATAATTTTAGTAATTTTATAGTTGTATATAATTTATTAGTGATTTTTAGTACTTTTTTAGTGATAATAAGTTTTAAATCTTTTGTATTTATTAAAGTTGGACCTTTTAGTAGTTTTACGGTTGCGTATAAATTATTAGTAGTTTCTAGTTTTTTCAGTGATATAAATGTTCTTGTTTTTTAATTTAAAACAGTTGGTATAGTAATTGTTAATGATATTCAGATTGATATTCATATTGGTTTTCAATTTGGTATTCATATTGTTATTTATAATTGTAATTGATATTCGTTTTTGGATATGAGTGAGAGACCCATAAGTACACGTAGTAAAGAGAAAGTCATGAGATTTAAATGCTAGGTGTGACTATGATAACAAATTTAAACAAAAACTGGTTAAGTTGAAATTTTTAATAAGAAAAACATAGGTCTGTCTACATTTTTCAAAAAAAACGTATAATTTTGTAAGAGTGTTTGTGAAAATTTACTTTTAAAACTTTGAAAGTATTAACTTACAAGAAAAATAATTGTAAATTAGCTCAAAACGCTTTTAGAAATTTATCTTTAGTTCAAACACAATAACATTTTCTTCTTGAAGGGTTTACAATAAACCATATTTAATAATTTTAGTATAAAAAAAAGAAATGTCATAACTACAGGTGTGACATAATATCTATAGACAAAACACGATTAGTCAATAATAAACCATTCTGGCGATAGTATACTCAAAAGTCGCCTTTCAATTTAAACCAGTGGACCAATGGTACAACACGTCCTGAATTATGTATATATGTTTTACAATTTAACTATTTTGTGGTTACATAGATTTGTTCATGAATGATATGAAGGATGTTATTATATTTAAAGGTTCACTACTCCAAATAAGGTTTTAAAGTTATTTCTGAATTAAGTTGATAACTCAACTTTAGATGTTGAAGAATTTTGGAAACCAAAAAAGCAGCGAAAAGAAGAATTCGAAACTTAAACTACCTCTAAATACACATATGCATAGTTTTTAATTCTATTGACGAGACATTATGCTTTAGGTACAAGGAAAACATCACTAGGAAAGCTTCAAACTATGTTTACGTTTTTCAAGTTGGTCACAAGCTCAACAGCGAGTTTGATACCCAACCATCCCCTCTATAATTTATTTCTTTTATTTTTTTATACTTAAGCAGATTTCCCAAACGAATTTTAACATTTTTTTTTTCAAGTGTTAATACAAACTAATGTAGATTATTTAAAACCAAAACATTAAATGAGAATAAAAGTTAAGAAGTGATTTTTTTTTGTATTTTCAATGTTAGACGTGAACTAACCACTAATTATGATAACAGAAGGTCGATAGCTCGGATCTGACTACACACAAAATGGAGATGTACACCCAGAAAAAAAAGTAATGAAGTTTTAAAGCTTGTTTGAAGTTAATTTAACTTAAGTTCTTTTTTATAGAAATTAATAAAAAAAGCTTTACAGGTGGAATGTCTTTGGGAAAACGAAAGTACTATTTTACTTAAAGAAAATATAAGTTCAGAGAATTCGTTCCCCGCAGTTTGTTACTTTCAAATTGATATTAGTCATACCCGAAGTCTTAATATTTATGGCAGCCTAAAGGTCGACTTGAACAGAATTCAAGTGCCTAATCATTAACAACTTACCGTAGTACATAAATACTAACTTAATATAAACTTGTGCAGATAATTTTGTGCATTTTACAATTGCTGCTACACAAGAATAACAATTAGCAACTAAAGTCTGTCGATAGTCCAGAAATTACTAAGTTATTGTATGGTAAAAATGAATAAAGAAATATTGATAGAAGTTATTTAAGTTTTACAAAATCAATATAACTTTATTTAAACTTCTAAAAAATAATCAAAGTTTGAAAAGCTGAACTAAAGGGGAATAGTAAGCTTTACTCACATTGGTGTTGTAAAACATTTTATTTGGGTAGTAAGCAATTTATACTTGATACGTTAAAATTTAATGATTAACTTCTAAACTTAACTTACTTTTCGCTTTGTTTTATAACTCTAAGAAACAAGTTGTATTTTTTTTTATAGATTTTTGTGTTGGCATCTTGTTTATAAACAAGTATAGATGATTTTTGTTACAAACAGACATTTTTTGTTAAATATTTTAATATTTATTATAGGGATATTTTTTTTACATTAGATTAAACTTAGTTTTGTCAATTTTAAGTATTCTGTATTTTCAAAGCAGTACTATCAAAATATAATACTAAATACAGAGCAGCATCGTTTTAAATTTTTTAATTTATCTTAAAGAAAAATTAATGCATTTTTAATAGCTTATCAAAAAATAAAATTGTTTAAAACAGCGGTTCTCAACCCTTTATTAATTTTTTACTCCTTTTAGGAAGGTTATTAACAAATTTAGCTTTTTTGGATGGTGACTACCAAATTTACCTCAAATATACAAAATAGTGTTTAATTTTGAGAATTGATTTTTTGAATTTTAAGCTTATTATATATAAAAAATCATAAAACTTAAAGACTTTATATAACTTAAAAAATATACAGTTAGATACTAACTTCTAAGTTAAAAAACAACTAATTAGAATTAATTTTCATACCTCGTAACAAATAAAATTTAACCCCTAAAACAAGTGAATTAACCCTCAGGGGTAAGTTTACCCCTAGTTAAGAATCGCTGGTTTAAATTATATAAAAAATAATTAAAACTCTTTTTATTAGTTTGGGTCAAAAAAAAAAAAAGTTTCGTTTTTGACTATTTACAAGAGTTACAACAAGAGGGGATAATAAGTAGAGGACATTAATAAAGACACAAAATAAGTTTATTCTGTTATAAGTAAAAACTTATAGAATAACGATAGCTTATACATAAGTTGAATTTTTATTTTACATAAAGTATTATTTTTTTAAGTTTCTAGCATTTTCTTATTAGCATTTATTGTAAATAGACATCAAGTAAAAGAACAAAGTTGCAGAGTAAAATTTTCTTTTGTTTATAAAAATCGTAAGCGATATTTCATAAACAAGCTAAAACTTTAATTTACAATTAAACTTTAATTAATTACCTCCGTGGGCCACGTCTTACCCCTAGTTTAAAGAGTAGTAGTTTACTTTAAATACAAACAACACAAGTATCTTAACATAAGTTTTTAGCAAAAATCTAAGAAACGTAAAATAACTTTATAGTACTTTTGAACTCTTGTTTTTCAAGTTTCAAATGATTTTTAAAATTATTCAATAGAAAATGTTTAGTTACGAAAGAAACATTTGTTTTAAAGCATCGGTTAGTTTTTAACTTATCTATTTAAGGTTGTGCTGAAATTAAAAGGAAGTTTGTTGAAATGCTTATTAGTACTGTTATAATGTTCGGGAAATATTTTATTTTTTAATTACTTTTAATTTAGAAAATTATACTAAACAGTTATGTCAAGACTATACTAAACAAGCTCCCACCTTTTTTTTAAATAATAATGTAAACAGTACTTTAATTTTATTAATCAGCTATTGTACTAAAGATGAGAAACACTTTGTTAAAATGACTTAGAATTCTATGAAAGTCAACATATTTATATTTCTTTTTCAAATGACCTTTTTATAAACTGCTTTAACAATAAACCAAACTTTCACTTATTACCTCATTTAAACCAACATTTCTAGCAAATTTAAAAAAGACAAAAACAATTTATAATTTTTTGTTGTAGTGTAGTTACTGATTGATAATAGTTTGAAATAAAATATAAATATATATACTGTACATAGTCTATATATCAGGAAAGAAAACAATATATTTTGTTTACTTGTTAAATCTTGCCTCAAAAGAAATATTTTATTACTGTAAGTTTTAAACTTTGATAAAGTTTTCTAAAGTATTATAAGTTATTGGTTAAGTTCGTAAAGTAAAACACTGTATTAAAATAATTTAATTAAGTAAATAAAATGCCTTTAAGTTTTTCTTGCCGTTAAATTTTATTAAGTAAATTAGTAGAGAATGACTAAATATTTGTAAATGACAATAGACAAACAAGTAGTTAGACATAGGTTATAGAATTTGTATTTTAGCGTAGTATGATTTCGTAAAGCTTATATTCAGAAACTGACAATAAAGAGGTCTTTAGTTTAATATGTAGTAAAGTATTATTATAAAAAAGAAAAGAAATGTAATAATTGTGTAAACCTGCGTTAAAAAAAAACCTTAAGCTTTGATCTTTTTTGCTTAAAAGGTAAAAAAAAGCATGGTTTATTAACTTGAATAACAAAAGTTTTAAGTAAAATTTAAAAGTTGAAATCTATGTAAGCCTAAACGTTATAAAAAAAAATATCATTTTACTTCTAATTACACTTATTTTTGGTTATTTGTGAAGCTGTGCTGTAAAAGCAAATAAAATGTATAAAAGTTTCAAATAACAAAATTTGGTAATTTGCAGTCGTAAAAAGTTTTATGGACAACTCATAACGTAAAAACTGTTTGATTTATAAGAGTAACATGTTGATTTAATGTACTTATAATGCTTAAAGTACCCAAGTGCCACATGTTAATTGCTTTACATCAACAAAAATTAGCAAACAAGAATTTCAAAAGAATACAGAAACAAACAAAGTAAGACTCACATAATATTCGTGTACACGATGAAACGTGTATGTTTTAAACTTACAAATAGTAACAACGGTTTTTCAGGTGCAAACTCGAAAGAACAGTTTCCACTCGAACGAAGGCGCGCGCAAGCTTACGCCCCAGGGCCGACGAGGGCGTAGAAGGCTCGAAAGACGCTGCCCGCCATAAAAAGCGCGAAAACCGGCAAGTTTGCGCGGGAACGGCCTGATTCGTTGTTTATTGGGCACTCTTCCTCCTCTTCGCATTTTCCTTTTGTTTTACATAGTGCGGCATAATAATCAATGCAGCCACTTTCTTTAAGTCCCCCGGCAGCCAGGTAAGAGCAGTGGTTATTTAATGAATAAAAAGGCTGGTCTTCATCCCACCTTATCACAACGTTGGTATCTTCTACTTTAGCTCCGTTGGAGAAAACGAAGGGGTTGGCATCCGAGCCAGTAGATGACGAATCCCGAAGGGTTACATCAAGCCAGATGCCGCCAGGAGGCAGTCCTTTTTCTGCGCGGTACTTGTAAATGACAAAAACAGCTTTCCTCGCGTTATCACTGTGAAAATTGATGAAATGTATTTCTGTTTTCTTAATTTACCTTATTTTAAGTATTTTACTGATAAAAAACGTTGTTAAAAAACATGTACTAAACGTTATAACAATTGTCTACCACAGTCATATATTTTTTGTAAATTTTGTCATATCATTAACTATGCTTTGTCATTAAGTTATTCTTATATATAAGTTATACTGATTATTTTTGTATAAAGCTGCTCTTTTAATAAAAAAAAAGTCTATTTTATTCTACAAATAGTTATTTTTTGTATAAAATTAACCTTTTAAGTGAGAATATTTATTTTTTTACAAAACCTTTAAATTTTAGTAATTTTGCTTATTTATCTATTATGTTTGGGCAATTCAGTTTAGTGTTCTTTTAATAAAAAAAAAAAGTTATGCTTCTATTTAAAAGTTACAAAACTTTGGATTAGTTGTCTTTATCAATAAAGAATTAATTTCATATCTAAATTTTCTACACAGTCTAATGGCGACGCGTGGTGTTTTATTAGGGGTGCGAAAAACATAAAAGTATTTAAGAAACCCCTTGATTTGATATATTTCAAAAATTAATTTACTAAGGTAAATATACTGCAATTACAGAAAATCGTTAGTAAAAAAATTTTGTTTTAAAAATAATATTATTAACAGTTTAATACTTAAAAAAAAGTTTTATTATAAAAAAAAATTACGCGACGCCCCTGCTACTGTAATTATTTTTCGAAAAAAGTTTACTTTTTATGTTTAGCTGTCCTGGAAAGGAAATTAAACTGTACACGAAAAGTTTTTCCTTACATCAGGTCTTAAGACAAAACATATTGAGGGCCATTTTTTGTCGTTCAATAATTTGTAATTTTAATAACAAATTTTGTTAATATAACAGATTATTGAAAGTGTTAATGATGATATTGCTTTTAAGGAGAAGAAAAGACAAAGTTTACAAAATCATCCTACATCAAAGCGTAAATAAGTTAAAAAGTATAAGTTTGTGTGTTAAACTTTTTTATTTTTATGTTTATCTATAAATTTGCAATTAAATTATGTTTTTTTTTGTTTTATCAAAATTAACTTTTTGTGTTATTCGTATTCTTCATTTCTTCGTTATCTGTTTTTAAGTTTAAGTGGCCTAAGTTTTGATGCCTGGGTCCATCGTATTGACAACAAACTCGCAGTAGTGATAATAAATAATTAAAACTTTTGTTGTATAAGTATCTATTTTAACTAGTTAGTGTTTTAGGTTAAATAAAGTTATGCTTTTTTTCTGTATGTCATTACTTTTTTAATTAACTTGTTTTTTAGTTATATAAAGGTTACTTCTTTGTGGTATATTTATAAGTTTAAAAAAATTGCAATATTAATACAAACAAGCTATACTTGACTACCATAATCGTTAGTTTTTTCTGTAAAGCTGTAGTTTAATATTACATTATGTTATACAAAAAATATTTTGTTCTTTTATTCTTATTTTTTAAGGAATCTGATTTTCAATAATAGTCTTATATTATACACTTATAAGTTTTCAAATAAAGTTATCTTTAACGAACAAAACGAATTGCATAATCTGCTATAGTCATTTTTTAGTATTTATTTAATCATAAATTGTATTATAGAAGAAAATTATGTTTTTTATATAATAGTGTATTTTTAAGTAGTTCTTTAGAATTTTTTAAATAACAATATTTTACTACAAGTTGCTGCTTTTCGTAAACATTAGTTATTTCAATTTAGATTAATGCTTATACTCTACAAGTCTTTTGTTTGTTTACTTGCGCTTTTAGTTATAAAACTACTAACAACTTTATTTTACAAGTATAATATTTTGATTTATGTTGTTTTCATTAATTTACAATAAATTGTTTTTGTCTACTACAGTTTAACTTCCAGACCTCGAAAGCTTCGCTTTCTTTTTACGTCCCAACCTCAGAAAGCTCCGCTTTCTTTCGGTTTTGCTTTGCAAAAATAAGCACAACAGCGCGCTTCGCGCGCGATTGTGCGATCTTGCTTTAGCTTCCATGCCTCCAAAGCTTCGCTTTCATTGTACGTCCAAACCTCAGAAAGCTCCGCTTTCTTTCGGTTTTGCTTCGCAAAATAAGCACAACAGCGCGCTTTGCGCGCGATTGTGCGATCTTGTTTTCAGCCTCTCTTCGAACTGCAGTTTTCGATTTAGTTATCCATCCCACCCACCCCAAAAATTATATCCAATATATATTCTAAACTATTTTTTAAATTTCAGAAATTTCATGTTACGTCACTAACTCTTCCAGATGTTCGTTTTAGTCGACATTAAATCGTTTAAAAATATGTATGAAAAATTTGCATAAAATTAGCATAACTTTTTTTTTATTTCATGTTACGTCACTAACTCTTCCAGATGTTCGTTTTAGTCGACATAAAATCTTTTTTTAACCTAAATTCCTGCTCTAAAAACTACCGTTTTAACTATGCATTAAGGATAATTGCTCTAATTGAAATAAAAAATAATTTTTTAATTTTAAAAATATGTATGAAAAATTTGCATAAAATGAGCATATCTTTTTTTTTGAGTTGATTATCAAATTTAATATCTTTGGAACGTTACTTTAAAATTACTGTAATGATGTTAATTCTTGATAAATAAAAGTGTTATACGTTTAAGATATAAAAAAAATATTACACAACTGTAATAATTTTCTTTAAATTTTAAACTGGTCTTATAATCAAATTTTTTGTCATATAAGAAAAAAAACCAAAGCTATTATAAATCAAATGATGCAATTGGTACTTCTTAAAACTACTAAATATAAATAAAAACTACTACTGTTTGAGTTAATTGTTTGAGTTAATTTTCTAACTATTGTTTTTGTCATTAATTTAGTTTTAACTTAAAAAATTCTAGCTAAAAAAGATCAAACATTATGAATTAATCTACTAAAATCGCTTACAATGAATATTTTTATGAAAAAGATAATAAAAATTTAAGCTTTATACCTGTAAATATGTATAAAGCACAAAAATCAAATCAATATCTGCATATTAATTTCAAAACTTAAAAACAGTCCACTGTTTAAAACCTAGCAAAAAACAGTAATGTAAATGCACCTTATTAACAGCAAAACTTATTTAGCAGCAACCTGTACCTAAAATAATTTTCTTTAAATTTATAGCTGATCTTATAATCATCTTTGCTCATGAGGATAATGAAAAACGTACGGATTAAATCAAAGCTAATCAAGAAAATTCATCAACTTGTTCTTCTCAATACTAATTTATAAAAAGTATAAGTTGATGCTATTAAATCTTTCTTTTTCTTTTAAATTGTTATTTTTAGGTACAAGTTTGAAAATTGTAAAAAAAATGTCAAAAAATATCAATTAGTCCATTGTCTAACTAAAACAAAAAATCAAAATGATTTAAGATATTTTCTACGCTGGTTTTTCATAAAAGGTATTTTCTAATCAAAATGCTTATATTTAGTGGTTAAAAATTTTAATTCTATAAAAGCTTTTAATATTAAAAACTAGTTAATATATTTTAGTTTTAATATAAACAAAATTGAAAGAATAATACAGTTTAAAGTGCAAGCTCAAAAAATTAAATATCAAAAAATACAACACAATCTTCAATTTAAAACAAAATTCTAAGTTACAATGTAATTATTAAACTTAATTACAAGCTATACATAAATACTGAATTATATTATATTTTCACACATTATCAATTGTATAAAGAAAAATAGATATTTGATATAAACTACTTTGGATAAAGTTTATTTTAAAGTATTGTATGAACTTGGTTTATACGATTGCTTTATTTAAACATGTTTAAAAAACATGTAAGTCAAAAAATCAAAACCAAAAAATAAGTATTTACAAGCAAACAATGAATAAATTTTAAATAATAATTTTTAAATCAAAAATTGTTTTAATAACAATATAAAACGGTATTGTGTTAACAAACTAAAAAAAACTTAATACTATTTCTGTAAGTTTTAATAAAGTTAGTATACTGTATTAGAAGTAAACTATAGTTTATGTTTAAAGATTTAAAATTTAATAAGGTATACAAGACACACAATTTTAATAAAACTATGTATATTTCGAGCAATTCTCATAAGTAAAGTACAAAGCTAACAAGTAATAAGATTTTACAAACTTATATAGTAACCAAGTAATCAAATAATCATAAAGTAACCAAGAGATTAATAAACGACAAAAGCAATTAGTAACAGTTAAAATAGTTTAAGTTTACTTAAAGATTTAAAAGATAAAAAAAACTATGTGTAATAGGTCGTAAGAAACTTTATAAGCATGTGGTGTACGACTCGATAACCGAAAGGTTCCTTTGTACACCAGGTCCTCAGACCAAACTTTTTGAGCGCTTTTTTATCGTTCAATAAACAATGTTTATATACTTGGGTTATAATTGATCTACAGTAAAACTAAACATAAATTAAATTAAAAATAATCCTTATAAAGTGCCACATGTAAATGTACCCAAGTGTACCCAAGTGTACCATGTTAATTGCTTTACATCAACAAAAATTAGCAAACAAGAATTTCAAAAGAATACAGAAACAAACAAAGTAAGACTCACATAATATTCGTGTACACGATAAAACGTGTATGTTTTAAACTTACAAATAGTAACAACGGTTTTTCAGGTGCAAACTCGAAAGAAGAGTTTCCACTCGAACGAAGGCGCGCGCAAGCTTACGCCCCAGGGCCGACGAGGGCGTAGAAGGCTCGAAAGACGCTGCCCGCCATAAAAAGCGCGAAAACCGGCAAGTTTGCGCGGGAACGGCCTGATTCGTTGTTTATTGGGCACTCTTCCTCCTCTTCGCATTTTCCTTTTGTTTTACATAGTGCGGCATAATAATCAATGCAGCCACTTTCTTTAAGTCCCCCGGCAGCCAGGTAAGAGCAGTGGTTATTTAACGAATAAAAAGGCTGGTCTTCATCCCACCTTATCACAACGTTGGTATCTTCTACTTTAGCTCCGTTGGAGAAAACGAAGGGGTTGGCATCCGAGCCAGTAGATGACGAATCCCGAAGGGTTACATCAAGCCAGATGCCGCCAGGAGGCAGTCCTTTTTCCGCGCGGTACTTGTAAATGACAAAAACAGCTTTCCTCGCGTTACCACTGTGAAAATTGATGAAATGTATTTCTGTTTTCTTAATTTATCTTATTTTAAGTATTTTACTGATAAAAAACGTTGTTAAAAAACATGTACTAAACGCTATAACAATTGTCTACCACAGTCATATATTTTTTGTAAATTTTGTCATATCATTAACTATGCTTTGTCATTAAGTTATTCTTATATATAAGTTATACTGATTATTTTTGTATAAAGCTGCTCTTTTAATAAAAAAAAGTCTATTTTATTCTACAAATAGTTAATTTTTGTATAAAATTAACCTTTTAAGTGAGAATTTTTTTTTTTTACAAAACCTTTAAATTTTAGTAATTTTGCTTATTTATCTAATATGTTTGGGCAATTCAGTTTAGTGCTCTTTTAATTAAAAAAAAAAGTTATTCTTCTATTTAAAAGTTACAAAACTTTGGATTAGTTTTCTTTATCAATAAAGAATTAATTTCATATCTAAATTTTCTACACAGTCTAATGGCGACGCGTGGTGTTTTATTAGGGGTGCGAAAAACATAAAAGTATTTAAGAAACCCCTTGATTTGATATATTTCAAAAATTAATTTACTAGGGTAAATATACTGCAATTACAGAAAATCGTTAGTAAAAAAATTTTGTTTTAAAAATAATATTATTAATAGTTAAATACTTAAAAAAAAGTTTTATTATAAAAAAAAATTACGCGACGCCCCTGCTACTGTAATTATTTTTCGAAAAAAGTTTACTTTTTATGTTTAGCTGTCCTGGAAAGGAAATTAAACTGTACCCGAAAAGTTTTTCCTTACATCAGGTCTTAAGACAAAACATATTGAGGGCCATTTTCTGTCGTTCAATAATTTGTAATTTTAATAACAAATTTTGTTAATATAACAGATTATTGAAAGTGTTAATGATGATATTGCTTTTAAGGAGAAGAAAAGACAAGGTTTACAAAATCATCCTACATCAAAGCGTAAATAAGTTAAAAAGTATAAGTTTGTGTGTTAAACTTTTTTACTTTTATGTTTATCTATAAATTTGCAATTAAATTATGTTTTTTTTTTTGTTTTATCAAAATTAACTTTTTGTGTTATTCGTATTCTTCATTTCTTCGTTATCTGTTTTTAAGTTTAAGTGGCCTAAGTTTTGATGCCTGGTCCATCGTATTGACAACAAACTCGCAGTAGTGATAATAAATAATTAAAACTTTTGTTGTATAAGTATCTATTTTAACTAGTTAGTGTTTTAGGTTAAATAAAGTTATGCGCAGAGCGCGCTTTTGTGCTAGCCAAATAAAGCAAATACTAATAAATAATAATTAATAATAAAGTAAATAAAATTATAACTAAAATATTACAAGTATAAAAAAATTTTAATATTTTCTACTATTTTTCAAGTACTCTTAAAAAATACTTTAAGTTTTTAATAACTGTTGTTTAAACTAAGTATTAAAACAAAATTACTCCACTAATTTTAACTTTAAACAAATCTAAATTTGTTAACCTAAATTCTGCTTAAAAACTAAAATAAAACTACCGTTTTAACTAAGCATTAAGGATAATTGCTCTACTTGAAAGAAAAAATAATATTTTAACTTTAAACAAATCTGAATTCGTTAAGCTAAAATCCTGGCTCAGAAAGCTCGCTTTCTTTTGGTTTTGCTTCGCAAAAAAGGCCCGCTTCGCGCTCGATCTTGCTTTAACTTCCAGACCTCGAAAGCTTCGCTTTCTTTTTACGTCCCAAACTCAGAAAGCTCCGCTTTCTTTCGGTTTTGCTTTGCAAAAATAAGCACAACAGCGCGCTTCGCGCGCGATTGTGCGATCTTGCTTTAACTTCCATGCCTCCAAAGCTTCGCTTTCATTGTACGTCCCAACCTCAGAAAGCTCTGCTATCTTTCGGTTTTGCTTCGCAAAATAAGCACAACAGCGCGCTTTGCGCGCGATTGTGCGATTTCGCTTTCAGCCTCTCTTCGAACTGCAGTTTTCGATTTAGTTATCCATCCCACCCACCCCAAAAATTATATCCAATATATATTCTAAACTATTTTTTAAATTTCAGAAATTTCATGTTACGTCACTAACTCTTCCAGATGTTCGTTTTAGTCGACATAAAATCGTTTAAAAATATGTATGAAAAATTTGCATAAAATTAGCATAATTTTTTATTTTATTTCATGTTACGTCACTAACTCTTCCAGATGTTCGTTTTAGTCGACATAAAATCTTTTGTTAACCTAAATTCCTGCTCTAAAAACTACCGTTTTACCTTTACTCACATTGGTGTTGTAAAACATTTTATTTGGGTAGTAAGCAATTTATACTTGATACGTTAAAATTTAATGATTAATTTCTAAACTTAACTTACTTTTCGCTTTGTTTTATAACTCTAAGAAACAAGTTGTATTTTTTTTATAGATTTTTGTGTTGGCATCTTATTTATAAACAAGTATAGACGTTTTTTGTTACAAACAGACATTTTTTGTTAAAGATTTTAATATTTATTATAGGGATATTTTTTTTACATTAGATTAAACTTAGTTTTGTCAATTTTAAGTATTCTGTATTTTCAAAGTAGTACTATCAAAATATAATACTGAATACAGAGCAGCATCGTTTTAATTTTTTTAATTTATCTTAAAGAAAAATTAATGCATTTTTATTAGCTTATCAAAAAATAAAATTGTTTAAAACAGCGGTTCTCAACCTTTTATTAATTTTTTACTCCTTTTAGGAAGGTTATTAACAAATTTAGCTTTTTTGGATGGTGAATACCAAATTTACCCCAAATATACAAAATAGTGTTTAATTTTGAGAATTGATTTTTTGAACTTTAAGCTTATTATATATAAAAAATCGTAAAACTTAAAGACTTTTTTTAACTTAAAAAATATACAGTTAGATACTAACTTCTAAGTTAAAAAACAACTAATTAGAATTAATTTTCATACCTCGTATTAAATAAAATTTACCACTTAAAACAAGTGAATTAACCCTCAGGGGTAAGTTTACCCCTAGTTAAGAATCGCTGGTTTAAATTATATAAAAAATAATTAAAACTTTTTTTATTAGTTTGGGTCAAAAAAAAAAAAAGTTTCGTTTTTGACTATTTACAAGAGTTACAACAAGAGGGGATAATAAGTAGAGGAGCTTCATTAATAAAGACACAAAATAAGTTTATTCTGTTATAAGTAAAATCTTATAGAATAACGATAGCTTATACATAAGTTGAATTTTTATTTTACATAAAGTATTATTGTTTTAAGTTTCTAGCATTTTCTTATTAGCATTTATTGTAAATAGACATCAAGTAAAAGAACAAAGTTGCAGAGTAAAATTTTCTTTTGTTTATAAAAATCGTAAGCGATATTTCATAAACAAGCTAAAACTTTAATTTACAATTAAACTTTAATTAATTACCTCCGTGGGCCACGTCTTACCCCTAGTTTAAAGAGTAGTAGTTTACTTTAAATACAAACAACACAAGTATCTTAACATAAGTTTTTAGCAAAAATCTAAGAAACGTAAAATAACTTTATAGTACTTTTGAACTCTTGTTTTTCAAGTTTCAAATGATTTTTTAAATTATTCAATAGAAAATGTTTAGTTACGAAAGAAACATTTGTTTTAAAGCATCGGTTAGTTTTTAACTTATCGATTTAAGGTTGTGCTGAAATTTAAAGAAAGTTTGTTGAAATGCTTATTAGTACTGTTATAGTGTTCGGGAAATATTTTATTTTTTAATTACTTTTAATTAAAAAAAAAATTATACTAAACAGTTATGTCAAGACTATACTAAACAAGCTCCCACCTTTTTTTGAAATAATAAAGTAAACAGTACTTTAATTTTATTAATCAGCTATTGTACTAAAGATGAGAAACACTTTGTTAAAATGACTTAGATTTCTATGAAAGTCAACATACTTATATTTCTTTTTCACATAAAATGATCTTTTTATAAACTGCTTTAACAATAAACCAAACTTTCACTTATTACCTCATTTAAACCAACATTTCTAGCAAATTAAAAAAACACAAAAACAATTTATAATTTTTTGTTGTAGTGTAGTTACTGATTGATAATAGTTTGAAATAAAATATAAATATATATACTGTACATAGTCTATATATCAGGAAAGAAAACAGTATATTTTGTTTACTTGTTAAATCTTGCCTCAAAAGAAATATTTTATTACTGTAAGTTTTAAACTTTGATTAAATTTTCTAAAGTATTATAAGTTATTGGTTAAGTTCGTAAAGTAAAACACTGTACTTTAAAATAATTTAATTAAGTAAATAAAATGCCTTTAAGTTTTTCTTGCCGTTAAATTTTATTAAGTAAATTAGTAGAGAATGACTAAATATTTGTAAATGAAAATAGACAAACAAGTAGTTAGACATAGCTTATAAAATTTGTATTTTAGCGTTATATGATTTCGTAAAGCTAATATTCAGAAACTGACAATAAAGAGGTTTTTAGTTTAATATGTAGTAAAGTATTATTATAAAAAAGAAAATAAATGTAATTTATGTGTAAACCTGCGTTAAAAAAAAACCTTAAGCTTTGATCTTTTTTGCTTAAAAGGTAAAAAAAGCATGGTTTATTAACTTGAATAACAAAAGTTTTAAGTAAAATTTAAAAGTTGAAATCTATGTAAGAATAATAACTTTTTGTGTTATTCGTATTCTTCATTTCTTCGTTATCTGTTTTTAAGTTTAAGTGGCCTAAGTTTTGATGCCTGGTCCATCGTATTGACAACAAACTCGCAGTAGTGATAATAAATAATTAAAACTTTTGTTGTATAAGTATCTATTTTAACTAGTTAGTGTTTTAGGTTAAATAAAGTTATGCGCAGAGCGCGCTTTTGTGCTAGCCAAATAAAGCAAATACTAATAAATAATAATTAATAATAAAGTAAATAAAATTATAACTAAAATATTACAAGTATAAAAAAATTTTAATATTTTCTACTATTTTTCAAGTACTCTTAAAAAATACTTTAAGTTTTTAATAACTGCCGTTTAAACTAAGTATTAAAACAAAATTACTCCACTAATTTTAACTTTAAACAAATCTAAATTTGTTAACCTAAATTCTGCTTAAAAACTAAAATAAAACTACCGTTTTAACTAAGCATTAAGGATAATTGCTCTACTTGAAAGAAAAAATAATATTTTAACTTTAAACAAATCTGAATTCGTTAAGCTAAAATCCTGGCTCAGAAAGCTCGCTTTCTTTTGGTTTTGCTTCGCAAAAAAGGCCCGCTTCGCGCTCGATCTTGCTTTAACTTCCAGACCTCGAAAGCTTCGCTTTCTTTTTACGTCCCAAACTCAGAAAGCTCCGCTTTCTTTCGGTTTTGCTTTGCAAAAATAAGCACAACAGCGCGCTTCGCGCGCGATTGTGCGATCTTGCTTTAACTTCCATGCCTCCAAAGCTTCGCTTTCATTGTACGTCCCAACCTCAGAAAGCTCTGCTATCTTTCGGTTTTGCTTCGCAAAATAAGCACAACAGCGCGCTTTGCGCGCGATTGTGCGATTTCTCTTTCAGCCTCTCTTCGAACTGCAGTTTTCGATTTAGTTATCCATCCCACCCACCCCAAAAATTATATCCAATATATATTCTAAACTATTTTTTAAATTTCAGAAATTTCATGTTACGTCACTAACTCTTCCAGATGTTCGTTTTAGTCGACATAAAATCGTTTAAAAATATGTATGAAAAATTTGCATAAAATTAGCATAATTTTTTTTTTTATTTCATGTTACGTCACTAACTCTTCCAGATGTTCGTTTTAGTCGACATAAAATCTTTTGTTAACCTAAATTCCTGCTCTAAAAACTACCGTTTTACCTTTACTCACATTGGTGTTGTAAAACATTTTATTTGGGTAGTAAGCAATTTATACTTGATACGTTAAAATTTAATGATTAATTTCTAAACTTAACTTACTTTTCGCTTTGTTTTATAACTCTAAGAAACAAGTTGTATTTTTTTTATAGATTTTGTGTTGGCATCTTATTTATAAACAAGTATAGACGTTTTTTGTTACAAACAGACATTTTTTGTTAAAGATTTTAATATTTATTATAGGGATATTTTTTTTACATTAGATTAAACTTAGTTTTGTCAATTTTAAGTATTCTGTATTTTCAAAGTAGTACTATCAAAATATAATACTGAATACAGAGCAGCATCGTTTTAATTTTTTTAATTTATCTTAAAGAAAAATTAATGCATTTTTATTAGCTTATCAAAAAATAAAATTGTTTAAAACAGCGGTTCTCAACCTTTTATTAATTTTTTACTCCTTTTAGGAAGGTTATTAACAAATTTAGCTTTTTTGGATGGTGAATACCAAATTTACCCCAAATATACAAAATAGTGTTTAATTTTGAGAATTGATTTTTTGAACTTTAAGCTTATTATATATAAAAAATCGTAAAACTTAAAGACTTTTTTTAACTTAAAAAATATACAGTTAGATACTAACTTCTAAGTTAAAAAACAACTAATTAGAATTAATTTTCATACCTCGTATTAAATAAAATTTACCACTTAAAACAAGTGAATTAACCCTCAGGGGTAAGTTTACCCCTAGTTAAGAATCGCTGGTTTAAATTATATAAAAAATAATTAAAACTTTTTTTATTAGTTTGGGTCAAAAAAAAAAAAAGTTTCGTTTTTGACTATTTACAAGAGTTACAACAAGAGGGGATAATAAGTAGAGGAGCTTCATTAATAAAGACACAAAATAAGTTTATTCTGTTATAAGTAAAATCTTATAGAATAACGATAGCTTATACATAAGTTGAATTTTTATTTTACATAAAGTATTATTGTTTTAAGTTTCTAGCATTTTCTTATTAGCATTTATTGTAAATAGACATCAAGTAAAAGAACAAAGTTGCAGAGTAAAATTTTCTTTTGTTTATAAAAATCGTAAGCGATATTTCATAAACAAGCTAAAACTTTAATTTACAATTAAACTTTAATTAATTACCTCCGTGGGCCACGTCTTACCCCTAGTTTAAAGAGTAGTAGTTTACTTTAAATACAAACAACACAAGTATCTTAACATAAGTTTTTAGCAAAAATCTAAGAAACGTAAAATAACTTTATAGTACTTTTGAACTCTTGTTTTTCAAGTTTCAAATGATTTTTTAAATTATTCAATAGAAAATGTTTAGTTACGAAAGAAACATTTGTTTTAAAGCATCGGTTAGTTTTTAACTTATCGATTTAAGGTTGTGCTGAAATTTAAAGAAAGTTTGTTGAAATGCTTATTAGTACTGTTATAGTGTTCGGGAAATATTTTATTTTTTAATTACTTTTAATTAAAAAAAAAATTATACTAAACAGTTATGTCAAGACTATACTAAACAAGCTCCCACCTTTTTTTGAAATAATAAAGTAAACAGTACTTTAATTTTATTAATCAGCTATTGTACTAAAGATGAGAAACACTTTGTTAAAATGACTTAGATTTCTATGAAAGTCAACATACTTATATTTCTTTTTCACATAAAATGATCTTTTTATAAACTGCTTTAACAATAAACCAAACTTTCACTTATTACCTCATTTAAACCAACATTTCTAGCAAATTAAAAAAACACAAAAACAATTTATAATTTTTTGTTGTAGTGTAGTTACTGATTGATAATAGTTTGAAATAAAATATAAATATATATACTGTACATAGTCTATATATCAGGAAAGAAAACAGTATATTTTGTTTACTTGTTAAATCTTGCCTCAAAAGAAATATTTTATTACTGTAAGTTTTAAACTTTGATAAAATTTTCTAAAGTATTATAAGTTATTGGTTAAGTTCGTAAAGTAAAACACTGTACTTTAAAATAATTTAATTAAGTAAATAAAATGCCTTTAAGTTTTTCTTGCCGTTAAATTTTATTAAGTAAATTAGTAGAGAATGACTAAATATTTGTAAATGAAAATAGACAAACAAGTAGTTAGACATAGCTTATAAAATTTGTATTTTAGCGTTATATGATTTCGTAAAGCTAATATTCAGAAACTGACAATAAAGAGGTTTTTAGTTTAATATGTAGTAAAGTATTATTATAAAAAAGAAAATAAATGTAATTTATGTGTAAACCTGCGTTAAAAAAAAACCTTAAGCTTTGATCTTTTTTGCTTAAAAGGTAAAAAAAGCATGGTTTATTAACTTGAATAACAAAAGTTTTAAGTAAAATTTAAAAGTTGAAATCTATGTAAGCCTAAACGTTATAAAACAAATATCATTTTACTTCTAATTACACTTATTTTTGATTATTTGTGAAGCTGTGCTGTAAAAGCAAATAAAATGTATAAAAGTTTCAAATAACAAAATTTGGTAATTTGCAGTCGTAAAAAGTTTTATGGACAACTCATAACGTAAAAACTGTTTGATTTATAAGAGTAACATGTTGATTTAATGTACTTGTAATGCTTAAAGTACCCAAGTGCCACATGTTAATTGCTTTACATCAACAAAAATTAGCAAACAAGAATTTCAAAAGAATACAGAAACAAACAAAGTAAGACTCACATAATATTCGTGTACACGATAAAACGTGTATGTTTTAAACTTACAAATAGTAACAACGGTTTTTCAGGTGCAAACTCGAAAGAACAGTTTCCACTCGAACGAAGGCGCGCGCAAGCTTACGCCCCAGGGCCGACGAGGGCGTAGAAGGCTCGAAAGACGCTGCCCGCCATAAAAAGCGCGAAAACCGGCAAGTTTGCTCGGGAACGGCCTGATTCGTTGTTTATTGGGCACTCTTCCTCCTCTTCGCATTTTCCTTTTGTTTTACATAGTGCGGCATAATAATCAATGCAGCCACTTTCTTTAAGTCCCCCGGCAGCCAGGTAAGAGCAGTGGTTATTTAACGAATAAAAAGGCTGGTCTACATCCCACCTTATCACAACGTTGGTATCTTCTACTTTAGCTCCGTTGGAGAAAACGAAGGGGTTGGCATCCGAGCCAGTAGATGACGAATCCCGAAGGGTTACATCAAGCCAGATGCCGCCAGGAGGCAGTCCTTTTTCCGCGCGGTACTTGTAAATGACAAAAACAGCTTTCCTCGCGTTATCACTGTGAAAATTGATGAAATGTATTTCTGTTTTCTTAATTTACCTTATTTTAAGTATTTTACTGATAAAAAACGTTGTTAAAAAACATGTACTAAACGCTATAACAATTGTCTACCACAGTCATATATTTTTTGTAAATTTTGTCATATCATTAACTATGCTTTGTCATTAAGTTATTCTTATATATAAGTTATACTGATTATTTTTGTATAAAGCTGCTCTTTTAATAAAAAAAAGTCTATTTTATTCTACAATTAGTTATTTTTTGTATAAAATTAACCTTTTAAGTGAGAATTTTTTTTTTTACAAAACCTTTAAATTTTAGTAATTTTGCTTATTTATCTATTATGTTTGGGCAATTCAGTTTAGTGCTCTTTTAATAAAAAAAAAAGTTATGCTTCTATTTGAAAGTTACAAAACTTTGGATTAGTTTTCTTTATCAATAAAGAATTAATTTCATATCTAAATTTTCTACACAGTCTAATGGCGACGCGTGGTGTTTTATTAGGGGTGCGAAAAACATAAAAGTATTTAAGAAACCCCTTGATTTGATATATTTCAAAAATTAATTTACTAGGGTAAATATACTGCAATTACAGAAAATCGTTAGTAAAAAAATTTTGTTTTAAAAATAATATTATTAACAGTTTAATACTTAAAAAAAAGTTTTATTATAAAAAAAAATACGCGACGCCCCTGCTACTGTAATTATTTTTCGAAAAAAGTTTACTTTTTATGTTTAGCTGTCCTGGAATTAAATTAAACTGTACCCGAAAAGTTTTTCCTTACATCAGGTCTTAAGACAAAACATATTGAGGGCCATTTTTTGTCGTTCAATAATTTGTAATTTTAATAACAAATTTTGTTAATATAACAGATTATTGAAAGTGTTAATGATGATATTGCTTTTAAGGAGAAGAAAAGACAAGGTTTACAAAATCATCCTACATCAAAGCGTGAATAAGTTAAAAAGTATAAGTTTGTGTGTTAAACTTTTTTATTTTTATGTTTATCTATAAACTTGCAATTAAGTTATGTTTTTTTTTTTTGTTTTATCAAAATTAACTTTTTGTGTTATTCGTATTCTTCATTTCTTCGTTATCTGTTTTTAAGTTCAAGTGGCCTAAGTTTTGATGCCTGGGTCCATCGTATTGACAACAAACTCGCAGTAGTGATAATAAATAATTAAAACTTTTGTTGTATAAGTATCTATTTTAACTAGTTAGTGTTTTAGGTTAAATAAAGTTATGCTTTTTTTCTGTATGCCATTACTTTTTTAATTAACTTGTTTTTTAGTTATATAAAGGTTACTTCTTTGTGCTATATTTATAAGTTTTAAAAAATTGCAATATTAATACAAACAAACTATACTTGACTACCATAATCGTTAGTTTTTTCTGTAAAGCTGTAGTTTAATATTACATTAAGTTATACAAAAAAATATTTTGTTCTTTTATTCTTATTTTTTAAGGAATCTGATTTTCAATAATAGTCTTATATTATACACTTATAAGTTTTTAAATAAAGTTATCTTTAACGAACAAAACGAATTGCATAATCTGCTATAGTCATTTTTTAGTATTTATTTAATCAAAAATTGTATTATAGAAGAAAATTATGTTTTTTATATAATAGTGTATTTTTAAGTAGTTCTTTAGAATTTTTTAAATAACAATATTTTACTACAAGTTGCTGCTTTTCGTAAACATTAGTTATTTCAATTTAGATAAAATGCTTATACTCTACAAGTCTTTTGTTTGTTTACTTGCGCTTTTAGTTATAAAACTACTAACAACTTTATTTTACAAGTATAATATTTTGATTTATGTTGTTTTCATTAATTTACAATAAATTGTTTTTGTCTACTACAGTCATAATTTTATAATGTTAGGCTTTTTTCATAAATTGACAAAATATTCATAAAACACTAGGTACGCTAAGTTATGTATTCGGTTTGAGTTTTTGAGTTGGAGGTTTTGTGTTAGTCTTGCAGCATTTAGTGTAGTACACGCCAAGTATTCGAAGTTTTTTTTCAAAAGATGATTCATTATAAAAAAGTTAAGTATATACCATAAAAAAGTACCTTCTTGTTTTAGAAGGTCTAAAGTTTCAGAAAACATTTTTTTTAAGTAAATATTTTTAAATTAACTTTAGATTACGTCTCAATAGTATATATTCTATATATGATATCCTTAAAAAACTTTTCAAAAATGACGTCAAAAAAATGTCATTATTCCTCATAAAAAATAGTTTTGGAGATTTCTCATATAAAGAGTCAAAGTTTGTCTTTAAAAATGATATGGGCGTCTTCCTCAAGGTCTGTAGTTTTGAAAATAAGTCTTTGAATTTTAATTTTTAATTTTTGACGTATTTTTTTCAAAAATTACGTCACAAAAAAAGTCATTTTTCGTCATAAAAAAATATTTTTGAAGAATTCTCATATAAAGAATCTAAAATGGTCTTTGAAAATGATATGGGAGTCTTCCCTAAGGTCTGTAGTTTTGCAAATAAGTCTTTGATTATTAATTTTTAACGTTCTTTTTTTTCAAAAATGACGTCACAAAAAAAGTCACTTTTCGCCATAAAAGATAGTTTCCGAGAAAACTCCTATAAAAACACAAAATTAATTATTTAAAATAGTATGGGCGTCTTTTTCGATTTTTGTATTTTCAATTTTAATTTTGATTTTGATTTTTTAATATTAAGTTATAGAAAAATGATCGTTTGTTAAGTACTTCTTAAGTTTATTTCCTCATAACGAGGATTAACTGATAAAAAAATTGAGATTATTTATCAAGTTTTGTAACATTTCAAATAAGTTTCTGATTGTTTTAAAAACGTTTCAAAAATGACGTTACAAAAAAAAAACATTTGCCTTATAAAATTTGACTCATAGAGTTCTTCTATAAATCTATAAATTTAGATTTGATAGTTTAGAAACTAATCCAGTTGGTGGAGTTTTAAAATATAGTCTTAACGAAAACATCATACATAAAGAACATGAACAAATGAAAATACGTCTTACATCTGGTCACAAAGAAGAGGTAATAAAAAAATGTTTTCAATAAAAATCCAAGAAAAAATATTGATGAAAGTTTAAAAACAGAAACAGCTCAACAGCAGTTTCAAGGTGGAAATGTTTCAGCTAGGTAAATCAGATTTTACAAAATACAAATTACTTTTCTCCATACCTATTAACTTTTTTTTTTCTTATAACCTATAATTTTTCCAGAATTTACTCATCTCAAATTACCAAAGTTTTGGCAAAACATCACAGCCAAACGAGATATAATTGGTTCGATGAACTGAAAAAAAAAAGCATATAAGACTGAAGACCATAAAAGCAGAGAAGTAAAAGGCTATATTCAGCAGCTAAATAAAAACAAGTTTGCCGTGTATAGGTATACTGAGAAAGGTATTAAGTATTAAACTTTAAACTGTAATGTTAAATAAATGCAAATACTTTTTAAACTATATATAATAGGATTGGAAATATTAGCAAAACACCTAAAAACACAAGTAAAAACAAGCCTCTTTTTTGACGCAACACAGAGTGTGATCAAAAAACCAGCTAAAGTTCCAGGTTGATTTATTAACAAATTATCAAAACTGTTTGGTAACGATTGAAGTATCAAGTTTAAGTATACAAGTTTTTCAAAACAACTTAGTTACTAAAGTAGTTTCAATTTTAGAATTTAACGCGTTAAATTGAACAAAACAAGCTTAAACAACACAGGTAAAAAAATACTTTGCTCTTGTACTTGGTGGTCATGGCAGAGGTGAGCCTTCACTTCCAGTTGCAGAAATGGTTTCAAATTCACATAAAACAATTGATGTGCAAGTATTATCAGTTCAGAAGACTTGTGTTATCAGTTTAAAAAATTCAGTACAGCTCCTATATGGAAAATCGAAGTAGATTTTGCTTATCCATTTTTACACTCAATTTCCAGTGTATTTAATAATGAAACTTTGCACAGCTACATTACACGGTAAGTATAAAGTATATTACATGTTGTGTATTCCATTTAGAACTGAAATAAACAGGTATTACAATAAGGAAGTGAACAACAAAAAATTATCAATCACACTTGCTCTTCCCACTTGTTAAAGGCAGTGATTAACCATATAAACAAAACCACTATTGACAAGACTGCTAAAAGGCTTTACGGTCATGTGTTTGCTTCAATGGTTAGTTTTAAAAGTTAATTACAAAAGGTAGTTTTTAAAAATGATGTTTTTAGATCAACTGTGATGATTTAGAAGAAATGTTAGTTACCTTCTACAATTTGTGCGCACTCAGCTTGTGTGAAATATCTAGCTACCACTACAGACCTTGGAGAAGACGCCCATATCATTTTCAAAGACCATTTTAGATTCTTTATATGAGAATTCTTCAAAACTATTTTTTTATGACGAAAAATGACTTTTTTTTGTGACGTCATATTTGAATAAAATACGTCAAAAATTAAAAATCAATGACTTATTAGCAAAACTGCAGACTTTAGGGAAGACGCCCATATCATTTTTAAGATTAACTTCGACTCTTTATAGGAGAATTCTCCGAAACTTTTTTTTATGGCAAAAAATGACTTTTTTTGTGACGTAATTAAAAAAAAATACGTCAAAAATTAAAATTCAAAGACTTTTTTGCAAAACTAAAGACCTTGAGGAAGACGCCCATATCATTTTTTAAGACCAACTTCGACTCTTTATAGGAGAATTCTTCAAAAATATTTTTTATGGCGAAAAATTACTTTTTTATTGTGACGTAATTTTTGAACAAATACGTCAAAAGTTAAAAATCAAAGACTTATTTGCAAAACTACAGACCTAAAGTAGAACGCCAATACCATTTTCAAAGATTATTTTAGACTCTTTATATGAGAATTCTCCAAAACTATTTTTTATGGCGAAAAATGTTTTTTTTTTGTGACGTAATTTTGAAAAAAAATACGTCAAAAATTAAAAATAAAAATTCAAAGACATATTTGCAAAACTACAGACCTTGAGGAAGACGCCCATATCATTTTTAAAGACAAACTTTGACTCTTTATATGAGAATTCTCCAAAACTTTTTTTTATAGCGAAAAATGACTTTTTTTTGTGACGTAATTTTTGAAAAAAAAATACGTCAAAAATTAAAAATCATAAGACTTATTTGCGAAACTACAGACCTTGGGGAAGACGCCTTTATTATTTTTAAAGACCAACTTCGACTCTTTATAGAAGAATTCTCCAAAACTATTTTTACATGGTAAAACATCACTTTTTTGTGACGTAGTTTTTGAAAAAATTCGTCAAAAATTAAAAATTGAAGACTCATTTGCGAAACTACAGACCTTGGGGATGACGCTCATATCCTTTTCAAAGACCAAATATTATTCTTTTTAAGAGAATTCTCCGAAACAAGATTACACGAATACTTGGCGAATAATACACTAAATGCTGCAGCGTTGTGTTTACAGAGTAAAATTAGGTTTATCGACTGCGAGTTCTTATTTGTTCCCTCCTTACATCTTGTTATTTTAGTATTTACAACCTCGTACTTAATTTATTTGATAATAATTTTAGTAATTTTATAGTTGTATATAATTTATTAATGATTTTTAGTACTATTTTAGTGATAATAAGTTTTAAATCTTTTGTATTTATTAAAGTTGGACCTTTTAGTAGTTTTACGGTTGCGTATAAATTATTAGTAGTTTCTAGTTTTTTCAGTGATATAAATGTTCTTGTTTTTTAATTTAAAACAGTTGGTATAGTAATTGTTATTGATATTCAGATTGATATTCATATTGGTTTTCAATTTGGTATTCATATTGTTATTTATAATTGTAATTGATATTCATTTTTGGATATGAGTGAGAGACCCAAAAGTACACGTAGTAAAGAGAAATGTTCTAGACAGAGCCTTGCGACTTTTAGAGTTGCAAGTGACTCTGGGGCAGTAACTGTTCCGCCGGTGCTTCCAGGCCCTGCGAGCGGACAACTTTGTAAGGTTTTCTTTAATCGTAAAATACATTTTTAGCATAAAGTCATACACTTGTTTACACACCAGCATTTTTTTGGTAAAACTGATCTTTTAACTTTAAAGAAATAATGTTACTATTCTAAAAGTAATTAATTTTTGTAGAAAGTTAGTCTTCTAATTTAGAATAAATTTTACTATTATGTATAGGTTGTTTTTATTAGCAAAAAATGAATTTTCTACTACATTCACTACTTTTCAGTTATTTTGCTTATTTAGTTATAAAGTATATTTTACAAAATTATAAAGTATTATAAAGTAGTTTTAGACAGTTATTAAATAATATAAAGTATACTAATTTTGTCTTGTAGTTAACGTTTTGTTCTATATATAACTTTTTTACATAAAGCTAGTACTTTATACTGAAATAAGTTGGTACTTGTGTCGAAAATATATTATATATATATATGTTATATGCTAACATTTAGTCATATATATTATAATGCTATTAAATAAATAAATACTTATATAATTGATATCGTTAATTTTTAAATAAACTTGCTAAATTTCAACCCACAGTTATACTAACTGTGATTACAAACTGCTTGACTAACTGTTGACTTCATAAAAACTTCTTGCTTATTTGCTGCTTGGTAATGAGCAAGTAGGTAGGCGTAAAGCTATTGAGCTTTTAAAAAATAAGTGCGGCTTGCTTACAATGTTTGTTTCAAAAGTAATTCACTTTTTTTTCTATCAATACTAAACAAATCGCATTTATCAATCACAGTCATTATATTTTCTAAAGTTGCTCTTTAATCATCAATTATACTTTGTCATAAACTTATACTTACGTTGTACAATTAGTTATTTTTCTATAAGTTTACTCATTTTATAAAAAAAAATAACTTGTGTACTATCCGCCGTTATATTTTGTATAAATAGTCATTTGATTCAAACTAAGTAATGTTTTATTCAATTGGTCATTTCATTACCTTTTTTGACAAACTAGCTTTTTCAATTACAGCTAATTTTTACCTATATTGTACAAATTTAAACTTTTAGATAAAGTTGTTTTACTTTTTAAACATACAAAAGATTTGTCATTGTCTACTACAGTCATTATCTAAGATTAAAGTTTCTAATTCAATATATATATTGTTTTACTGTTAAGTTTTACTTTTTTACTACAAGTCATTGTTTTTTCTAAAGTAGTTCTTTTAAGTTTATAAAATCTTTTACTCTACAAGTCGTTGTTTCTTGTATACTTTACTCCTTCAAAGTATAAGAATTTCCTACAAGTCTTTAGATTTCAAAATATTACTCTTTAAATTATAATTTAATTTACACTTTTTAATCTACAGTTATAAGTTTTTGAACTGAATTGTTCATATCAATACAAAATAATTTGAATGTTCTACTACAGTCGTTTGAGTAAAGCTGTGGTTTCATAAAGCATACTTTGGCAAAAAAAAAAGTTAAAACAAAATTTTCTCAGTAAATTTGTAATTAACCTGTCTAAGAGGTCTTCCGACGCCATTTTTCCCTCCTCCAGCAACTTGCATGCGGTAGAATGATCGTTGAAAGTCAATTCATCTGTGTTTATCTTATAATCGATGCACTCTGTAGACAATGATATCAATTACCTTGAGCACACTCAGTTTTCAGTGCTACCACCAAAAATTTTGGTCTTACCAGCATAGAGGTTATGAAAGTTGCGCAAGTTAAAGGCAGAGCCTTAAGACTGGTTTAATTAAAAGCGGCAACTTTAATTGAGTACAGTGCAGCATTGCTGTACAATTACTAACAATACAGAAAAGTAAGTACGCAAAAATGCGTTTTTTTTCGTTAGCAAACTAGTGATCAAAACTTCTAATGGTTTAAGAAACGCGGTAAAGTTGACCGGTTTTATTCAAATAGCAAAGTCCGTGGTTTCATTTGTTTTTAATCTTTGAAAAACAATTGTACAAGAGTATATTTTTAGTTGATTACAAAGCCATTTAATATATTTGTTGTACAAATGAATTAAAGTTTAATTATTAAGAAACATAATAACACAATATATATCAATATAAAATTTGAAAGCTGTTGCTAAAAATAAAAAAACTTCTCAAACATACCTTTTGTTTCTGTCACCTGCGTGTAGAATAACAGGGTAGTTGCCAAAAAGACAAATTTCATATTTTAAGTATCTGTTTATTTATTAGTGTAAAATATAATTTTTAAATTATATAGTTAGGTTTTGTTTATTTTAGTCTTCCACGAAAGGTTTTAATAAACGATTCTAAAATACTCGTCTAAAAAACAGCAAAAAAAAATTGTATAAAATGTTTTGCATAATCAGATGTTATATCATATTCTACAAAAATTAAATAAAAAACACAAAAAGCTTATAGCACACTTCATCTGCAAACTTCAACGTTTTTGTTCTTCTTTACAAAACTTATAAGTGAACGTTACTCACAACACACCAGTATAAGAAATAAGCAGAAAGCTTGCTGTGATTACAAATTGCTTGACTAACTGCTGACTTCATAAAAACTTCCTGCTTATTTGCTGCGTGGTAATGAGCAAGTAGGTAGGCGTAAATTTATTGAGCTTTTAAACAATAAGTGCGGCTTGCTTACAATGTTTGTTTTAAAAGTAATTCACTTTTATTTTTTAAAGAACGTATGATACTGCACAAAGCAGCGGCTCGCCTGATTTTTAAAATATACGCGCGGCACACTATCAAAAAAGAATCAATGTGCAGTGAGGGTTGAGTTATTTACAACAATAAGTTTAATAAATTCCAAACGATAACTATACCATACCCAGCATAGATATGTACAGAAAAAAGTTCTTAAAAATTACTGTATGCTTCTGCACTGCACTTTTCTTGCTTATTCTATATATATATGTATCTATCTTTAACCTTGTTATACTTATTTGACTTGCTAAAAAATCAAAGCCTGTGAGTTTTATTTTATTGAAAACCATTTGGTCGATTAAGACTTGTACAATTTTCGGCTTAGACAACTTATAATAACGTGGCTTAGACAAATTTTGAAAATGCTTTTTTATATAAGCCTTATAATTAGCTCATTTTAAGTTAAATTAAGATTTTTAATACTTTCAAACACTCAAAACATGTTTTACATCTTGAGTTTATTTAAACTACTTTGTTTGCTTCCAGTTGTTTAATATTTCAATTTTAACAGTTGCTTTACAATTTAACACATGTACACCATACACTTTTCTATTAATGATTTTAAAGATATTGCCAAATCCCCCCAAACAAAAACTTTCAAAGATCGGCGACAGCATAATCGAGACGGCGCGTCGGACACTGGAGCGCGCCATCGAGCACGTCAACAAAAACTACCACCGGTGGCAGGCGAGAGTGGTGTACGGCGACACCGACAGCTTGTTCGTTGCCATGCAGCCGGGAGTCACCAAGCAGCAGGCGTTCGACGTCGCCATGGAGATGATCGGGGAAATAACCGAAATGAACCCTCATCCGGTGAAGCTCAAGTTTGAAAAAGTTAGTCAGTTAAAAAGATTTTTTAGCAAAATTTTCTTATCAATAATTTAAAAGTTTCATGTTGTATTTTAGTTAAAATGAATCAGTTTTTTTTGTTTATGGTTTTTATTTATCGAGTTGGTATAAAATGCTTAAAATGACATCTTTTTTTTTTTTGCTTTTGCCATATAAAATTTAAATAAAACTTAGCCTAAATACAATATTTTTTAGAAACTTATTTGTACGTTTTTGCACAAAATAATTCGAACTGTCTTCTGTCGCAATGACTATGAGTTATTTGAACAAACTCAATTATATCAATTACAGTTCTATAATGTAATAAAATGTATTATAACTTTTAACTTTTTAGAACAATGTATACTATAGGAACTAGTCTTGCATAGCAAATATTTTCTGGCATAAAAAACTTAGTCAATAATAAAATTGCAACACATTACAATGTTTTTGTTTTACTAAAGAAAATACTTTTAATTATAAGTTGAACACAAAAACGTTAAGATACTTTATTTTCTAACGTAAAAATAAATTGAAAGATGCATAAGAATATGATTAAATAATATATTTATTATTATTTTCTTTTTTTATAGAACTGTTATATATTTACAATGTTACAACTATGCAGCAAGAATACAAAACAGTTTTGTCAGAACAAGCATACTTTTATAAAAAATAAATAATTTTTTTTACTGCTTCACGCATACTTAAAATCTTCAACGAATCGCTTTAGCTTATCAATATTAGACTCTGCACCCACTTGATTTTCCATGTCATTTCCATCACAAGTAACTCCTCTCGCTTTTTTGTGCGAGCTAGTTGGATTCGATCTGTTGTGACCTGAACCACAATCGTCAGTATTGGGTGCAGATGGTTGGTTTTGCTCGGCTTGTCCACTTGAAGACGCTCGGTTGTTTTTCACTTGGCTGTTACCGGCACTTTCACCGGGTTGTTGGTAATTTCTCACGTTTTGCAAGTACTGGCCGTTTGAATTTGACCTGTCTCGAGACAGCAGACTGTACAATGATGCTCGGTTCAATTGATTCAAAAAGTTAAAGTATTTTTTTAAATTTTGATGATAGTAGTTATTAGCAATCCAGTTACTGTAAATTTGATTTGTTATGTGTGTGTTGTAAGGATTTAAAGCGTAATTTGGTCCACTGTTTATAATTGGTTGATTTTGAAGTATTTGATTGGGTGCGCTAGTAATTACTAAAATCGAAGGTTCCTTACCCAACAAACTTTGAACATTTGAATTAAGTGCAGTGTTTGAAAGACCTTGATATTTATTTGCTGTCTCTGTTCCGCTATTATTTTGCAGCCTTTTTTCTTTACGAAAGTTCACCATTTTGTTGCGAAAATAACTTTCTACTTTTAGCTCGTCAACACCGATCTCCTTTGCCACCTCTATCAGTTTTTCAACTGACATCCTTTTGCCGTCGCAGTACTTTCCATAAGACTCTTCCAGCTTTTCTCTTTCCTTTCCGCTGCATGCAAACGAGTACCTGTGCGAGCTGCTCATCCCGAGGTTGTTCCTTCTGGTTCTGAAAAACAGAAAGACCGCCAGCCTTTCCGCTCCCAGCTCGCCGTTCAAAACCTCGTACTCGGCCAGCGCAGGTTTCGGGTTCGAGTTGAAGCGCAAAATGGCCAACGGAACCTGGTTTGCGCTCAGTGCGCAGTTGCCGCTCCTCTTCAGCTCTTGTTCGCGCAACCAGCTCCTCACCGACGTTTCGCTCGTCCCGGTCGCTTCGGACAGGAGCTTGACGTCGGCGTCGGTTGGGTCGGTGTTTTCGAGAAAGAAACGAGCCAGCATGAATTCAGCGTCGTTGCTCAGTGACAATCCCTGTGGTTTTATCACGTCGTTGGTAGAAACGTCCCTTGAGTCTGTATCTTTGGCGACGCTGGGACCTGGCGAGTTTTGTGTTTGAGCATTTGAACTCGTGGAAGGCGTGTCCGTGTGTTTTGAGTTGTCAGCAGTTTGTGGGAATTTGTCTTTTAAGTTTGTGGAATAAGAACTTTTAATGTCTTCTTTTATATTTTGAATTTTTTTTTGGTTTGGGCGTTTGAAATCTTCTGTGGCTTTGCAATTGACTTCCCTAGATTTTTTTTTAAAGATTATTAGATATATATGTATTAAATTAAAGAAATATATTTCATTGACTTTTAAATTGTAAGTTTTTTCATGTTTCATATTAATTAAATATACAGGATTGCCACTTTACCTGGAAAAACATGGAATTTGACAATTTAGGCAAAAAAAACCTGGAATTTTAATAATTTTCACATGTTCAGTAGTAAAATTTCGATTTGACTCAAAAAATCTATTACATAAATAAAAAAAAAATTGTCATCATCAATTTTTTTTTCATTAAAAAACCTATTTAAAGTAGCTTTACAGTAACTTTTAAATGTTTTTATACTATTTAACACAGTTTCTTACCTTCAACTTAACTTTAAACTAAATATAGACCCAAACTGTGTACTTTTAAAAACCTGGAAAAATTTTTGAAAAAACGAGTGGCAACCCTGAATATCTTACTTTTTATTCAATCAGCTTTTATTTAAAACTAATCTTGTTTTTTTACAGATTGCTTTATTGTTTGAAACATGTTATATAAACTAGTATTCTTTTAATCTTTTTTTCAAGTTAAAAAGTAAAACAAAACAATAGTATTTTGTTTATCAATACTTTTTTTACTTATTAATCTTTTTTTTTACAATTTGTATATAAATATTACATTTTTTATGTAAAAAACTTATTTGATTGTTTCCTTAGAGATTAGTGTAAACACTTTATAATATCAGTTTCAAATTATTAGTTACTGATTGACCTTATTTTTAAAATATCAAAGTTATTAAATAGCTACTTGAAACTTCTAAGTCCTTTTCGTTTGTTGGGGCTTTTACACCAGTTAGCTCGTTATATGCTAGAAGAATTATTATTAGATAAAAGTTTTAGCTGTTTTTCTTAATATAGAATAAAGAATTATTTAAAAGTTTTCTTTATTATTATAAAATATTGTAAGAAATAACGTCAAAGTTATTTGATAACTTACCTAAGCTTTTAGCTACAACACCATTTTTATTGTTTGAAATTTCAGCTCTGCTTTGTAGTATTTTAATTTCATACAATTTCCTGGCAATTTTTTCCACGTCTTCCTGTTGTTTTAAAAGTTGTTGATGTATTTGTGACAGCTTTCCATCAATTGTTTGCCGTACTCCGACTTCTTGAGACATTTAAAAATAGTTTCTATAATAAATAAAATTTAATGTAGACCTATTTTTATCTATTCACTTAAACTATCAGTTTAATTTTTTACTTGTTAAAATATACTATATAGAAAAACAATAAATGAATAAAGTTTTAAAAATAGTATTTTTAATAAAAACGAAATTTATCAAGTTTTGTTGTATCTTTATACAGTATAAATGCTTGGCAAATAAGTTTAAAAAATATTTAAGAACAAATAACAAAATTTTTGTTTTTTATTACGATCAAAGCTTAAATTGATGCAAGCACTACTAAAAATGACACACAATTAGATGATTATAAGTACAAACTTGCAAAAGTAAACAGTTTTGTACATTAGTTTTCGCCATTTTAAAAACAGTTTATGTACTGATGTAAACTTAAAAAAAAAATTTTTTTTCATATTTTAGAGGATCAAGGTGGTCTAAATTAAAAAAAAAAATTTGAAAGTGTTGAACTTGAGGTTTAGGTTTTTTAAACATTTATGAACTGTGATGCAAAGTAATTAAATATATTTTTCATATATCTTCGAAAAGTAAAAAAATTGAATATTTACATAAAATAAACGACATGTTATTTTGATACATATAAGAACGTTTTGAACAACGCTAAAACTCGTGCAACTATTAAAATTCTTTGAATATAATTATCTACTAATGTTAACTTCAAAACAAAGCATTATTACACTCACAAACAAATTGTTTTCAGATCTACAGCCCGTGCAGTAAAACTTGTGTAACTATTAAAGATCATTTTAAAATATTTTTTTTCTAAATTTCACTTTAAACAAATTGTTTTCAGATCTACAGCCCGTGCATACTGCAGACGAAGAAGAGGTACGCGGGGTACGCGTACGAGTCACGTGACCAGGTGCAACCAATCTTCGACGCGAAGGGAATTGAGACGGTGAGGCGGGACGGGTGCCTGATCGTCAGCGAGACGCTGGAGCGCGTCCTCCGCCTCATCTTCGACAAGGAGGCCATGGGCGAGGTGCGGTGGTTGTTCTGTTGGTTTATGAAAAAAATGTTCATTAGCTTCGGTTGTAACCCGCTTGTCTTGAATGAAAATACTTTGTTGAGAGTTGTCGTTTGCATCTAATTAAATTTTCTAATGCTATGTTCAAACTGAAGTTGACTTTGTATTAAGACCAATTGCTTTGTTCGCAGTTCCCAGTATAAGAGTTAGAATAGGAACTATGAGCTAATGCTGGTGAAAAAAATATTTAAAACTTTTAAATTTAAATAGAATAACAGCACTTTTAAAACAGCAACCTATAGGCCTAAAAAAACATGAAACTCTTAAAGTATCCTGCTTTAAGTAAACTGAAAGTAAAACTGAAAACTACTGCTTCTAGTAAAGATATAATGTAAACAATAATATTTTCAGGTCAAAGCTTATGTACAAAGTCAGTGTTCAAAAGTCCTACAAGAAAATATGAACTTTGAAAAATACATAATTTCCAAAGAATTCCGGGGAATAAATAATTACAAACCCGGAGCCATTGTACCTGGTCTTGTGCTGGCAAGGTTAGATTACAATTTTTACTTTAAAAGTAAAATAAAATGTGTAAACTTTATCAGCGTTTTTCAATGACTCAAGTTATTATTTATATTTGCAAGGATTTTTTGGTTTTACGACTAGTTTTTAAGCGTTCTAAAAGGTTTATAAATTAAAATTATAAAACAATAAAACTTATTTTAAAGCAAATAAAAAAAGTGATAAGGTCCGTGTAAAAAAATTCAACATGTAGAAAAATCAAAAATAAGTAAAACACCCTAAAAACGTACCAAACAAATGTTCCACAAAAAAAATCCCCGAAACAGAAAACGAAAAGCAATGGACAGCAGGTCCTCGTATCACCCGGGCGAGCACGTCCCGTACGTGGTGGTGTGCGGGTCGCCCGGGGTTCCCCTTTTCACGCTGGTGCGCGAACCCCGCAACGTCATCAAGGACCCGGCGCTGCGCTTGAACGGCCGCTATTACGTCACAAAGATGCTGCTGCCCGCATTGCACAGGATGCTGTCGCTGTTACCCGGATGCGACGTTTACGATTGGTTTAGGGAAACCCCCCGAGTTATGACGTACTTCCACCACGCCGAGAGCCAGGCGGTCAAGGTTGGCGGGAAAATTTGTTTGTGATAACTTTTTTTATATTTGTTGGTGCGATGTTTAAAAATTCTAAAAATCAAAAATTTAAATTAATATTAATTGCAAATTGTATATTGTTTGTTAGAGTTAAATTATAAGTTTTTTATAATTATTAATAACTTATAATATAAGTTTAAGATGAATTTAATCATTTGTTTTTAGTTTTATAATATAAAGTAATGGTTCTTGAAAGCTTGCATGTCCTCACGCGTGCGCTTTGTTTAAAACAACAACCTTCATTCAGTCCACAATATCGCAATTCTTCCAATCCAAGCACTGCCTGGCGTGCCACCGGGTGGTGAAGGGGAGGCTGAAGAAGCTGTGCCACGTTTGCACGGGCGACTCCGGGTCTTTGCAAGCCGCGGTGAGCAGTTTGAACGGCACAATCAGGAGCTTGCAGCGAAAAGAACACGTGTTGAACCAGGTTCGTTGATAAATTATCAAGTTTTTTATTGAAATGCTACAGATGATAAATTGTAAGATTAGTTACAAAAAGTTGAAAAAAAACTGAAAAAACTCTTAAAAGAAAGTTCATTGTTTAAATTTCGACATTTTTTGTTGAATGATATTCAAAGTAAATTTATAAGTTATTTTTTTAAAGGTACTCAACCATTAAGTATTATTAGCTATTGTTTTTAATTTAACAAAAAATGCTTTTTGGAATGACTGTGAAGTATAAATACTGGTTATAAATAACAAATTTTCATATAGTTGGTAGGAATTCAGAAATTGTGAAGTAACTGGTAAAAATGATTAATGGTTTTAATATTTAAAGGTATGTAGGAATTGCACGCGACTGACAGAAGTTCAATGTTCCAATCTGGATTGTTCATTGTATTTTAAAAGACTGAAGAGCCGCAGAAATAAAAGCTATGTAAAGGAAATTAACTCAGTGTTAGATAGTATTAGCTGAAAATGTTAAATTTCTATTAAGCAGTTAACTCTACCTCTTAACTATGTTTGAAGCATAATTTACTTGTTTTATCCTGAAATTTCTATTATAGATTGAATTATGTTAATGAGATTATCACATAAAGCATATTTTTTAAATGTTGTTTTTTTATCTTAATATTTTATTTACTAAATATTTGTGACCAACACTAAACTGTTTAAAGTTTGTAGACTGTTTTTAATTTTTTAGAATTTTTTTCGTACTAGCTCGTAAATTTTACTTTATTTTTTATCATGCTGTTTTTAAAAATTTATTTTTTACAACACATTTACCATTGATTTTTATAATGTTGTTGTTAAAGGAAACTAAAAGAGCAAAAAAAAAAGGACAACTTTATTAAAATTTATTTTATCCTAGAAGATTTATGAAATTTAATTTTTATAAAGTGAATTGTTGCAACCAGGTATGGTAATATTTTAAAAACACTAACTACAGCTCTTTTATCACTATAGTAATTAGAAAGCCAAGGTAGCAAATTATACCAAATATTTTCTCATAATTTACATTTTATAAAATTTCAAAAGTTTATCTTTATTAGTTTTGTTGTAATAAATTTACTATAATGTTAAATTACATAAGTTTTAATTTATAGTGTACTTTTTTTTAACACCTTGTTTGAAAAATTAAAACAGTTTATAATGCTATTTTACATAGTAGCTTCATTTTTTTTCAAAAACAAAAAATGAAGTTCTTAAAATATTTTTTAGCTTTAAGCTTCATAAAAAGAATACAACAGCATTTTAAGTAGATTTTTTTTTCTTCTATAACTTAACCTTTTGTTCGACATTATTGTTTATTGGCTATCTTTTTTTTTGTATCAACATTTTTTAAAAGTTAAATACTTAAGTTCATCAAGGTACAACCAAACTAAATGATTTACCATCTCTACTAATTATTAAAGTTATAAGCAGCATTTTTGAGAAGTATTTTAATGTCTTATTTATAGTATATCAAAATAAGTTTTGTTTTGGGCTTACTTTGTCCACAATGAGAGTTGTGGGACGGTGTTGTAGGAGTGCTATTGACATAAAAACTGAAAAGTTGGTATATTAAAACCCGCATTTATTAAATAAAATAAGACTTCTGTTACTAGCTTTAAACGAATGTTACAGTAATTTTAAAGTAACGTTCCAAAGATATTAAATTTGATAATCAACTCAAAAAAAAAGTTATGCTCATTTTATGCAAATTTTTTATACATATTTTTAAAGTTAAAATATTATTTTTTCTTTCAAGTAGAGCAATTATCCTTAATGCATAGTTAAAACGGTAGTTTTTAGAGCAGGAATTTAGGTTAACAAAAGATTTAGTTAGTGACGTAACATGAAATAAAAAAAAAATTTATGCTAATTTTATGCAAATTTTTCATACATATTTTTAAACGATTTTATGTCGACTAAAACAAACATCTGGAAGAGTTAGTGACGTAACATGAAATTTCTGTAATTTAAAAAATAGTTTAGAATATATATTGGATATAATTTTTGGGGTGGGTGGGATGGATAACTAAATCGAGAACTGCAGTTCGAAGAGAGGCTGAAAGCAAGATCGCACAATCGCGCGCAAAGCGCGCAGTTGTGCTTATTTTGCGAAGCAAAACCGAAAGAAAGCAGAGCTTTCTGAGGTTGGGACGTACAATGAAAGCGAAGCTTTGGAGGCATGGAAGTTAAAGCAAGATCGCACAATCGCGCGCGAAGCGCGCTGTTGTGCTTATTTTTGCAAAGCAAAACCGAAAGAAAGCGGAGCTTTCTGAGGTTGGGACGTAAAAAGAAAGCGAAGCTTTCGAGGTCTGGAAGTTAAAGCAAGATCGAGCGCGAAGCGGGCCTTTTTTGCGAAGCAAAACCAAAAGAAAGCGAGCTTTCTGAGCCAGGATTTTAGCTTAACGAATTCAGATTTGTTTAAAGTTAAAATATTATTTTTTCTTTCAAGTAGAGCAATTATCCTTAATGCTTAGTTAAAACGGTAGTTTTATTTTAGTTTTAAAGCAGAATTTAGGTTAACAAATTTAGATTTGTTTAAAGTTAAAATTAGTGGAGTAATTTTGTTTTAATACTTAGTTTAAACAACAGTTATTAGAAACTTAAAGTATTTTTTAAGAGTATTTGAAAAATAGTAGAAAATATTAAAATTTTTTTATACTTGTAATATTTTAGTTATAATTTTATTTACTTTATTATTAATTATTATTTATTAGTATTTGCTTTATTTGGCTAGCACAAAAGCGCGCTCTGCGCGCGGTGTGCGATACTTTTAGCTACTTATTACAAACTATTTTCTTACTATGTAGTTCTTTTTGTTTTATAGTTAAGTGAATAGATTTATATATTTTTTTCTTTTCACATTATCTGTTTCAAACTAACTTGTTCTAATCCATAGTTTATACATAAGTTTTCTAAAATTTAAGAGTTTTTGATAGTATTTCAAAATTATCAAAAATTTATAAAAATTCTAACTAATAATTTTAATTTACTTTTTATTATTTATCTGCCTTATACGGCTAGCACAAAAGCGCGCTTTGCGCGCGGTGTGCGATGCTCTTGGCCATTTATTAAAATCTGTTTTCAATTTAAAGTACCTCTTAATTGTTTTATTGTTTACTTCATAGATATATTTAACCTGAAAACCACTCTAAGAAAGTAATTTACAGTAATCCATATAAGTTATAAAACTTATTTTGTTATCGTTTATGTTAAACGACGCTGTTGTGTTCTGGCAAGGTTTTTATAACTTTGAGGTTATTTGCCAACTTTATTTGCATACTTTTTGAATAAACTCATACAAAACGGATTTTTTACCAAACATTATCTAAACACTCTCTTTAAACGAAACTTGATAAATTTACTTGCAAATGTCAAATAATTTGTAGTTAAATAATAAAAATGTTTAGTGAATTGTTAGTAAATTAATATAAATTTGTCTTCATAAACTTTAACTATTTATATTTTTTCATCGTAACTAAATAACTTTAACATCATACATAGAAAAGAAATAGTTCAATCATTTGGAATCAATCAATTAGATGTATTATTTGTAAAAGATTTTGCAAAAAAGCATCTAGACAAAAAAGAAATAAATGAATGTTTAGCTATTCATAAACTTTCAAATCTTCACAATGCTGCAATTACTCAAAACGTATTTAGTCCAATGCTTTTAAAAAAAAAAGTATCAAGTATTATGTTACATCAATGTTAAATGTAAAAAAATATTGATCTTGCTCAAATCCCCTTAACTTACCGACATGTTTTAGTATTTTTACTGCTTATAAATAAAACTTATGTTTAGTACAAGAATATATGTTAAAAAAGACTTACTTTCTCTTATCTTTTTTTTTTATATTACTTAAAACTTTTATGTGTATTTAGTTTTTTATCAAGCAAAAAAATGTTTTATTAGTTTAAATTTTTAGTATAGTTGATTTTTTGAAAAAATAAATGAAAGTAAATAGAATTATAACCAAAAGTATGATTTTTTAGTAAAAAAACTGTTAAAAACTTTTACTGAAAACCATTTTTATGTAGTTATTTGTGTAATTAATATGTCTTTTTAAATTTAATTTTGATTAGTTTGTTATTTTTAAAAACATAACATAAGAAACATAATAACACAATATATATCAATATAAAATCCAAAAGCTGTTGCTAAAAATAAAAAAAAATTTAAAACATACCTTTTGTTTCTGTCACCTGCGTGTAGAATAACAGGGCAGTTACCAAAAAGACCAATTTCATATTTTAAATTTCTGTTTATTTATTAGTTTAATATATAATTTGAATAAATAAGCAAACTTAAATAATCTCTTAGACTAGTTTGCTTTTTTCTAATAAGTTTTTTTGACAATTAAAACTTTTTTTTTGTAAATAGGTGTTAAAAGTATAACTACTCTATTAAAGTTTTAAACAATGATATAAATAAAATAGTCATTCGTTTTTTTATTTGACTGAATTTGTAATACCTTATTTAAAATATTTAATTAGCCTGCGTTAAAAAAAAACCTTAAGCTTTGATCTTTTTTGCTTAAAAGGTAAAAAAAGCATGGTTTATTAACTTGAATAACAAAAGTTTTAAGTAAAATTTAAAAGTTGAAATCTATGTAAGCCTAAACGTTATAAAACAAATATCATTTTACTTCTAATTACACTTATTTTTGATTATTTGTGAAGCTGTGCTGTAAAAGCAAATAAAATGTATAAAAGTTTCAAATAACAAAATTTGGTAATTTGCAGTCGTAAAAAGTTTTATGGACAACTCATAACGTAAAAACTGTTTGATTTATAAGAGTAACATGTTGATTTAATGTACTTGTAATGCTTAAAGTACCCAAGTGCCACATGTTAATTGCTTTACATCAACAAAAATTAGCAAACAAGAATTTCAAAAGAATACAGAAACAAACAAAGTAAGACTCACATAATATTCGTGTACACGATAAAACGTGTATGTTTTAAACTTACAAATAGTAACAACGGTTTTTCAGGTGCAAACTCGAAAGAACAGTTTTCACTCGAACGAAGGCGCGCGCAAGCTTACGCCCCAGGGCCGACGAGGGCGTAGAAGGCTCGAAAGACGCTGCCCGCCATAAAAAGCGCGAAAACCGGCAAGTTTGCTCGGGAACGGCCTGATTCGTTGTTTATTGGGCACTCTTCCTCCTCTTCGCATTTTCCTTTTGTTTTACATAGTGCGGCATAATAATCAATGCAGCCACTTTCTTTAAGTCCCCCGGCAGCCAGGTAAGAGCAGTGGTTATTTAACGAATAAAAAGGCTGGTCTACATCCCACCTTATCACAACGTTGGTATCTTCTACTTTAGCTCCGTTGGAGAAAACGAAGGGGTTGGCATCCGAGCCAGTAGATGACGAATCCCGAAGGGTTACATCAAGCCAGATGCCGCCAGGAGGCAGTCCTTTTTCCGCGCGGTACTTGTAAATGACAAAAACAGCTTTCCTCGCGTTATCACTGTGAAAATTGATGAAATGTATTTCTGTTTTCTTAATTTACCTTATTTTAAGTATTTTACTGATAAAAAACGTTGTTAAAAAACATGTACTAAACGCTATAACAATTGTCTACCACAGTCATATATTTTTTGTAAATTTTGTCATATCATTAACTATGCTTTGTCATTAAGTTATTCTTATATATAAGTTATACTGATTATTTTTGTATAAAGCTGCTCTTTTAATAAAAAAAAGTCTATTTTATTCTACAATTAGTTATTTTTTGTATAAAATTAACCTTTTAAGTGAGAATTTTTTTTTTTACAAAACCTTTAAATTTTAGTAATTTTGCTTATTTATCTATTATGTTTGGGCAATTCAGTTTAGTGCTCTTTTAATAAAAAAAAAAGTTATGCTTCTATTTGAAAGTTACAAAACTTTGGATTAGTTTTCTTTATCAATAAAGAATTAATTTCATATCTAAATTTTCTACACAGTCTAATGGCGACGCGTGGTGTTTTATTAGGGGTGCGAAAAACATAAAAGTATTTAAGAAACCCCTTGATTTGATATATTTCAAAAATTAATTTACTAGGGTAAATATACTGCAATTACAGAAAATCGTTAGTAAAAAAATTTTGTTTTAAAAATAATATTATTAACAGTTTAATACTTAAAAAAAAGTTTTATTATAAAAAAAAATACGCGACGCCCCTGCTACTGTAATTATTTTTCGAAAAAAGTTTACTTTTTATGTTTAGCTGTCCTGGAATTAAATTAAACTGTACCCGAAAAGTTTTTCCTTACATCAGGTCTTAAGACAAAACATATTGAGGGCCATTTTTTGTCGTTCAATAATTTGTAATTTTAATAACAAATTTTGTTAATATAACAGATTATTGAAAGTGTTAATGATGATATTGCTTTTAAGGAGAAGAAAAGACAAGGTTTACAAAATCATCCTACATCAAAGCGTGAATAAGTTAAAAAGTATAAGTTTGTGTGTTAAACTTTTTTATTTTTATGTTTATCTATAAACTTGCAATTAAGTTATGTTTTTTTTTTTTGTTTTATCAAAATTAACTTTTTGTGTTATTCGTATTCTTCATTTCTTCGTTATCTGTTTTTAAGTTCAAGTGGCCTAAGTTTTGATGCCTGGGTCCATCGTATTGACAACAAACTCGCAGTAGTGATAATAAATAATTAAAACTTTTGTTGTATAAGTATCTATTTTAACTAGTTAGTGTTTTAGGTTAAATAAAGTTATGCTTTTTTTCTGTATGCCATTACTTTTTTAATTAACTTGTTTTTTAGTTATATAAAGGTTACTTCTTTGTGCTATATTTATAAGTTTTAAAAAATTGCAATATTAATACAAACAAACTATACTTGACTACCATAATCGTTAGTTTTTTCTGTAAAGCTGTAGTTTAATATTACATTAAGTTATACAAAAAAATATTTTGTTCTTTTATTCTTATTTTTTAAGGAATCTGATTTTCAATAATAGTCTTATATTATACACTTATAAGTTTTTAAATAAAGTTATCTTTAACGAACAAAACGAATTGCATAATCTGCTATAGTCATTTTTTAGTATTTATTTAATCAAAAATTGTATTATAGAAGAAAATTATGTTTTTTATATAATAGTGTATTTTTAAGTAGTTCTTTAGAATTTTTTAAATAACAATATTTTACTACAAGTTGCTGCTTTTCGTAAACATTAGTTATTTCAATTTAGATAAAATGCTTATACTCTACAAGTCTTTTGTTTGTTTACTTGCGCTTTTAGTTATAAAACTACTAACAACTTTATTTTACAAGTATAATATTTTGATTTATGTTGTTTTCATTAATTTACAATAAATTGTTTTTGTCTACTACAGTCATAATTTTATAATGTTAGGCTTTTTTCATAAATTGACAAAATATTCATAAAACACTAGGTACGCTAAGTTATGTATTCGGTTTGAGTTTTTGAGTTGGAGGTTTTGTGTTAGTCTTGCAGCATTTAGTGTAGTACACGCCAAGTATTCGAAGTTTTTTTTCAAAAGATGATTCATTATAAAAAAGTTAAGTATATACCATAAAAAAGTACCTTCTTGTTTTAGAAGGTCTAAAGTTTCAGAAAACATTTTTTTTAAGTAAATATTTTTAAATTAACTTTAGATTACGTCTCAATAGTATATATTCTATATATGATATCCTTAAAAAACTTTTCAAAAATGACGTCAAAAAAATGTCATTATTCCTCATAAAAAATAGTTTTGGAGATTTCTCATATAAAGAGTCAAAGTTTGTCTTTAAAAATGATATGGGCGTCTTCCTCAAGGTCTGTAGTTTTGAAAATAAGTCTTTGAATTTTAATTTTTAATTTTTGACGTATTTTTTTCAAAAATTACGTCACAAAAAAAGTCATTTTTCGTCATAAAAAAATATTTTTGAAGAATTCTCATATAAAGAATCTAAAATGGTCTTTGAAAATGATATGGGAGTCTTCCCTAAGGTCTGTAGTTTTGCAAATAAGTCTTTGATTATTAATTTTTAACGTTCTTTTTTTTCAAAAATGACGTCACAAAAAAAGTCACTTTTCGCCATAAAAGATAGTTTCCGAGAAAACTCCTATAAAAACACAAAATTAATTATTTAAAATAGTATGGGCGTCTTTTTCGATTTTTGTATTTTCAATTTTAATTTTGATTTTGATTTTTTAATATTAAGTTATAGAAAAATGATCGTTTGTTAAGTACTTCTTAAGTTTATTTCCTCATAACGAGGATTAACTGATAAAAAAATTGAGATTATTTATCAAGTTTTGTAACATTTCAAATAAGTTTCTGATTGTTTTAAAAACGTTTCAAAAATGACGTTACAAAAAAAAAACATTTGCCTTATAAAATTTGACTCATAGAGTTCTTCTATAAATCTATAAATTTAGATTTGATAGTTTAGAAACTAATCCAGTTGGTGGAGTTTTAAAATATAGTCTTAACGAAAACATCATACATAAAGAACATGAACAAATGAAAATACGTCTTACATCTGGTCACAAAGAAGAGGTAATAAAAAAATGTTTTCAATAAAAATCCAAGAAAAAATATTGATGAAAGTTTAAAAACAGAAACAGCTCAACAGCAGTTTCAAGGTGGAAATGTTTCAGCTAGGTAAATCAGATTTTACAAAATACAAATTACTTTTCTCCATACCTATTAACTTTTTTTTTTCTTATAACCTATAATTTTTCCAGAATTTACTCATCTCAAATTACCAAAGTTTTGGCAAAACATCACAGCCAAACGAGATATAATTGGTTCGATGAACTGAAAAAAAAAAGCATATAAGACTGAAGACCATAAAAGCAGAGAAGTAAAAGGCTATATTCAGCAGCTAAATAAAAACAAGTTTGCCGTGTATAGGTATACTGAGAAAGGTATTAAGTATTAAACTTTAAACTGTAATGTTAAATAAATGCAAATACTTTTTAAACTATATATAATAGGATTGGAAATATTAGCAAAACACCTAAAAACACAAGTAAAAACAAGCCTCTTTTTTGACGCAACACAGAGTGTGATCAAAAAACCAGCTAAAGTTCCAGGTTGATTTATTAACAAATTATCAAAACTGTTTGGTAACGATTGAAGTATCAAGTTTAAGTATACAAGTTTTTCAAAACAACTTAGTTACTAAAGTAGTTTCAATTTTAGAATTTAACGCGTTAAATTGAACAAAACAAGCTTAAACAACACAGGTAAAAAAATACTTTGCTCTTGTACTTGGTGGTCATGGCAGAGGTGAGCCTTCACTTCCAGTTGCAGAAATGGTTTCAAATTCACATAAAACAATTGATGTGCAAGTATTATCAGTTCAGAAGACTTGTGTTATCAGTTTAAAAAATTCAGTACAGCTCCTATATGGAAAATCGAAGTAGATTTTGCTTATCCATTTTTACACTCAATTTCCAGTGTATTTAATAATGAAACTTTGCACAGCTACATTACACGGTAAGTATAAAGTATATTACATGTTGTGTATTCCATTTAGAACTGAAATAAACAGGTATTACAATAAGGAAGTGAACAACAAAAAATTATCAATCACACTTGCTCTTCCCACTTGTTAAAGGCAGTGATTAACCATATAAACAAAACCACTATTGACAAGACTGCTAAAAGGCTTTACGGTCATGTGTTTGCTTCAATGGTTAGTTTTAAAAGTTAATTACAAAAGGTAGTTTTTAAAAATGATGTTTTTAGATCAACTGTGATGATTTAGAAGAAATGTTAGTTACCTTCTACAATTTGTGCGCACTCAGCTTGTGTGAAATATCTAGCTACCACTACAGACCTTGGAGAAGACGCCCATATCATTTTCAAAGACCATTTTAGATTCTTTATATGAGAATTCTTCAAAACTATTTTTTTATGACGAAAAATGACTTTTTTTTGTGACGTCATATTTGAATAAAATACGTCAAAAATTAAAAATCAATGACTTATTAGCAAAACTGCAGACTTTAGGGAAGACGCCCATATCATTTTTAAGATTAACTTCGACTCTTTATAGGAGAATTCTCCGAAACTTTTTTTTATGGCAAAAAATGACTTTTTTTGTGACGTAATTAAAAAAAAATACGTCAAAAATTAAAATTCAAAGACTTTTTTGCAAAACTAAAGACCTTGAGGAAGACGCCCATATCATTTTTTAAGACCAACTTCGACTCTTTATAGGAGAATTCTTCAAAAATATTTTTTATGGCGAAAAATTACTTTTTTATTGTGACGTATTTTTGAACAAATACGTCAAAAGTTAAAAATCAAAGACTTATTTGCAAAACTACAGACCTAAAGTAGAACGCCAATACCATTTTCAAAGATTATTTTAGACTCTTTATATGAGAATTCTCCAAAACTATTTTTTATGGCGAAAAATGTTTTTTTTTTGTGACGTAATTTTGAAAAAAAATACGTCAAAAATTAAAAATAAAAATTCAAAGACATATTTGCAAAACTACAGACCTTGAGGAAGACGCCCATATCATTTTTAAAGACAAACTTTGACTCTTTATATGAGAATTCTCCAAAACTTTTTTTTATAGCGAAAAATGACTTTTTTTTGTGACGTAATTTTTGAAAAAAAAATACGTCAAAAATTAAAAATCATAAGACTTATTTGCGAAACTACAGACCTTGGGGAAGACGCCTTTATTATTTTTAAAGACCAACTTCGACTCTTTATAGAAGAATTCTCCAAAACTATTTTTACATGGTAAAACATCACTTTTTTGTGACGTAGTTTTTGAAAAAATTCGTCAAAAATTAAAAATTGAAGACTCATTTGCGAAACTACAGACCTTGGGGATGACGCTCATATCCTTTTCAAAGACCAAATATTATTCTTTTTAAGAGAATTCTCCGAAACAAGATTACACGAATACTTGGCGAATAATACACTAAATGCTGCAGCGTTGTGTTTACAGAGTAAAATTAGGTTTATCGACTGCGAGTTCTTATTTGTTCCCTCCTTACATCTTGTTATTTTAGTATTTACAACCTCGTACTTAATTTATTTGATAATAATTTTAGTAATTTTATAGTTGTATATAATTTATTAATGATTTTTAGTACTATTTTAGTGATAATAAGTTTTAAATCTTTTGTATTTATTAAAGTTGGACCTTTTAGTAGTTTTACGGTTGCGTATAAATTATTAGTAGTTTCTAGTTTTTTCAGTGATATAAATGTTCTTGTTTTTTAATTTAAAACAGTTGGTATAGTAATTGTTATTGATATTCAGATTGATATTCATATTGGTTTTCAATTTGGTATTCATATTGTTATTTATAATTGTAATTGATATTCATTTTTGGATATGAGTGAGAGACCCAAAAGTACACGTAGTAAAGAGAAATGTTCTAGACAGAGCCTTGCGACTTTTAGAGTTGCAAGTGACTCTGGGGCAGTAACTGTTCCGCCGGTGCTTCCAGGCCCTGCGAGCGGACAACTTTGTAAGGTTTTCTTTAATCGTAAAATACATTTTTAGCATAAAGTCATACACTTGTTTACACACCAGCATTTTTTTGGTAAAACTGATCTTTTAACTTTAAAGAAATAATGTTACTATTCTAAAAGTAATTAATTTTTGTAGAAAGTTAGTCTTCTAATTTAGAATAAATTTTACTATTATGTATAGGTTGTTTTTATTAGCAAAAAATGAATTTTCTACTACATTCACTACTTTTCAGTTATTTTGCTTATTTAGTTATAAAGTATATTTTACAAAATTATAAAGTATTATAAAGTAGTTTTAGACAGTTATTAAATAATATAAAGTATACTAATTTTGTCTTGTAGTTAACGTTTTGTTCTATATATAACTTTTTTACATAAAGCTAGTACTTTATACTGAAATAAGTTGGTACTTGTGTCGAAAATATATTATATATATATATGTTATATGCTAACATTTAGTCATATATATTATAATGCTATTAAATAAATAAATACTTATATAATTGATATCGTTAATTTTTAAATAAACTTGCTAAATTTCAACCCACAGTTATACTAACTGTGATTACAAACTGCTTGACTAACTGTTGACTTCATAAAAACTTCTTGCTTATTTGCTGCTTGGTAATGAGCAAGTAGGTAGGCGTAAAGCTATTGAGCTTTTAAAAAATAAGTGCGGCTTGCTTACAATGTTTGTTTCAAAAGTAATTCACTTTTTTTTCTATCAATACTAAACAAATCGCATTTATCAATCACAGTCATTATATTTTCTAAAGTTGCTCTTTAATCATCAATTATACTTTGTCATAAACTTATACTTACGTTGTACAATTAGTTATTTTTCTATAAGTTTACTCATTTTATAAAAAAAAATAACTTGTGTACTATCCGCCGTTATATTTTGTATAAATAGTCATTTGATTCAAACTAAGTAATGTTTTATTCAATTGGTCATTTCATTACCTTTTTTGACAAACTAGCTTTTTCAATTACAGCTAATTTTTACCTATATTGTACAAATTTAAACTTTTAGATAAAGTTGTTTTACTTTTTAAACATACAAAAGATTTGTCATTGTCTACTACAGTCATTATCTAAGATTAAAGTTTCTAATTCAATATATATATTGTTTTACTGTTAAGTTTTACTTTTTTACTACAAGTCATTGTTTTTTCTAAAGTAGTTCTTTTAAGTTTATAAAATCTTTTACTCTACAAGTCGTTGTTTCTTGTATACTTTACTCCTTCAAAGTATAAGAATTTCCTACAAGTCTTTAGATTTCAAAATATTACTCTTTAAATTATAATTTAATTTACACTTTTTAATCTACAGTTATAAGTTTTTGAACTGAATTGTTCATATCAATACAAAATAATTTGAATGTTCTACTACAGTCGTTTGAGTAAAGCTGTGGTTTCATAAAGCATACTTTGGCAAAAAAAAAAGTTAAAACAAAATTTTCTCAGTAAATTTGTAATTAACCTGTCTAAGAGGTCTTCCGACGCCATTTTTCCCTCCTCCAGCAACTTGCATGCGGTAGAATGATCGTTGAAAGTCAATTCATCTGTGTTTATCTTATAATCGATGCACTCTGTAGACAATGATATCAATTACCTTGAGCACACTCAGTTTTCAGTGCTACCACCAAAAATTTTGGTCTTACCAGCATAGAGGTTATGAAAGTTGCGCAAGTTAAAGGCAGAGCCTTAAGACTGGTTTAATTAAAAGCGGCAACTTTAATTGAGTACAGTGCAGCATTGCTGTACAATTACTAACAATACAGAAAAGTAAGTACGCAAAAATGCGTTTTTTTTCGTTAGCAAACTAGTGATCAAAACTTCTAATGGTTTAAGAAACGCGGTAAAGTTGACCGGTTTTATTCAAATAGCAAAGTCCGTGGTTTCATTTGTTTTTAATCTTTGAAAAACAATTGTACAAGAGTATATTTTTAGTTGATTACAAAGCCATTTAATATATTTGTTGTACAAATGAATTAAAGTTTAATTATTAAGAAACATAATAACACAATATATATCAATATAAAATTTGAAAGCTGTTGCTAAAAATAAAAAAACTTCTCAAACATACCTTTTGTTTCTGTCACCTGCGTGTAGAATAACAGGGTAGTTGCCAAAAAGACAAATTTCATATTTTAAGTATCTGTTTATTTATTAGTGTAAAATATAATTTTTAAATTATATAGTTAGGTTTTGTTTATTTTAGTCTTCCACGAAAGGTTTTAATAAACGATTCTAAAATACTCGTCTAAAAAACAGCAAAAAAAAATTGTATAAAATGTTTTGCATAATCAGATGTTATATCATATTCTACAAAAATTAAATAAAAAACACAAAAAGCTTATAGCACACTTCATCTGCAAACTTCAACGTTTTTGTTCTTCTTTACAAAACTTATAAGTGAACGTTACTCACAACACACCAGTATAAGAAATAAGCAGAAAGCTTGCTGTGATTACAAATTGCTTGACTAACTGCTGACTTCATAAAAACTTCCTGCTTATTTGCTGCGTGGTAATGAGCAAGTAGGTAGGCGTAAATTTATTGAGCTTTTAAACAATAAGTGCGGCTTGCTTACAATGTTTGTTTTAAAAGTAATTCACTTTTATTTTTTAAAGAACGTATGATACTGCACAAAGCAGCGGCTCGCCTGATTTTTAAAATATACGCGCGGCACACTATCAAAAAAGAATCAATGTGCAGTGAGGGTTGAGTTATTTACAACAATAAGTTTAATAAATTCCAAACGATAACTATACCATACCCAGCATAGATATGTACAGAAAAAAGTTCTTAAAAATTACTGTATGCTTCTGCACTGCACTTTTCTTGCTTATTCTATATATATATGTATCTATCTTTAACCTTGTTATACTTATTTGACTTGCTAAAAAATCAAAGCCTGTGAGTTTTATTTTATTGAAAACCATTTGGTCGATTAAGACTTGTACAATTTTCGGCTTAGACAACTTATAATAACGTGGCTTAGACAAATTTTGAAAATGCTTTTTTATATAAGCCTTATAATTAGCTCATTTTAAGTTAAATTAAGATTTTTAATACTTTCAAACACTCAAAACATTGAAAATTATAAAATATAAAGTATTTTGATTTTATCACAGTAAAATAAAAACGCAAACTTAAATATTCTCTAAGACTAGTTTGCTTATTTCTACTAAGTTTTTTGACAATTAAAACTTATTTTTTGTATATAGGTGTTAAAAGTATAACTACTCTATTAAAGTTTTAAACAATAATATTAAAAAAAATAGTCATTAATTTTTTATTCGGCTGAATTTGTAATACTTAATTTAAAATATTTAATTAGTTTGAAAAAAAGAGTTTTAATCAGAATAAAGTTTGTTTTTACTACTTTATTTAACAATATAAATCAATGCGACTAGTTAAAAACTTTTAATCAAAAAATAAATCATAAACTTTTTTCTGAATATAAGTATATTTATTTCAATTGTAAGTTTTCAAATGTGATTTTTGGAAATATATTTTAATGAATTGGTTTAGCCTTTTTGTATTAAGTTCAAAGCAATAATAAGTAATCTTTGAACAGTTTTAAACCGTGTCTTACAAAGCACACACCGTTTATGTAAACTTACGTGTAACAGACATTTAGTAATTATTGGATTAACTTTTTTCTTGAAAATTTTGTACTTTGTTGGAGGATCTATATATATTTTACTTCAGAATAAACCACATAGACAGGATGAAACTAATTATTTTGAAGAAGGTGTTTAAAAAATAATTTTTAAATAAATCTTTGTTTATAATAATTTAATAATGTAAATATTAAAACATTCATACAAAACGTTGTATCTTCTAATGACTTATTTATAACATAAAACTTAAAAAAAAAACTAACAAGCTGTACCATCTACCCTTTTTATTTTTAGCCGTACAATAAAAAAATATCTTTTTATTAAAGTTGTTGTTTATTTTAGAGGTCTATTATAATAGCAAACCTCCACTATTATATTTTGAGTAGATGCTAAAAAAAGTTAAAATTTAAACTTATACTAAGATTTGAACATGTTATTGAATGGGTTATCATTATTTTATTTAGAATAAGGACATAATTCATATATCTTGATTGTTTTTTTCATCTGTTAACAAATAGCTTTAAAAAGTGGTTACTACAACTAAAGATACCAAAAACATTAAAATCGAAAAAAATCAAATTGGTATAAAATTTTTAAAACATTTAAAAAATTAGCAAACAATATTGATTAAAACTTTTTCATATTTTTTATCAAAATTAATAGCTAGTTAGCACTGTTTTGATAAGTTTGTTAATATAATTTTTAGCTTTAAGCTTCAAAAAAAGAATACAACAACATTTTAAGTATTTTTTTTTTCTTCTATAACTTAACCTATTGTTCGACATTATTATTTGTTTATTGGCTATCTTTTTTTGTATCAAAATTTTTTAAAAGTTAAATACATAATTTCATCAAGGTAAACCGACTTAAACGCTTTATTATCTCTACTAATTTTTTAAGTTATAAACAACATTTTTGAGAAGTATTTTAATGTTTTATTTATAGTATATCAAAATAAGTTTTGTTTTGGGCTTACTTTGTCCACAATGAGAGTTGTAAATTAGTACGATGAATTTTTCGAAAGAATTAACTGCATACTATAAATTTGTGGCTATAATATAAATCAAAAATTTTAATTATGAAATTTAAAATATTTCAGTTTAAATAGTTTTTGATAATTCAAAAATGAGAAAATCAACCTTAAGACAAAATATTAAATATTATAACTTTGAACTGACTTTGGACAATATTTTGAGAAGCAAGGAAAGTTAAAAAAAATTAAAAGTTCAAAAGGAGGAGCTGAAACTAGCTGGAGCCTCTAAACCGCCAAAAAGAATACAGAGAGGCTACTTTGACAAGCTGGACAGCGCCCTTTACATTTGGTTTCGTCAGAAACGTGAAAAAGGCTGTCCAGTAACTGGTCAATTACTGTTAGAGGAGGATTTTAAGTTCTAACGTTTAGTTTACGGTAAACCCTCTTCAGCAAGTAGGGGTTTCAATGGTGGTTTGGTTTGCAAAATCTCAAAACATAAGTTAAGAAGTTAAGTTCAGGTATCTCAACAACATCAAATTTTCTATTTTGATGAAACCGGATTGTACTTTAGTATATTGCCTGTATATACCTTAGCATCAGTACACAATCAGCCGGATGAAACAAAAAATGGAATAAATGCATGTGCAAATGCCAGTGAAACAAGGAAGTCAACAGTTGGATTGGTAAGGCTAAAAATCCGCGTTGTTTTCGTAGTATCAACAAGGAAGCCCTGCCAGTTGTCTATCGAAGCCAAGCAAATGCTAGGGTCAGTCGTAATATTTCCCTAGATAGGTTTTTTAACTTTTTTGTTCCGCAAACAAAACAAAGACTGATAGAACTTTGTCACAAGAAAAAGCCATTTTGCTTCTCCACATTTGCTCTGCACAAGATAAAGAGGAATTCACATCAGCTGATGGCAAAATCACTGCCAAGTTTCTGTCTCCAAATGTAACTGCAATTCTACAGCTAATCGATCAAGGTGTGTTTGAATCTGTTAAAAGGGTCTACAGAAAGTCGGTTCTAAACGATCTTGTATCGCAATCAACTTTCGGCATACAAGAAAAAAATCGACGTTGTAATAATTGTTGACACCATTGCATCCGCTTGGGCACGGTAACACCTTCTGCAATAAGAAACTCAAGGAAGAAACTGTTATTATTACTAAGCTTTTAAATGCAAAACAAAGACGCTTTGAAGGAAACTGCAAATAGCTAGTTTATCTAGAAGTTTTTAAAGTTAAATTTCGCATTTACAGACAAAGGATATCCAAAACTGGATGAGTTGCAACGGTCCTGGTCGTGAACACATAGACGAGCAAGGAACTGTTGCATTGATTTATGGAGACGACGAAAAAGAGACTGGTGTGGTGGTGGAAGACGAAAATGATGTTCCACAACATTTAAGTGTCCCTCACGCCGAAGCCATGCAGAATATGGATATAGTTAGTTTACGATTGTTGTCAACCAGAAGCCACACCAGATAGTGTCACATATTATCAGATTCCGGGGGTTTTTTTGCTAGGAAACGAGAAGGATCTGTCAAAAAACTAATTTTTTCCTTTTTCATAAAACGATCCAATAACACTGAAATTGTTTACGGCGTAATTTATTTTCGTGACATCAATATTAAACTTATTTAAAGTGTTTTTAATTTTGTTATTTTTCTGTTTTAATATTTTGTTTCTTTAAAATAAATTGAACTAACTAAAAACTTAGTGTTTATTTTATTATGAGCCTTGAGTAATTTTTAAGAGGTTATTAGAAAAAAATACAATGTTTGTAGTTATCCGGCCAAAATTACAAAAAAAGCTTGCCCAAACATGGCCGGATAAGTGAGGAAGCACTGTACATTCTTCGCTATCCCTATGACAAAAATCAGTATAAGTTTGTGGTTTCTATAGTAAGGTGTTAAAACAAATTAATGTAAGTAGATAGAAATAGTAGAAAATAGGAATAATTACAGTAACATTAGCAACATTAAAAACTGCTGTTATTAAAATATATATTGAAAGTTGTATCTTTTTTTGGTTCTAAAAGATCTGATGGTTACACCTAAACAGTTCTTATTAACTAGTTTTTGTTGACAGGTAAAGAAAGTTTATTAATAAGTTTGTCAACTTCAACATATTTTATAGAACACAAAATGCTATTACTGATATAGGCATCTAAAACATACTGTTAATATTGCTTTTGAAGTTTATTTTATTACAAAACTAATTTCGAGTAAGTACTTTGCATAAACTTAGTTTAACTAATGTATTTATGCAACTATTCTATATTTAGATACGCAAACTTCCTATGAATAAATATGTCTAGAAAAAATGTCTAAAAAAAAATTAGAGACAACCTGAATAAATCTAAAATTCCATATTATTGCAATACATTTCCTGATAATTTTTTTACTTGGTTGCAGCTTACAATAAAATTAAAAAAAAAATTAAACATTCTAAATTTCGTGAACAACTTTTGTGATTTACTTTATGAAAATCAGTACACATATTTATATCTACAAAATTACTACAGTACAGGTAAGTTAATAATAAGTTATCAAATCATTATAAACAGGTCTTTTATAGATTATTTATATTTTATCATGAGTCATAACTGTAATACTTTTTACATAAATCAATTTTATTGTGATTTAAAAATAAGTAAATAAGTTAGTACACAGTAATTAATTTTAAATATTTCGAAAAAATCTACAGTAGAAATTTTGAAGAAAGGGAAAGTAGTGATAAAAAGTAAAACTTTGTTGAATTAAAAGCGATAAAAACTAATTTTGTTTAAACAGTAGGTAAGAAATTTACTAAAATTTCGACTAAAACGCAATGCAATAGAACGTTAGCTTCGGTTTATCAACTTTTTAAGTAATAAAGTTTTTTTAATTTAATATAACTTTTTTTGTAAAACGACTAAAACGAAAGAGCGGCAATAGTCTTAATAGTTGCATATAAAAGAAAAAAAAGAAAAAAAACCGGACAGAAAAAAAAAAAAACTACTACTTCAACACCTCCGCACCGCCGGCTGTTATGACGTCATTGCCACGTCGCGTCGTGACGTCACAGCTCAGTCGTCGATCATGCACTGCTCGCCCAGCAGGAAGCGCGACTCCTGCAGCTTGGAAATTCCGTGGAAGTGGACCATGGCCGCCGCCACCACCAGGATGTGGAAGATTTGGTGGCTTTGGAACTGAAAGTTGTTTGGGAAAATTACTCAAGTCATCAAAAACATTTTATGGTAAAAGATCATGTATTAAAATGTGATTGTTTATGTTATCAAATAGATTTATAATGAACTTTGAAACTGAAAGTTGTGGGAAAAATTAACTGAATCATCAAAAAAATTATTGTTATTTTAAACTTGGAACTTACACTGAGCTCTGGGGTTTGTAATAAAAACTAAAATTGACTGTTTGTGCAGACAACCAATTTAATGACGGGCTAGGATATTGGAAATTGTGGGAAAAGTTACGAGGTGGCATAAGACTGAATGAGTTAAAATATTTGTGATACTTTTAAAACTTACTTTTGTGTTGTAAAGTATCTAAAATAAACCAGTATTAACACGTTAGTAGCAAAATATGTTTTTTTCTTTTGAATGTGATAAAGCACATGATTGAAGATGTAAATTGTAGAAAAACAGCATTGAAACTTATCTTCTACTGTTTTTGATCCTTTCGACTTTCTATTGTGATATCATAAAAGCTAAATATCATAAAAACTTATCTTCTACTGGTTTAGTTTATATATTGATCCTTGCGATTATTTATTGTGAGATTGCTAAATAAATTGTGTGTCTTATCAACCAACTATGTTATCGGCTTTGAAAGTGAAAAATGTTGGAATCTGTGTAAGCTGTTGCAAAAATTACTTAAGACAGATATATTTTATGAAACTTTTATATTTGACCATTAATGGTGTTAAATTTTAAAACTTAAGTAAAATGACTATTTAATGACAACTTGGGTTAGCATATGACTTTTTATGTGCTCAAATACATGATAATTCATTCATCTTTAATTTTTTTTAATTCTTATAAACTGTAACTTTAATTTACTTGCAACAAAATTTATAATTTAATGTCATTATATCGATACTTTTAAATTAACTACACATTTTTCCAGTCCTATTGTCTTTATTCTATCCAAATTTTTCAAATGTAAATGAATTGTTTAGTTAACTTACTCTTGTGGGTAACCGTTTTTGTTTAATAGTAACTTAATCTGTTTGATTTCACTTATTGGTAACTCTAAGGATAATTTTTTGTGTGCATTATGACACATATTTCTGACCAAATTTACTTTCCTCTTTAAACTACAGTTTGATTGAAAATTCAAATAACATTCTGTAAAAAAATCAAAAGTTCCATTTATTAATAAAAGCTCAGAAATGTTAGAAAATAAAAGTAGACAACCGTTAAAGAGGTATTTTTGGTATACTAAACTAAGTTAATAAACTTATAAGACATCTTAAAATTACCTATCATTATAACTAAATACGTCTAATATTTCAAAGTTGTACTAAAAAACTTCTATTTAGTAATAATTCTTACTGTTATTTTCTCTATTATATATCTAAAATGTTTTCTGTTACCAATATTACTAATTTTTACATTAGTTACCTTTGGGTTTGCTAAATACTTGTGTACAACAATATGTATTCTGAAAAATTTGTTCAATAAATTGTAGAAATAAAGTATACAAACACTAAAAAGTTAAAACTAATTAAGTTTTGATAGAAAAATTAAAATTTGATTTTAGACAAAATTTAATAGTCTTAAACTTTACTTGTTTTAGTTGAACGTTAGTTAAAGTAGTTTGAATTAATCTTTATATCTTAAATATTGGAATTTTATTTTTTAGGAAGTTATATTTCATAACAGCTTTTAGCAACTAGTTTTAGCTTTTTATTTGTAAACCACGGCACAGCTGCCTCTCAATCGTAATACTCAGGGTAGTTTTTAATTTAACAAACACAAAGTGACCTAGACTAATTGATTATACTCTCCAAACTTGAGCTAATTTTTCATTTTGATAGCTAACTCAAATAAAAATATGTTCTCACTTATTTTCGAATAACTAGAACTAGAAATAATTCGCAATCTAATAATAAATGAAAATGATTCAATTTGTTTCAATATTGTTTTCAATGTTGCACTATTATTTCACTGTTTTTACATACTATATGTCTGCGGATCACCCATGCATACCAGCATGCATTGATTTTGTTTTTGAGTCAATGATAATTTCAGGGTGCACGAAAAGTACGTTGGCAATGTACAAACTTTTTTTTAAAACTTTGTAAACATTCTGACATTTTTTTCGAAATGACAGTAGATAGTCCGGATTCCGGAGTTTCTGAAAAAAAGCAAAAAAAGAAAATGTTTTAAGTAAATTGGAGAGGAGTTTTAAAAGTTACACTAGATATACCCGAAATTATTCAAAACTTACTTTAGATCAGTGGTCTACACAGTGTGCGTGCATCTGTTGCCCCGACCTTTGAATTTTGCTTAGCTTATTTTTTTGTATGTGGCAAATCTTATAAGTAGACAGCACAAAAATAACAGCTTCTTAGCTATAACCCTGTTAGAGCAGAACACTTTTGAAAGTTATGCTCTATATTGTAGTTTTGTAAAATGAAAGAGTAAGGTCTTTTTTATAATTTTGGTTTATTTTGTAGAATTTTATACAATCTATAAGTTTCTTATTAAGGTTATTCTTAATAAGCTTTTTTTTTTTAAATATTAACAACTAAAGTTTGTAATTTAGTGGTGTTTTATAGTAGAAGGAAACTAAAAGAGCAGAAAAAAAAAGGACAACTTTATTTTAAATTTATTTTATCCTAGAAGATTTATGAAATTTAATTTTTATAAAGTGAATTGTTGCAACCAGGCATGGTAATATTTTAAAAACACTAACTACAGCTCTTTTATCACTATAGTAATTAGAAAGCCAAGGTAGCAAATTTAGTTGTAATAAATTTACTATAATGTTAAATTACATAAGTTTTTATATATAGTGTACTTTTTTTTAACACCTTGTTTGAAAAATTAAAACAGTTTATAATGCTATTTTACATAGTAGCTTCATTTTTTTTCAAAAACAAAAAATGAAGTTCTTAAAATATTTTTTAGCTTTAAGCTTCATAAAAAGAATACAACAGCATTTTAAGTAGATTTTTTTTTCTTCTATAACTTAACCTTTTGTTCGACATTATTGTTTATTGGCTATCTTTTTTTTTGTATCAACATTTTTTAAAAGTTAAATACTTAAGTTCATCAAGGTACAACCAAACTAAATGATTTACCATCTCTACTAATTATTAAAGTTATAAGCAGCATTTTTGAGAAGTATTTTAATGTCTTATTTATAGTATATCAAAATAAGTTTTGTTTTGGGCTTACTTTGTCCAAAATGAGAGTTGTGGGACGGTGTTGTAGGAGTGCTATTGACATAAAAACTGAAAAGTTGGTATATTAAAACCCGCATTTATTAAATAAAATAAGACTTCTGTTACTAGCTTTAAACGAATGTTACAGTAATTTTAAAGTAACGTTCCAAAGATATTAAATTTGATAATCAACTCAAAAAAAAAGTTATGCTCATTTTATGCAAATTTTTTATACATATTTTTAAAGTTAAAATATTATTTTTTCTTTCAAGTAGAGCAATTATCCTTAATGCATAGTTAAAACGGTAGTTTTTAGAGCAGGAATTTAGGTTAACAAAAGATTTTATGTCGACTAAAACGAACATCTGGAAGAGTTAGTGACGTAACATGAAATAAAAAAAAATTTATGCTAATTTTATGCAAATTTTTCATACATATTTTTAAACGATTTTATGTCGACTAAAACGAACATCTGGAAGAGTTAGTGACGTAACTTGAAATTTCTGAAATTTAAAAAATAGTTTAGAATATATATTGGATATATTTTTTGGGGTGGGTGGGATGGATAACTAAATCGAAAACTGCAGTTCGAAGAGAGGCTGAAAGCAAGATCGCACAATCGCGCGCAAAGCGCGCTGTTGTGCTTATTTTGCGAAGCAAAACCGAAAGAAAGCAGAGCTTTCTGAGGTTGGGACGTACAATGAAAGCGAAGCTTTGGAGGCATGGAAGTCAAAGCAAGATCGCACAATCGCGCGCGAAGCGCGCTGTTGTGCTTATTTTTGCAAAGCAAAACCGAAAGAAAGCGGAGCTTTCTGAGGTTGGGACGTAAAAAGAAAGCGAAGCTTTCGAGGTCTGGAAGTTAAAGCAAGATCGAGCGCGAAGCGGGCCTTTTTTGCGAAGCAAAACCAAAAGAAAGCGAGCTTTCTGAGCCAGGATTTTAGCTTAACGAATTCAGATTTGTTTAAAGTTAAAATATTATTTTTTCTTTCAAGTAGAGCAATTATCCTTAATGCTTAGTTAAAACGGTAGTTTTATTTTAGTTTTTAAGCAGAATTTAGGTTAACAAATTTAGATTTGTTTAAAGTTAAAATTAGTGGAGTAATTTTGTTTTAATACTTAGTTTAAACAACAGTTATTAAAAACTTAAAGTATTTTTTAAGAGTATTTGAAAATAGTAGAAAATATTAAAATTTTTTTATACTTGTAATATTTTAGTTATAATTTTATTTACTTTATTATTAATTATTATTTATTAATATTTGCTTTATTTGGCTAGCACAAAAGCGCGCTCTGCGCGCGGTGTGCGATACTTTTAGCTACTTATTACAAACTATTTTCTTACTATGTAGTTCTTTTTGTTTTATAGTTAAGTGAATAGATATATATTTTTTTTCTTTTTACATTATCTGTTTCAAACTAACTTGTTCTAATCCATAGTTTAAACATAAGTTTTCTAAAATTTAAGAGTTTTTGATAGTATTTCAAAATTATCAAAAATTTGAAAAATTTCTAACTAATAATTTTAATTTACTTATTTTATTATTTATCTGCCTTAAACGGCTAGCACAAAAGCGCGCTTTGCGCGCGGTGTGCGATGCTCTTGGCCATTTATTAAAATCTGTTTTCAATTTAAAGTACCTCTTAATTGTTTTATTGTTTACTTCATAGATATATTTAACCTGAAAACCACTCTAAGAAAGTAATTTACAGTAATCCATATAAGTTATAAAACTTATTTTGTTATTGTTTATGTTAAACGACGCTGTTGTGTTCTGGCAAGGTTTTTATAACTTTGAGGTTATTTGCCAACTTTATTTGCATACTTTTTGAATAAACTCATACAAAACGGATTTTTTACCAAACATTATCCAAACACTCTCTTTAAACGAAACTTGATAAATTTACTTGCAAATGTCAAATAATTTGTAGTTAAATAATAAAAATGTTTAGTGAATTGTTAGTAAATTAATATAAATTTGTCTTCATAAACTTTAACTATTTATATTTTTTCATCGTAACTAAATAACTTTAACATCATACATAGAAAAGAAATAGTTCAATCATTTGGAATCAATCAATTAGATGTATTCTTTGTAAAAGATTTTGCAAAAAAGCATCTAGACAAAAAAGAAATAAATGAATGTTTAGCTATTCATAAACTTTCAAATCTTCACAATGCTGCAATTACTCAAAACGTATTTAGTCCAATGCTTTTAAAACAAAAAGTATCAAGTATTATGTTACATCAATGTTAAATGTAAAAAAATATTGATCTTGCTCAAATCCCCTTAACTCACCGACATGTTTTAGTATTTTTACTGCTTATAAATAAAACTTATGTTTAGTACAAGAATATATGTTAAAAAAGACTTACTTTCTCTTATCTTTTTTTTTATATTACTTAAAACTTTTATGGGTATTTAGTTTTTTATCAAGCAAAAAAATGTTTTATTAGTTTAAATTTTTAGTATAGTTGATTTTTTGAAAAAATAAATGAAAGTAAATAGAATTATAACCAAAAGTATGATTTTTTAGTAAAAAAACTGTTAAAAACTTTTCCTGAAAACCATTTTTATGTAGTTATTTGTGTAATTAATATGTCTTTTTAAATTTAATTTTGATTAGTTTGTTATTTTTAAAAACATAACATAAGAAACATAATAACACAATATATATCAATATAAAATCCAAAAGCTGTTGCTAAAAATAAAAAAAATCTAAAACATACCTTTTGTTTCTGTCACCTGCGTGTAGAATAACAGGGCAGTTACCAATAAGACCAATTTCATATTTTAAATTTCTGTTTATTTATTAGTTTATTATATAATTTGAATAAATAAGCAAACTTAAATAATCTCTTAGACTAGTTTGCTTTTTTCTAATAAGTTTTTTTGACAATTAAAACTTTTTTTTTGTAAATAGGTGTTAAAAGTATAACTACTCTATTAAAGTTTTAAACAATGATATTAAAAAAATAGTCATTCGTTTTTTTATTTGACTGAATTTGTAATACCTTATTTAAAATATTTAATTAGCTTGAAAAAAAGAGTTTTAATCAGAATAAAGTTTGTTTTTACTACTTTATAAAACAAACTAAATAAATGCGACTAGTTAAAAACTTTTAATCAAAAAATAAATCATAAACTTTTTTTTTGAATAGAAGTATATTTATTTCAATTGTAAGTTAAAATATTATTTTTTCTTTCAAGTAGAGCAATTATCCTTAATGCTTAGTTAAAACGGTAGTTTTATTTTAGTTTTTAAGCAGAATTTAGGTTAACAAATTTAGATTTGTTTAAAGTTAAAATTAGTGGAGTAATTTTGTTTTAATACTTAGTTTAAACAACAGTTATTAAAAACTTAAAGTATTTTTTAAGAGTATTTGAAAAATAGTAGAAAATATTAAAATTTTTTTATACTTGTAATATTTTAGTTATAATTTTATTTACTTTATTATTAATTATTATTTATTAATATTTGCTTTATTTGGCTAGCACAAAAGCGCGCTCTGCGCGCGGTGTGCGATACTTTTAGCTACTTATTACAAACTATTTTCTTACTATGTAGTTCTTTTTGTTTTATAGTTAAGTGAATAGATATATATTTTTTTTCTTTTTACATTATCTGTTTCAAACTAACTTGTTCTAATCCATAGTTTAAACATAAGTTTTCTAAAATTTAAGAGTTTTTGATAGTATTTCAAAATTATCAAAAATTTGAAAAATTTCTAACTAATAATTTTAATTTACTTATTTTATTATTTATCTGCCTTATACGGCTAGCACAAAAGCGCGCTTTGCGCGCGGTGTGCGATGCTCTTGGCCATTTATTAAAATCTGTTTTCAATTTAAAGTACCTCTTAATTGTTTTATTGTTTACTTCATAGATATATTTAACCTGAAAACCACTCTAAGAAAGTAATTTACAGTAATCCATATAAGTTATAAAACTTATTTTGTTATTGTTTATGTTAAACGACGCTGTTGTGTTCTGGCAAGGTTTTTATAACTTTGAGGTTATTTGCCAACTTTATTTGCATACTTTTTGAATAAACTCATACAAAACGGATTTTTTACCAAACATTATCCAAACACTCTCTTTAAACGAAACTTGATAAATTTACTTGCAAATGTCAAATAATTTGTAGTTAAATAATAAAAATGTTTAGTGAATTGTTAGTAAATTAATATAAATTTGTCTTCATAAACTTTAACTATTTATATTTTTTCATCGTAACTAAATAACTTTAACATCATACATAGAAAAGAAATAGTTCAATCATTTGGAATCAATCAATTAGATGTATTCTTTGTAAAAGATTTTGCAAAAAAGCATCTAGACAAAAAAGAAATAAATGAATGTTTAGCTATTCATAAACTTTCAAATCTTCACAATGCTGCAATTACTCAAAACGTATTTAGTCCAATGCTTTTAAAACAAAAAGTATCAAGTATTATGTTACATCAATGTTAAATGTAAAAAAATATTGATCTTGCTCAAATCCCCTTAACTCACCGACATGTTTTAGTATTTTTACTGCTTATAAATAAAACTTATGTTTAGTACAAGAATATATGTTAAAAAAGACTTACTTTCTCTTATCTTTTTTTTTATATTACTTAAAACTTTTATGGGTATTTAGTTTTTTATCAAGCAAAAAAATGTTTTATTAGTTTAAATTTTTAGTATAGTTGATTTTTTGAAAAAATAAATGAAAGTAAATAGAATTATAACCAAAAGTATGATTTTTTAGTAAAAAAACTGTTAAAAACTTTTCCTGAAAACCATTTTTATGTAGTTATTTGTGTAATTAATATGTCTTTTTAAATTTAATTTTGATTAGTTTGTTATTTTTAAAAACATAACATAAGAAACATAATAACACAATATATATCAATATAAAATCCAAAAGCTGTTGCTAAAAATAAAAAAAATCTAAAACATACCTTTTGTTTCTGTCACCTGCGTGTAGAATAACAGGGCAGTTACCAATAAGACCAATTTCATATTTTAAATTTCTGTTTATTTATTAGTTTATTATATAATTTGAATAAATAAGCAAACTTAAATAATCTCTTAGACTAGTTTGCTTTTTTCTAATAAGTTTTTTTGACAATTAAAACTTTTTTTTTGTAAATAGGTGTTAAAAGTATAACTACTCTATTAAAGTTTTAAACAATGATATTAAAAAAATAGTCATTCGTTTTTTTATTTGACTGAATTTGTAATACCTTATTTAAAATATTTAATTAGCTTGAAAAAAAGAGTTTTAATCAGAATAAAGTTTGTTTTTACTACTTTATAAAACAAACTAAATAAATGCGACTAGTTAAAAACTTTTAATCAAAAAATAAATCATAAACTTTTTTTTTGAATAGAAGTATATTTATTTCAATTGTAAGTTAAAATATTATTTTTTCTTTCAAGTAGAGCAATTATCCTTAATGCTTAGTTAAAACGGTAGTTTTATTTTAGTTTTTAAGCAGAATTTAGGTTAACAAATTTAGATTTGTTTAAAGTTAAAATTAGTGGAGTAATTTTGTTTTAATACTTAGTTTAAACAACAGTTATTAAAAACTTAAAGTATTTTTTAAGAGTATTTGAAAAATAGTAGAAAATATTAAAATTTTTTTATACTTGTAATATTTTAGTTATAATTTTATTTACTTTATTATTAATTATTATTTATTAATATTTGCTTTATTTGGCTAGCACAAAAGCGCGCTCTGCGCGCGGTGTGCGATACTTTTAGCTACTTATTACAAACTATTTTCTTACTATGTAGTTCTTTTTGTTTTATAGTTAAGTGAATAGATATATATTTTTTTTCTATTACATTATCTGTTTCAAACTAACTTGTTCTAATCCATAGTTTAAACATAAGTTTTCTAAAATTTAAGAGTTTTTGATAGTATTTCAAAATTATCAAAAATTTGAAAAATTTCTAACTAATAATTTTAATTTACTTATTTTATTATTTATCTGCCTTATACGGCTAGCACAAAAGCGCGCTTTGCGCGCGGTGTGCGATGCTCTTGGCCATTTATTAAAATCTGTTTTCAATTTAAAGTACCTCTTAATTGTTTTATTGTTTACTTCATAGATATATTTAACCTGAAAACCACTCTAAGAAAGTAATTTACAGTAATCCATATAAGTTATAAAACTTATTTTGTTATTGTTTATGTTAAACGACGCTGTTGTGTTCTGGCAAGGTTTTTATAACTTTGAGGTTATTTGCCAACTTTATTTGCATACTTTTTGAATAAACTCATACAAAACGGATTTTTTACCAAACATTATCCAAACACTCTCTTTAAACGAAACTTGATAAATTTACTTGCAAATGTCAAATAATTTGTAGTTAAATAATAAAAATGTTTAGTGAATTGTTAGTAAATTAATATAAATTTGTCTTCATAAACTTTAACTATTTATATTTTTTCATCGTAACTAAATAACTTTAACATCATACATAGAAAAGAAATAGTTCAATCATTTGGAATCAATCAATTAGATGTATTCTTTGTAAAAGATTTTGCAAAAAAGCATCTAGACAAAAAAGAAATAAATGAATGTTTAGCTATTCATAAACTTTCAAATCTTCACAATGCTGCAATTACTCAAAACGTATTTAGTCCAATGCTTTTAAAACAAAAAGTATCAAGTATTATGTTACATCAATGTTAAATGTAAAAAAATATTGATCTTGCTCAAATCCCCTTAACTCACCGACATGTTTTAGTATTTTTACTGCTTATAAATAAAACTTATGTTTAGTACAAGAATATATGTTAAAAAAGACTTACTTTCTCTTATCTTTTTTTTTATATTACTTAAAACTTTTATGGGTATTTAGTTTTTTATCAAGCAAAAAAATGTTTTATTAGTTTAAATTTTTAGTATAGTTGATTTTTTGAAAAAATAAATGAAAGTAAATAGAATTATAACCAAAAGTATGATTTTTTAGTAAAAAAACTGTTAAAAACTTTTCCTGAAAACCATTTTTATGTAGTTATTTGTGTAATTAATATGTCTTTTTAAATTTAATTTTGATTAGTTTGTTATTTTTAAAAACATAACATAAGAAACATAATAACACAATATATATCAATATAAAATCCAAAAGCTGTTGCTAAAAATAAAAAAAATCTAAAACATACCTTTTGTTTCTGTCACCTGCGTGTAGAATAACAGGGCAGTTACCAATAAGACCAATTTCATATTTTAAATTTCTGTTTATTTATTAGTTTATTATATAATTTGAATAAATAAGCAAACTTAAATAATCTCTTAGACTAGTTTGCTTTTTTCTAATAAGTTTTTTTGACAATTAAAACTTTTTTTTTGTAAATAGGTGTTAAAAGTATAACTACTCTATTAAAGTTTTAAACAATGATATTAAAAAAATAGTCATTCGTTTTTTTATTTGACTGAATTTGTAATACCTTATTTAAAATATTTAATTAGCTTGAAAAAAAGAGTTTTAATCAGAATAAAGTTTGTTTTTACTACTTTATAAAACAAACTAAATAAATGCGACTAGTTAAAAACTTTTAATCAAAAAATAAATCATAAACTTTTTTTTTGAATAGAAGTATATTTATTTCAATTGTAAGTTTTCAAAGGTTATAGTATAGTGCTTTTCTCGCAAAATTTTAGTTTATGAAAGAAAACTTATTCATAGAAATACTGTTGGTGTACAACTCGATAACCGAAAGGTTCCTTTGTACACCAAGTCCTGAGACCAAATTAGTTTTAAAACATAACTATTCTAAACTAAAGGACTATTGTTTTCAAAAAATTTAGCTTAATATAAAAAAAATGTAAGGACGAAACAAAAGTTTCTGAAAAAAAGCAAAAAAAGAAAATGTTTTAAGTAAATTGGAGAGGAGTTTTAAAAGTTACACTAGATATACCCGAAATTATTCAAAACTTACTTTAGATCAGTGGTCTACACAGTGTGCGTGCATCTGTTGCCCCGACCTTTGAATTTTGCTTAGCTTATTTTTTTGTATGTGGCAAATCTTATAAGTAGACAGCACAAAAATAACAGCTTCTTAGCTATAACCCTGTTAGAGCAGAACACTTTTGAAAGTTATGCTCTATATTGTAGTTTTGTAAAATGAAAGAGTAAGGTCTTTTTTATAATTTTGGTTTATTTTGTAGAATTTTATACAATCTATAAGTTTCTTATTAAGGTTATTCTTAATAAGCTTTTTTTTTTTAAATATTAACAACTAAAGTTTGTAATTTAGTGGTGTTTTATAGTAGAAGGAAACTAAAAGAGCAGAAAAAAAAAGGACAACTTTATTTTAAATTTATTTTATCCTAGAAGATTTATGAAATTTAATTTTTATAAAGTGAATTGTTGCAACCAGGCATGGTAATATTTTAAAAACACTAACTACAGCTCTTTTATCACTATAGTAATTAGAAAGCCAAGGTAGCAAATTATACCAAATATTTTCTCATAATTTACATTTTATAAAATTTCAAAAGTTTATCTTTATTACTTTAGTTGTAATAAATTTACTATAATGTTAAATTACATAAGTTTTTATATATAGTGTACTTTTTTTTAACACCTTGTTTGAAAAATTAAAACAGTTTATAATGCTATTTTACATAGTAGCTTCATTTTTTTTCAAAAACAAAAAATGAAGTTCTTAAAATATTTTTTAGCTTTAAGCTTCATAAAAAGAATACAACAGCATTTTAAGTAGATTTTTTTTTCTTCTATAACTTAACCTTTTGTTCGACATTATTGTTTATTGGCTATCTTTTTTTTTGTATCAACATTTTTTAAAAGTTAAATACTTAAGTTCATCAAGGTACAACCAAACTAAATGATTTACCATCTCTACTAATTATTAAAGTTATAAGCAGCATTTTTGAGAAGTATTTTAATGTCTTATTTATAGTATATCAAAATAAGTTTTGTTTTGGGCTTACTTTGTCCAAAATGAGAGTTGTGGGACGGTGTTGTAGGAGTGCTATTGACATAAAAACTGAAAAGTTGGTATATTAAAACCCGCATTTATTAAATAAAATAAGACTTCTGTTACTAGCTTTAAACGAATGTTACAGTAATTTTAAAGTAACGTTCCAAAGATATTAAATTTGATAATCAACTCAAAAAAAAAGTTATGCTCATTTTATGCAAATTTTTTATACATATTTTTAAAGTTAAAATATTATTTTTTCTTTCAAGTAGAGCAATTATCCTTAATGCATAGTTAAAACGGTAGTTTTTAGAGCAGGAATTTAGGTTAACAAAAGATTTTATGTCGACTAAAACGAACATCTGGAAGAGTTAGTGACGTAACATGAAATAAAAAAAAATTTATGCTAATTTTATGCAAATTTTTCATACATATTTTTAAACGATTTTATGTCGACTAAAACGAACATCTGGAAGAGTTAGTGACGTAACTTGAAATTTCTGAAATTTAAAAAATAGTTTAGAATATATATTGGATATATTTTTTGGGGTGGGTGGGATGGATAACTAAATCGAAAACTGCAGTTCGAAGAGAGGCTGAAAGCAAGATCGCACAATCGCGCGCAAAGCGCGCTGTTGTGCTTATTTTGCGAAGCAAAACCGAAAGAAAGCAGAGCTTTCTGAGGTTGGGACGTACAATGAAAGCGAAGCTTTGGAGGCATGGAAGTCAAAGCAAGATCGCACAATCGCGCGCGAAGCGCGCTGTTGTGCTTATTTTTGCAAAGCAAAACCGAAAGAAAGCGGAGCTTTCTGAGGTTGGGACGTAAAAAGAAAGCGAAGCTTTCGAGGTCTGGAAGTTAAAGCAAGATCGAGCGCGAAGCGGGCCTTTTTTGCGAAGCAAAACCAAAAGAAAGCGAGCTTTCTGAGCCAGGATTTTAGCTTAACGAATTCAGATTTGTTTAAAGTTAAAATATTATTTTTTCTTTCAAGTAGAGCAATTATCCTTAATGCTTAGTTAAAACGGTAGTTTTATTTTAGTTTTTAAGCAGAATTTAGGTTAACAAATTTAGATTTGTTTAAAGTTAAAATTAGTGGAGTAATTTTGTTTTAATACTTAGTTTAAACAACAGTTATTAAAAACTTAAAGTATTTTTTAAGAGTATTTGAAAAATAGTAGAAAATATTAAAATTTTTTTATACTTGTAATATTTTAGTTATAATTTTATTTACTTTATTATTAATTATTATTTATTAATATTTGCTTTATTTGGCTAGCACAAAAGCGCGCTCTGCGCGCGGTGTGCGATACTTTTAGCTACTTATTACAAACTATTTTCTTACTATGTAGTTCTTTTTGTTTTATAGTTAAGTGAATAGATATATATTTTTTTTCTTTTTACATTATCTGTTTCAAACTAACTTGTTCTAATCCATAGTTTAAACATAAGTTTTCTAAAATTTAAGAGTTTTTGATAGTATTTCAAAATTATCAAAAATTTGAAAAATTTCTAAATAATAATTTTAATTTACTTATTTTATTATTTATCTGCCTTATACGGCTAGCACAAAAGCGCGCTTTGCGCGCGGTGTGCGATGCTCTTGGCCATTTATTAAAATCTGTTTTCAATTTAAAGTACCTCTTAATTGTTTTATTGTTTACTTCATAGATATATTTAACCTGAAAACCACTCTAAGAAAGTAATTTACAGTAATCCATATAAGTTATAAAACTTATTTTGTTATTGTTTATGTTAAACGACGCTGTTGTGTTCTGGCAAGGTTTTTATAACTTTGAGGTTATTTGCCAACTTTATTTGCATACTTTTTGAATAAACTCATACAAAACGGATTTTTTACCAAACATTATCCAAACACTCTCTTTAAACGAAACTTGATAAATTTACTTGCAAATGTCAAATAATTTGTAGTTAAATAATAAAAATGTTTAGTGAATTGTTAGTAAATTAATATAAATTTGTCTTCATAAACTTTAACTATTTATATTTTTTCATCGTAACTAAATAACTTTAACATCATACATAGAAAAGAAATAGTTCAATCATTTGGAATCAATCAATTAGATGTATTCTTTGTAAAAGATTTTGCAAAAAAGCATCTAGACAAAAAAGAAATAAATGAATGTTTAGCTATTCATAAACTTTCAAATCTTCACAATGCTGCAATTACTCAAAACGTATTTAGTCCAATGCTTTTAAAACAAAAAGTATCAAGTATTATGTTACATCAATGTTAAATGTAAAAAAATATTGATCTTGCTCAAATCCCCTTAACTCACCGACATGTTTTAGTATTTTTACTGCTTATAAATAAAACTTATGTTTAGTACAAGAATATATGTTAAAAAAGACTTACTTTCTCTTATCTTTTTTTTTATATTACTTAAAACTTTTATGGGTATTTAGTTTTTTATCAAGCAAAAAAATGTTTTATTAGTTTAAATTTTTAGTATAGTTGATTTTTTGAAAAAATAAATGAAAGTAAATAGAATTATAACCAAAAGTATGATTTTTTAGTAAAAAAACTGTTAAAAACTTTTCCTGAAAACCATTTTTATGTAGTTATTTGTGTAATTAATATGTCTTTTTAAATTTAATTTTGATTAGTTTGTTATTTTTAAAAACATAACATAAGAAACATAATAACACAATATATATCAATATAAAATCCAAAAGCTGTTGCTAAAAATAAAAAAAATCTAAAACATACCTTTTGTTTCTGTCACCTGCGTGTAGAATAACAGGGCAGTTACCAATAAGACCAATTTCATATTTTAAATTTCTGTTTATTTATTAGTTTATTATATAATTTGAATAAATAAGCAAACTTAAATAATCTCTTAGACTAGTTTGCTTTTTTCTAATAAGTTTTTTTGACAATTAAAACTTTTTTTTTGTAAATAGGTGTTAAAAGTATAACTACTCTATTAAAGTTTTAAACAATGATATTAAAAAAATAGTCATTCGTTTTTTTATTTGACTGAATTTGTAATACCTTATTTAAAATATTTAATTAGCTTGAAAAAAAGAGTTTTAATCAGAATAAAGTTTGTTTTTACTACTTTATAAAACAAACTAAATAAATGCGACTAGTTAAAAACTTTTAATCAAAAAATAAATCATAAACTTTTTTTTTGAATAGAAGTATATTTATTTCAATTGTAAGTTAAAATATTATTTTTTCTTTCAAGTAGAGCAATTATCCTTAATGCTTAGTTAAAACGGTAGTTTTATTTTAGTTTTTAAGCAGAATTTAGGTTAACAAATTTAGATTTGTTTAAAGTTAAAATTAGTGGAGTAATTTTGTTTTAATACTTAGTTTAAACAACAGTTATTAAAAACTTAAAGTATTTTTTAAGAGTATTTGAAAAATAGTAGAAAATATTAAAATTTTTTTATACTTGTAATATTTTAGTTATAATTTTATTTACTTTATTATTAATTATTATTTATTAATATTTGCTTTATTTGGCTAGCACAAAAGCGCGCTCTGCGCGCGGTGTGCGATACTTTTAGCTACTTATTACAAACTATTTTCTTACTATGTAGTTCTTTTTGTTTTATAGTTAAGTGAATAGATATATATTTTTTTTCTTTTTACATTATCTGTTTCAAACTAACTTGTTCTAATCCATAGTTTAAACATAAGTTTTCTAAAATTTAAGAGTTTTTGATAGTATTTCAAAATTATCAAAAATTTGAAAAATTTCTAACTAATAATTTTAATTTACTTATTTTATTATTTATCTGCCTTATACGGCTAGCACAAAAGCGCGCTTTGCGCGCGGTGTGCGATGCTCTTGGCCATTTATTAAAATCTGTTTTCAATTTAAAGTACCTCTTAATTGTTTTATTGTTTACTTCATAGATATATTTAACCTGAAAACCACTCTAAGAAAGTAATTTACAGTAATCCATATAAGTTATAAAACTTATTTTGTTATTGTTTATGTTAAACGACGCTGTTGTGTTCTGGCAAGGTTTTTATAACTTTGAGGTTATTTGCCAACTTTATTTGCATACTTTTTGAATAAACTCATACAAAACGGATTTTTTACCAAACATTATCCAAACACTCTCTTTAAACGAAACTTGATAAATTTACTTGCAAATGTCAAATAATTTGTAGTTAAATAATAAAAATGTTTAGTGAATTGTTAGTAAATTAATATAAATTTGTCTTCATAAACTTTAACTATTTATATTTTTTCATCGTAACTAAATAACTTTAACATCATACATAGAAAAGAAATAGTTCAATCATTTGGAATCAATCAATTAGATGTATTCTTTGTAAAAGATTTTGCAAAAAAGCATCTAGACAAAAAAGAAATAAATGAATGTTTAGCTATTCATAAACTTTCAAATCTTCACAATGCTGCAATTACTCAAAACGTATTTAGTCCAATGCTTTTAAAACAAAAAGTATCAAGTATTATGTTACATCAATGTTAAATGTAAAAAAATATTGATCTTGCTCAAATCCCCTTAACTCACCGACATGTTTTAGTATTTTTACTGCTTATAAATAAAACTTATGTTTAGTACAAGAATATATGTTAAAAAAGACTTACTTTCTCTTATCTTTTTTTTTATATTACTTAAAACTTTTATGGGTATTTAGTTTTTTATCAAGCAAAAAAATGTTTTATTAGTTTAAATTTTTAGTATAGTTGATTTTTTGAAAAAATAAATGAAAGTAAATAGAATTATAACCAAAAGTATGATTTTTTAGTAAAAAAACTGTTAAAAACTTTTCCTGAAAACCATTTTTATGTAGTTATTTGTGTAATTAATATGTCTTTTTAAATTTAATTTTGATTAGTTTGTTATTTTTAAAAACATAACATAAGAAACATAATAACACAATATATATCAATATAAAATCCAAAAGCTGTTGCTAAAAATAAAAAAAATCTAAAACATACCTTTTGTTTCTGTCACCTGCGTGTAGAATAACAGGGCAGTTACCAATAAGACCAATTTCATATTTTAAATTTCTGTTTATTTATTAGTTTATTATATAATTTGAATAAATAAGCAAACTTAAATAATCTCTTAGACTAGTTTGCTTTTTTCTAATAAGTTTTTTTGACAATTAAAACTTTTTTTTTGTAAATAGGTGTTAAAAGTATAACTACTCTATTAAAGTTTTAAACAATGATATTAAAAAAATAGTCATTCGTTTTTTTATTTGACTGAATTTGTAATACCTTATTTAAAATATTTAATTAGCTTGAAAAAAAGAGTTTTAATCAGAATAAAGTTTGTTTTTACTACTTTATAAAACAAACTAAATAAATGCGACTAGTTAAAAACTTTTAATCAAAAAATAAATCATAAACTTTTTTTTTGAATAGAAGTATATTTATTTCAATTGTAAGTTTTCAAAGGTTATAGTATAGTGCTTTTCTCGCAAAATTTTAGTTTATGAAAGAAAACTTATTCATAGAAATACTGTTGGTGTACAACTCGATAACCGAAAGGTTCCTTTGTACACCAAGTCCTTAGACCAAACTTTTGAGCGCTTTTTTTATCGTTCAATAAACAATAATACTAAAATACATTTTGCAATCCAGCAGAACAAATTCGGATATTGTTTTTTAGGTGATTAAAAGGTTAATTGTAAAAAAATATGTTTTTATTAATAAAGTACTTATGATTTGCAAATCTAAAAGTCAACCAAAATATTTTTGCGAAAATGTAACTCTTTTTCAATTTTAAAATAATTAACTTAAGCTGAAAATTAGTTTTAAAACATAACTATTCTAAACTAAAGGACTATTGTTTTCAAAAAATTTAGCTGAATATAAAAAAAATGTAAGGACGAAACCGGTCGTAAGTTGTCTCGGATGCTGTTGTTGTTGGTCGTGCGGTGAAGTTTATTGTTTATTATCTTTGGCATGAAACATCTTAACTTAGTTGATGATGGCCGACATAAATACTGGCTAAAAAAGTAGGCAAGTAATGAAAAAACAAAGAAAATTTTATACTATATTAAATTATCTAATCAACAAAAATCATTCTTTAATTCACAATTATAGTTGTCTTTGTAAATTCAGTCTTAAAATAAAGTAATGAACAATTTTAATGTTGTCAAATTAAACTATACGATTGTTTATGAATCTTTATTGAAAATTGACCCCGTTAAGTACATGTAAATTCAGTCTTAAAATAAAGTAATGAACAATTTTAACTTTATCAAAGTAAACTTTACGATTGTTTATGAATCTTTATTGAAAATTGACCCCGTCAATATATGTAAATTTATTTAATGTTTAGACTTTTACTAATTTGAAAAACATTTACAGTTTTTAGTAACTTTAACATGTATAACCTTTTTGTAGTAAAATTTTTTTTTGATACAAAAATCATTAATGAATAATATAAAACTTTTTATTACTATTAATAGATTTGCTTATTTATCAAACATAGTTGTTAAGCATTGAACACTAACATTTATATTTTTTACAAATTTACATTGACCAAAAAATGACACTTGGTGTTAGTGCACTTAATGAAAATGTCATTTTACAGCTTTATAACACAATTTATAAACTAAAAGCTTGTAATTTAATTTTATTATTACATATTCCTGTAAAAAATAATTTTGTGTACAAACTTAAAGAAACAAATGATAATAGTTTAAGTAATTTTGAAGTAAACTATTTGGATGCATTTTGGGTATAGGATACAGAAAATGTTTAAATATAAAAAAAATTTACGAATACTAAGTTTATACTTAAATAAATCCAATTTATGAAGTTATTTATGAAAGTATTTTCTAAAAATTTTAACATAAACTAATAAAAACTAAAGCTTCATTACAGTAAACAAATAAAAAATATAAACAACAAAAAAAACCAAAGTCCGGTACACCAGGTCCTTAGACCAAACTTTTTGAGCGCTTTTTTTATCGTTCAATAAACAACATTTATATACTTAGGTTTTAATTGATCTACAGTAAAACTAAACATAAATAAAATGAAAAAAAAATCATTATAAAGTGTTATGTAAAAAAAGAAATAGTATAGTCAAATTGTTTTTGTTTACATAAAACAGGTTTCCTTAATATATTACAAATGGCTACTCATTTAATTAAATCGAAAAAATTACTACAAGCTTTAGTAGTTTTAAATCTTTTTAGATTATAACTGTTTGCACAAGTTGAACTCTTAATCAAAGGTTCTGCAATAGTTGAACGTTTAGATGCTTTTAAAACCTTGACCGGTATATCATCTTTCTTGTCTGAAAAGCAAAAATTCTCTACACTCTTTGGTACATGCTCTTTTATTCTTTTCCTTAGATGTCTTGTTGTTAATCCAATATAGCTTGCTTTACAACAGCAGCTGTATCGGTAGATAATTATAATTTTATTTAAGTTTGATATTGGATCCTTACCAGCTGGTGTTAATAGTGGCATATAGGTGAAGACAATTCTAGGGTTCGCTGCATATTAACTACTTCTTATTAATCGTCTAATTTTATTTTCTAACATTTCTAGGCTTTTATTAATGGATAGAACTTTTAAATTAACTACACATTTTTCCAGTCCTATTGTCTTTATTCTATCCAAATTTTTCAAATGTAAATGAATTGTTTAGTTAACTTACTCTTGTGGGTAACCGTTTTTGTTTAATAGTAACTTAATCTGTTTGATTTCACTTATTGGTAACTCTAAGGATAATTTTTTGTGTGCATTATGACACATATTTCTGACCAAATTTACTTTCCTCTTTAAACTACAGTTTGATTGAAAATTCAAATAACATTCTGTAAAAAAATCAAAAGTTCCATTTATTAATAAAAGCTCAGAAATGTTAGAAAATAAAAGTAGACAACCGTTAAAGAGGTATTTTTGGTATACTAAACTAAGTTAATAAACTTATAAGACATCTTAAAATTACCTATCATTATAACTAAACACGTCTAATATTTCAAAGTTGTACTAAAAAACTTCTATTTAGTAATAATTCTTACTGTTATTTTCTCTATTATATATCTAAAATGTTTTCTGTTACCAATATTACTAATTTTTACATTAGTTACCTTTGGGTTTGCTAAATACTTGTGTACAACAATATGTATTCTGAAAAATTTGTTCAATAAATTGTAGAAATAAAGTATACAAACACTAAAAAGTTAAAACTAATTAAGTTTTGATAGAAAAATTAAAATTTGATTTTAGACAAAATTTAATAGTCTTAAACTTTACTTGTTTTAGTTGAACGTTAGTTAAAGTAGTTTGAATTAATCTTTATATCTTAAATATTGGAATTTTATTTTTTAGGAAGTTATATTTCATAACAGCTTTTAGCAACTAGTTTTAGCTTTTTATTTGTAAACCACGGCACAGCTGCCTCTCAATCGTAATACTCAGGGTAGTTTTTAATTTAACAAACACAAAGTGACCTAGACTAATTGATTATACTCTCCAAACTTGAGCTAATTTTTCATTTTGATAGCTAACTCAAATAAAAATATGTTCTCACTTATTTTCGAATAACTAGAACTAGAAATAATTCGCAATCTAATAATAAATGAAAATGATTCAATTTGTTTCAATATTGTTTTCAATGTTGCACTATTATTTCACTGTTTTTACATACTATATGTCTGCGGATCACCCATGCATACCAGCATGCATTGATTTTGTTTTTGAGTCAATGATAATTTTAGGGTGCACGAAAAGTACGTTGGTAGTGTACAAACTTTTTTTTTGAAACTTTGTAAACATTCTGACATTTTTTTCGAAATGACAGTAGGTAGTCCGGATTCCGGAGTTTCTGAAAAAAAGCAAAAAAAGAAAATGTTTTAAGTATCTTTGAGAGGAGTTTTATAAGTTACACTAGATATACCGGAAATTATTCAAAACTTACTTTAGATCAGTGGTCTACACAGTGTGCGTGCATCTGTTGCCCCGACCTTTGAATTTTGCTTAGCTTATTTTTTTGTATGTGGCAAATCTTATAAGTAGACAGCACAAAAATAACAGCTTCTTAGCTACTAACTATTAAAGTTATAAGCAGCATTCTTGAGAAGTATTTTAATGTCTTATTTATAGTATATCAGAATAAGTTTTCTTTTGGGCTTACTTTGTCCACAATGAGAGTTGTAAATTAGTACGATGAATTTTTCGAAAGAATTAACTTGAATAAATATAATTTATAATAAGCAAACTTAAATAATCTCTTAGACTAGTTTGCTTTTTTCTAATAAGTTTTTTCGACAATTAAAACTTTTTTTTTGTAAATAGGTGTTAAAAGTATAACTACTCTATTAAAGTTTTAAACAATGATATTAAAAAAATAGTCATTCGTTTTTTTATTCGGCTGAATTTGTAATACCTTTTTTAAAATATTTAATTAGCTTAAAAAAAAGAGTTTTAATCAGAATAAAGCTTGTTTTTACTACTTTATTTAACAATATAAATCAATGCGACTAGTTAAAAACTTTTAATCAAAATATAAATCATAAATTTTTTTTCTGAATATAAGTATATTTGTTTTAATTGTAAGTTTTCAAATGTGATTTTTGGAAATATATTTTAATGAATTGGTTTAGCATTTTTGTATTAAGTTCAAAGCAATAATAAGTAATCTTTGAACAGTTTTAAACCGTGTCTTACTAAGCACACACCGTTTATGTAAACTTACGTGTAATAGATATTTAGTAAGTATTGGATTAACTTTTTTCTTTAAAATTTTGTACTTTGTTGGAGGATCTATATATATTTTACTTCAGAATAAACCACATAGACAGGATGAAACTAATTATTTTGAAGTAAGGTGATTAAAAAATAATTTTTGAATAAATCTTTGTTTATAATAATTTAATAATGTAAATATTAAAACATTCATAAAAAACGTTGTATCTTCTAATGACTTATTTATAACATAAAACTTAAAAAAAAAAACTAACAAGCTGTACCATCTACCCTCTTTTAAGTTTAGCCGTACAATAAAAAAATATTTTTTTATTAAAGTTGTTGTTTATTTTATAGGTCTATTATAATAGCAAACCACCACTATTATATTTTGAGTAGATGCTAAAAAAAGTTAAAATTTAAACTTATACTAAGATTTGAACATGTTATTGAATGGGTTATCATTATTTTATTTAGAATAAGGACATAACTCATATATCTTGATTGTTTTTTTCATCTGTCAACAAATAGCTTTAAAAAGTGGTTACTACAACAAAAGATACCAAAATTAGTATTCTGAAAAATTTGTTCAATAAATTGTAGAAATAAAGTATACAAACACTAAAAAGTTAAAACTAATTAAGTTTTGATAGAAAAATTAAAATTTGATTTTAGACAAAATTTAATAATCTTAAACTTTACTTGTTTTAGTTGAACGTTAGTTAAAGTAGTTCGAATTAATCTGTATATCTTAATTATTGGAATTTTATTTTTTAGAAAGTTATATTTCATAACAGCTTTTAGCAACTAGTTTTAGCTTTTTATTTGTAAACCACGGCACGGCTGCCTCTCAATCGTAATACTCAGGGTAGTTTTAATTTAACAAACACAAAGTGACCTAGACTAGTTGATTGTACTCTCCAAACTTGAGCTAATTTTTCATTTTGATAGCTAACTCAAATAAAAATATGTTCTCACTTATTTTCGAATAACTAGAACTAGAAATAATTCGCAATCTAATAATAAATGAACATGATTCAATTTGTTTCATTATTGTTTTCAATGTTGCACTATTATTTCACTGTTTTTATACACTATATGTCTGCGGATCACCCATGCACACCAGCATGCATTGATTTTGTTTTTGAGTCAATGATAATTTTAGGGTGCACAAAAAGTACGTTGGTAGTGTACAAACTTTTTTTTGAAACTTTGTAAACATTCTGACATTTTTTTCGAAATGACAGTAGATAGTCCGGATTCCGGGGTTTCTGAAAAAAAGCAAAAAAAGAAAATGTTTTAAGTATATAGGAGAGGAGTTTTAAAAGTTACTCTAGATATACCGAAATTATTCAAAACTTACTTTAGATCAGTGGTCTACAAAGTGTGCGTGCATCTGTTGCCCCGACCTTTGAATTTTGTTTAGCTTTATTTTTTGTATGTGGCAAATATTATAAGTAGACAACACAAAAATAATAGCTTCTTAGCTATAACCCTGTTAGAGCAGAACACATTTGAAAGTTATGCTCTATATTGTAGTTTTGTAAAATGAAAGAGTAAGGTCTTTTTTATAATTTAGGTTTATTTTGTAGAATTTTATACAATCTATAAGTTTCTTATTAAAGTTATTCTTAATAAGCTTTTTTTTTTAAATATTAACAACTAAAGTTTGTAATTTAGTGGTGTTTTATAGTAGAAGGAAACTAAAAGAGCAAAAAAAAAGGACAACTTTATTTTAAATTTATTTTATCCTAGAAGATTTATGAAATTAAATTTTTATAAAGTGAATTGTTGCAACCAGGCATGGTAATATTTTAAAAACACTAACTACAGCTCTTTTATCACTATAGTAATTAGAAAGCCAAGGTAGCAATTTATACCAAATATTTTCTCATAATTTACATTTTATAAAATTTCAAAAGTTTATCTTTATTACTTTTGTTGTAATAAATTTACTATAATGTTAAATTACATGAGTTTTAATATATAGTGTACTTTTTTTTTACACCTTGTTTGAAAAATTAAAACAGTTTATAATACTATTTTACATATTAGCTTAATTTTTTTTTAAAACAAAAAATGAAGTTCTTAAAATATTTTTTAGCTTTAAGCTTCATAAAAAGAATACAACAGCATTTTAAGTAGATTTTTTTTTCTTCTATAACTTAACCTTTTGTTCGACATTATTTTTTATTGGCTATCTTTTTTTTTTGTATCAACATTTTTTAAAAGTTAAATACTTAAGTTCATCAAGGTACAACCAAACTAAATGATTTACCATCTCTACTAATTATTAAAGTTATAAGCAGCATTTTTGAGAAGTATTTTAATGTCTTATTTATAGTACATCAAAATAAGTTTTGTTTTGGGCTTACTTTGTCCACAATGAGAGTTGTAAATTAGTACGATGAATTTTTCGAAAGAATTAACTGCATACTATAAATTTGTGGCTATAATATAAATCAAAAATTTTAATTACGAAATTTAAAATATTTTAGTTTAAATAGTTTTTGATAATTCAAAAACGAGAAAATCAATCTTAAGACAAAAAATTAAATATTATAACTTTGAACCGACTTTGAACAATATTTTGAGAAGCAAGGAAAGTTAAAAAAGTTTAAAGTCCAAAGGAGGAGCTAAAACTAGTTGGAGCCTTTAAATCGTCAAAAAGAATACGGAGAGGCTACATTGACAAGCTGGACAGCCCCCTTTACATTTGGTTTCGTCAGAAACGTGAAAAAGACTGTCCAGTAACTGGTCAAATACTGTTAGAGGAGGCTTTTAAATTCTAACGTTTAGTTTACGTTACTAATTTTTAGTTTACTCTAGACCCTCTTCAGCAAGTAAGGGTTTCAATGGAGGTTTGGTTTGCAAAATCTCAAAACATAAGTTAAGAAGTTAAGTTATTTTGATGAAACCGGATTTTACTTTAGAATATTGCCTGCATACACCTTAGCATCAGTACACAACCAGCCGGATGGAACAAAAAAATGGAATAAATGCATGTGCAAATGCCAGTGAAACAAGCAAGTCAATAGTTGATTGGTAAGGCTAAAAATCCGCGTTGTTTTCGTAGTATCAACAAGGAAGCCCTGCCAGTTGTCTATCGAAGCCAAGCAAATGCTTGGGTCAGTCGTAATATTTCCCTAGATAGGTTTTTTAACTTTTTTGTTCCGGAAACAAAACAAAGACTGATAGAACTTGGTCAAAAGAAAAAGCCATTTTGCTCCTCCACATTTGCTCTGTACAAGATAAAGAGGAATTCACATCAGCTGATGGCAAAATCACTGCCAAGTTTCTGTCTCCAAATGTAACTGCAATTCTACAGCTAATCGATCAAGGTGTGTTTGAATCTGTTAAAAGGGTCTACAGAAAGTCGATTCTAAGCGATTTTGTATCGCAATCAACTTTCGGCATACAAGTAAAAAATCGACGTTGTAATAATTGTTAATTCCATTGCATCCGCTTGGGCACGGTAACACCTTCTGCAATAAGAAACTCAAGGAAGAAACTGTTATCATTACTAAGCTTTTAAATGCAAAACAAAGACGCTTTGAAGGAAACTGCAAATAGCTAGTTTACCAAGAAATTTTTAAAGCTAAACTTCGCATTTCCAGACAATGATATCCAAAACTGGATGAGTTGCAACGGTCCTGGTTGTGAACACATGGACGAGCAAGGAACTGTTGCATTGATTTTTGGAGACAGACGAAAAAGAGACCAATGAGGGTGTGGAAGACGAAAATGATGTTCTACAACATCTAACTGTCCATTCCCTCACGCCGAAGCCATGCTGAAAATGGATTTAGTTAGTTTACGACTGTTGTCAACCAGAAGCCACACTAGATAGTGAGTGTGTCACAATTAATCAGATTGCGGGAGTTTTTTGCTAGGAAACGAGAAGGATCTGTCAAAAAACTCATTTCTTCCTTTTTCATAAAACGATTCAATAACACTGAAATTGTTTACGGCGTAATTTATTTTCGTCACATCAATATTTAACTTAATTAAAGTTTTATTTTTTATTTTTCTGTTTTAGTAGTTTGCTTCTTTATAACAAATTGAACTATCTGAAAACTTAGTGTTTATTTTATTATGAGTATTGAATAATTTTAAAGAGGTTTTTAGAAAAAATACAATGTTTTTAGTTATCCGGTCAAAATTACAGAAAAGCTAGCCAAACATGGCCGGATAAATGAGGAAGCACTGTACATTCTTCGCTCTCCCTATGACAAAAATCAGTATAAGTTTGTGGTTTCTATAGTAAAGTGTTAAAACAAATTAATGTAAGTAGATAGAAATAGTAGAAAATGGGAATAATTACAGTAACATTAGCAACATTAAAAACTGCTGTTATTAAAATATATATTGAAAGTTGTATCTTTTTTTGGTTCTAAAAGATCTGATGGTTACACCTAAACAGTTCATTTTAACCAGTTTTTGTTGACAGGTAAAGAAAGTTTATTAATAAGTTTGTTAACTTCAACATATTTTATAGAACACAAAAAGCTGTTACTGATTCAGGCATCTAAAACATACTGTTAATATTGCTTTTGAAGTTTTATTTTATTACAAAACTAATTTCGAGTAAGTATTTTGCATAAACTTAGTTTAACTAATGTATTTATGCAACTATACTATATTTAGATACGCAAACTTACTACGACTAAATATGTCTAGAAAAAAATGTCTAAAATAAAATAGAGACAACCTGATTAAATCTAAAATTCCACATTATTGCAATACATTTCCTGATAATTTTTTTACTTGGTTGCAGCTTACAATAAAATTTGAAAACATTATATACTCTAAATTTCGTGAATGACTTATGTAATTTACTTTTCAAAAATCAGTACACATAATTATATAAACAAAATTACTACAGTACAGGTAAGTTAATAATAAGTCATCAAAACATTATAAACAGGTCTTTTATAGATTATTTCTATTTTATCATGAGTCATAACTATAATAATTTTTACATAAATCAATTTTATTGTGATTTAAAAATAAGTAAATAAGTTAGTACACAGTTATTAATTTTAAATATTTTGAAAAAATCTAGAGTAGAAATTTTGAAGAAAGGGAAAGTAGTGATCAAAAGTAAAACTTTGTTGAATTAAAAGCGATAAAAACTAACCTTGTTTAAATAGTAGGTAAAAAATTTACTAAAATTTCGACTAAAACGCAATGCAATAGAACGTTAGCTTCAGTTTATCAACTTTTTAAGTAATAAAGTTTTTTTAATTTAATATAACTTTTTTTTGTAAAACGACTAAAACGAAAGAGCGGCAATAGTCTTAATAATTGCATATAAAAAAAAAGAAAGAAAAAAAAACCTGACAGAAGAAAAAAAAAAACTACTACTTCATCACCTCCGCACCGCCGGCTGTCATGACGTCATTGCCACGTCGCGTCGTGACGTCACAGCTCAGTCGTCGATCATGCACTGCTCTCCCAGCAGGAAGCGCGACTCCTGCAGCTTGGAAATTCCGTGGAAGTGGACCATGGCCGCCGCCACCACCAGGATGTGGAAGATTTGGTGGCTTTGGAACTGAAAGTTGTTTGGGAAAATTACTCAAGTCATCAAAAACATTTTATGGTAAAAGATCGTATATTTAAATGTGATTGTTTTTGTTATCAAATAGATTTATAATGAACTTTGAAACTGAAAGTTGTGGGAAAAATTAACTGAATCATCAAAAAATTTTGTTGCTATTTTAAACTTGGAACTTACATTAAGCTCTGGGGTTTGTGATAAAAACTAAAATTGACTGTTTGTGCAGACAACCAATTTAATGACGGGCTAGGAAACTGGAAATTGTGGGAAAAGTTACGAGGTGGCATAAGACTGAATGAGTTAAAATATTTGTGATACTTTTAAAACTTATTTTTGTGTTGTAAAGTAACTAAGTAGTAACTTTTTTAGAGTAAAGCTATCCATATTTAGCTGCATATACTAAAATCAAAGCTACAACTTTTGCCTGGGCAAGCAAACAATTTCCTCATTAATGTCTAACAATTTTCAGTTTTAAAACATTGTAAAAAGTTTCAATTTCTAAGTAGTCAAGAAAAATAAAACCTACAGTGTTTTATGCTCCAAAGGTATTTCTAAGAAAAATCTTATTGTTCAAGTAATTAGAATACTTTTGCACTATATTTACTAACAAAGTTATAACCAATTAGATTTACAAAAACATATAACTTGAGTCATTCTCTACATACACACTCTTTTACCAATAAAAACTTTAATTTACAAAGAGAAGTAGAATTATATGTTTTCTAAAATTCAAAACATATAATAAAGAGTTTTTTTTTTAAAGCATTGGTCTACTAATAAAAAGTTGCTCCAGAGTTTCTATTAAAACAGTTGTTATAACGAACTAACGTACAGCATGCCATCTTTCAAGTCCCTGTTGAAAAAAGCATCTGATGACATCCATCGCAAACTCAGGCATAACTTTATCTTTACTCATCGCCCGTTTCTCACAACTTCCAATTTTGCAATCTCACCGATTCTATAAGAGATATATAGTTTTACTTACTGTATGAATGAAAAATATAAAATCTATTATTAACATGTTCAATAACCATTTTGCTGTGTTATTACTCTAAAAGCTCTGTAGTTGATTGAAAATCAACTGAGCTCAAGTTTTTCTCTGTTTTGTCTTCCGATTCAACAAAGACTTTTTTTTTGTTTTTCTTCTTTTGATTTTTCATATGTTTTGTATTTTCCTGCAGCCAAGTTAAGTATTTAAATTTTAATTGAAATGCTTTTAACATGATTGTTATTTGTTTTTAGGTGACAAGGCAATTAACAACCTTTTTGAACCGATGTTGTAAATTCAATCTAATCGGTTGTTTTACACATCTGAATAAAACTATTTAAATCCTGAGATTCACCCTTTAATCGAAAATTAAGCTGAAATACCTAAAGCTTCATCTAGAAAATCAGTTTTTGTGAAATTAATAAGTTCAATTTAAAACTCACGCATTTTTCCTTTAAAACTTCATGGTGTAGCAGTTTGGCGCACTTGTCAGTTTAACGTTTCGATTGAAATTATACAAGAGCGTAACCTTTCTAATCCACTGCTACCTGGTATGAAAGCTAATGTTTGTGAAAATTTTAAAGTATGTATTGGAAATGTTTCAAATCAGTTTTTCTTTTTATTATTGATTTTAATCATTTTCATTCCTAGGAATATTCGTGGCATGAGCACCAAATTTTAAACAAGTGTGAAATCAGTTTTTGTCTTTTGTAATAACAACAGCTTTTTGTTATTAAAAATTTATCTATATAGCATGTTATTTAAACACTTACGAGAAAAACGAACTGTTTACAGCTTTAAATCAAAAAAAAAGTTAAAAAAAAGACAATTAACAAAAAGTATATATACCTTGCAGCAAATCACATTGCCAATTTTCTCGCAGATTGTCGTCGTTGATGCTATCATTTAGATTTTTGAAGTAGACTAATTTTACTACGTTCATTACTTCAGTATGTTTAGCTAAATATTAATTACCCGAGTATAAATTTAGAATAAATTTTTGTGAGTAGTAAGTTTCAAAAAGTACGAATGTTGAAAAAGAAGTTAGAAGCTAATAGTGTTGAATTGAAAACAGTTGGAACACAAGAGTTAGAAATGATAAAAAAAAAATATTATAAACAGTTAGAAGTGTAAGTTTTGTACAAAAAATTTTTTTTACTCTGACATAACTCGTTTAGTATTAAATTGATGAGTTCAAGAAACTTTAAAAAAATTATAATTTTCAAGTGTTCATGAATGATATGAAGGATGTTATTATATTTAAAGGTTCACTACTCCAAATAAGGTTTTAAAGTTATTTCTGAATTAAGTTGATAATTCAACTTTAGATGTTGAAGAATTTTGGAAACCAAAAAAGCAGCGAAAAGAAGAATTCGAAACTTAAACTACCTCTAAATACACATATGCATAGTTTTTAATTCTATTGACGAGACATTATGCTTTAGGTACAAGGAAAACATCACTAGGAAAGCTTCAAACTATGTTTACGTTTTTCAAGTTGGTCATTTTTTTTTTCAAGTGTTAATACAAACTAATGTAGATTATTTAAAACCAAAACATTAAATGAGAATAAAAGTTAAGAAGTGATTTTTTTTTGTATTTTCAATGTTAGACGTGAACTAACCACTAATTATGATAACAGAAGGTCGATAGCTCGGATCTGACTACACACAAAATGGAGATGTACACCCAGAAAAAAAAGTAATGAAGTTTTAAAGCTTGTTTGAAGTTAATTTAACTTAAGTTCTTTTTTATAGAAATTAATAAAAAAAGCTTTACAGGTGGAATGTCTTTGGGAAAACGAAAGTACTATTTTACTTAAAGAAAATATAAGTTCAGAGAATTCGTTCCCCGCAGTTTGTTACTTTCAAATTGATATTAGTCATACCCGAAGTCTTAATATTTATGGCAGCCTAAAGGTCGACTTGAACAGAATTCAAGTGCCTAATCATTAACAACTTACCGTAGTACATAAATACTAACTTAATATAAACTTGTACAGATAATTTTGTGCATTTTACAATTGCTGCTACACAAGAATAACAATTAGCAACTAAAGTCTGTCGATAGTCCAGAAATTACTAAGTTATTGTATGGTAAAAATGAATAAAGAAATATTGATAGAAGTTATTTAAGTTTTACAAAATCAATATAACTTTATTTAAACTTCTAAAAAATAATCAAAGTTTGAAAAGTTGAACTAAAGGGGAATAGTAAGCTTTACTCACATTGGTGTTGTAAAACATTTGATTTGGGTAGTAAGCAATTTATACTTGATACGTTAAAATTTAATGATTAACTTCTAAACTTAACTTACTTTTCGCTTTGTTTTATAACTCTAAGAAACAAGTTGTATTTTTTTTTATAGATTTTTGTGTTGGCATCTTATTTATAAACAAGTATAGATGTTTTTTGTTACAAACAGACATTTTTTGTTAAAGATTTTAATATTTATTATAGGGATATTTTTTTTACATTAGATTAAACTTAGTTTTGTCAATTTTAAGTATTCTGTATTTTCAAAGTAGTACTATCAAAATATAATACTGAATACAGAGCAGCATCGTTTTAATTTTTTTAATTTATCTTAAAGAAAAATTAATGCATTTTTATTAGCTTATCAAAAAATAAAATTGTTTAAAACAGCGGTTCTCAACCTTTTATTAATTTTTTACTCCTTTTAGGAAGGTTATTAACAAATTTAGCTTTTTTGGATGGTGACTACCAAATTTACCCCAAATATACAAAATAGTGTTTAATTTTGAGAATTGATTTTTTGAACTTTAAGCTTATTATATATAAAAAATCGTAAAACTTAAAGACTTTATTTAAGTTAAAAAATATACAGTTAGATACTAACTTCTAAGTTAAAAAACAACTAATTAGAATTAATTTTCATACCTCGTATTTAATAAAATTTACCACTTAAAACAAGTGAATTAACCCTCAGGGGTAAGTTTACCCCTAGTTAAGAATCGCTGGTTTAAATTATATAAAAAATAATTAAAACTTTTTTTATTAGTTTGGGTCAAAAAAAAAAAAAGTTTCGTTTTTGACTATTTACAAGAGTTACAACAAGAGGGGATAATAAGTAGAGGAGCTTCATTAATAAAGACACAAAATAAGTTTATTCTGTTATAAGTAAAATCTTATAGAATAACGATAGCTTATACATAAGTTGAATTTTTATTTTACATAAAGTATTATTGTTTTAAGTTTCTAGCATTTTCTTATTAGCATTTATTGTAAATAGACATCAAGTAAAAGAACAAAGTTGCAGAGTAAAATTTTCTTTTGTTTATAAAAATCGTAAGCGATATTTCATAAACAAGCTAAAACTTTAATTTACAATTAAACTTTAATTAATTACCTCCGTGGGCCACGTCTTACCCCTAGTTTAAAGAGTAGTAGTTTACTTTAAATACAAACAACACAAGTATCTTAACATAAGTTTTTAGCAAAAATCTAAGAAACGTAAAATAACTTTATAGTACTTTTGAACTCTTGTTTTTCAAGTTTCAAGTGATTTTTTAAATTATTCAATAGAAAATGTTTAGTTACGAAAGAAACATTTGTTTTAAAGCATCGGTTAGTTTTTAACGTATCTATTTAAGGTTGTGCTGAAATTAAGAGGAAGTTTGTTGAAATGATTATTAGTACTGTTATAATGTTCGGGAAATATTCTATTTTTTAATTACTTTTAATTTAAAAAAAAATATACTAAACAGTTATGTCAAGACTATACTAAACAAGCTCCCACCTTTTTTTGAAACAATAAAGTAAACAGTACTTTAGTTTTATTAATCAGCTATTGTACTAAAGATGAGAAACACTTTGTTAAAATGACTTAGATTTCTATGAAAGTCAACATACTTATATTTCTTTTTCACATAAAATGATCTTTTTATAAACTGCTTTAACAATAAACCAAACTTTCACTTATTACCTCATTTAAACCAACATTTCTAGCAAATTTAAAAAAGACAAAAATAATTTATAATTTTTTGTTGTAGTGTAGTTACTGATTGATAATAGTTTGAAATAAAATATAAATATATATACTGTACATAGTCTATATATCAGGAAAGAAAACAGTATATTTTGTTTACTTGTTAAATCTTGCCTCAAAAGAAATATTTTATTACTGTAAGTTTTAAACTTTGATAAAATTTTCTAAAGTATTATAAGTTATTGGTTAAGTTCGTAAAGTAATACACTGTACTTTAAAATAATTTAATTTAGTAAATAAAATGCCTTTAAGTTTTTCTTGCCGTTAAATTTTATTAAGTAAATTAGTAGAGAATGACTAAATATTTGTAAAAGAAAATAGACAAACAAGTAGTTAGACATAGCTTATAAAATTTGTATTTTAGCGTAATATGATTTCGTAAAGCTAATATTCAGAAACTGACAATAAAGAGGTTTTTAGTTTAATATGTAGTAAAGTATTATTATAAAAAAGAAAATGAATGTAATTTATGTGTAAACCTGCGTTAAAAAAAAACCTTAAGCTTTGATCTTTTTTTGCTTAAAAGGTAAAAAAAAGCATGGTTTATTAACTTGAATAACAAAAGTTTTAAGTAAAATTTAAAAGTTGAAATCTATGTAAGCCTAAACGTTATAAAACAAATATCATTTTACTTCTAATTACACTTATTTTTGATTATTTGTGAAGCTGTGCTGTAAAAGCAAATAAAATGTATAAAAGTTTCAAATAACAAAATTTGGTAATTTGCAGTCGTAAAAAGTTTTATGGACAACTCATAACGTAAAAACTGTTTGATTTATAAGAGTAACATGTTGATTTAATGTACTTATAATGCTTAAAGTACCCAAGTGCCACATGTTAATTGCTTTACATCAACAAAAATTAGCAAACAAGAATTTCAAAAGAATACAGAAACAAACAAAGTAAGACTTACATAATATTCGTGTACACGATGAAACGTGTATGTTTTAAACTTACAAATAGTAACAACGGTTTTTCAGGTGCAAACTCGAAAGAAGAGTTTCCACTCGAACGAAGGCGCGCGCAAGCTTACGCCCCAGGGCCGACGAGGGCGTAGAAGGCTCGAAAGACGCTGCCCGCCATAAAAAGCGCGAAAACCGGCAAGTTTGCGCGGGAACGGCCTGATTCGTTGTTTATTGGGCACTCTTCCTCCTCTTCGCATTTTCCTTTTGTTTTACATAGTGCGGCATAATAATCAATGCAGCCACTTTCTTTAAGTCCCCCGGCAGCCAGGTAAGAGCAGTGGTTATTTAACGAATAAAAAGGCTGGTCTACATCCCACCTTATCACAACGTTGGTATCTTCTACTTTAGCTCCGTTGGAGAAAACGAAGGGGTTGGCATCCGAGCCAGTAGATGACGAATCCCGAAGGGTTACATCAAGCCAGATGCCGCCAGGAGGCAGTCCTTTTTCCGCGCGGTACTTGTAAATGACAAAAACAGCTTTCCTCGCGTTATCACTGTGAAAATTGATGAAATGTATTTCTGTTTTCTTAATTTACCTTATTTTAAGTATTTTACTGATAAAAAACGTTGTTAAAAAACATGTACTAAACGCTATAACAATTGTCTACCACAGTCATATATTTTTTGTAAATTTTGTCATATCATTAACTATGCTTTGTCATTAAGTTATTCTTATATATAAGTTATACTGATTATTTTTGTATAAAGCTGCTCTTTTAATAAAAAAAGTCTATTTTATTCTACAAATAGTTATTTTTTGTATAAAATTAACCTTTTAAGTGAGAATTTTTTTTTTTACAAAACCTTTAAATTTTAGTAATTTTGCTTATTTATCTATTATGTTTGGGCAATTCAGTTTAGTGCTCTTTTAATAAAAAAAAAAGTTATGCTTCTATTTAAAAGTTACAAAACTTTGGATTAGTTTTCTTTATCAATAAAGAATTAATTTCATATCTAAATTTTCTACACAGTCTAATGGCGACGCGTGGTGTTTTATTAGGGGTGCGAAAAACATAAAAGTATTTAAGAAACCCCTTGATTTGATATATTTTAAAAATTAATTTACTAAGGTAAATATACTGCAATTACAGAAAATCGTTAGTAAAAAAATTTTGTTTTAAAAATAATATTATTAACAGTTTAATACTTAAAAAAAAGTTTTATTATAAAAAAAATTACGCGACGCCCCTGCTACTGTAATTATTTTTTGAAAAAAGTTTACTTTTTATGTTTAGCTGTCCTGGAAAGGAAATTAAACTGTACCCAAAAAGTTTTTCCTTACATCAGGTCTCAAGACAAAACATATTGAGGGCCATTTTTTGTCGTTCAATAATTTGTAATTTAAATAACAAATTTTGTTAATATAACAGATTATTGAAAGTGTTAATGATGATATTGCTTTTAAGGAGAAGAAAAAACAAGGTTTACAAAATCATCCTACATCAAAGCGTAGATAAGTTAAAAAGTATAAGTTTGTGTGTTAAACTTTTTTATTTTTATGTTTATCTATAAATTTGCAATTAAATTATGTTTTTTTTTTGTTTTATCAAAATTAACTTTTTGTGTTATTCGTATTCTTCATTTGTTCGTTATCTGTTTTTAAGTTTAAGTGGCCTAAGTTTTGATGCCTGGGTCCATCGTATTGACAACAAACTCGCAGTAGTGATAATAAATAATTAAAACTTTTGTTGTATAAGTAACTATTTTAACTAGTTAGTGTTTTAGGTTAAATAAAGTTATGCTTTTTTTCTGTATGTCATTACTTTTTTAATTAACTTGTTTTTTAGTTATATAAAGGTTACTTCTTTGTGCTATAATTATAAGTTTTAAAAAATTGCAATATTAATACAAACAAACTATACTTGACTACCATAATCGTTAGTTTTTTCTGTAGAGCTGTAGTTTAATATTACATTATGTTATACAAAAAAATATTTTTTTCTTTTATTCTTATTTTTTAAGGAATCTGATTTTTAATAATAGTCTTATATTATACACTTATAAGTTTTCAAATAAAGTTATCTTTAACGAACAAAACGAATTGCATAATCTGCTATAGTCATTTTTTAGTATTTATTTAATCATAAATTGTATTATAGAAGAAAATTATGTTTTTTATATAATAGTGTATTTTTAAGTAGTTCTTTAGAATTTTTTAAATAACAATATTTTACTACAAGTTGCTGCTTTTCGTAAACATTAGTTATTTAAATTTAGATAAAATGCTTATACTCTACAAGTCTTTTGTTTGTTTACTTGCGCTTTTAGTTATAAAACTACTAACAACTTTATTTTACAAGTATAACATTTTGATTTATGTTGTTTTCATTAATTTACAATAAATTGTTTTTGTCTACTACAGTCATAATTTTATAATGTTAGGCTTTTTTCATAAATTGACAAAATATTCATAAAACACTAGGTACGCTAAGTTATATCTTCGGTTTGAGTTTTTGAGTTGGAGGTTTTGTGTTAGTCTTGCAGCATTTAGTGTGGTACACGCCAAGTATTCGAAGTTTTTTTTCAAAAGATGATTCATTATAAAAAAGTTAAGTATATACCATAAAAAAGTACCTTCTTGTTTTAGAAGGTCTGAAGTTTCAGAAAACAATTTTTTTTAAGTAAATATTTTTAAATTAACTTTAAATTACGTCTCAATAGTATATATTCTATATATGATATCCTTAAAAAACTTTTCAAAAATGACGTCAAAAAAACGTCATTATTCCTCATAAAAAATAGTTTTGGAGATTTCTCATATAAAGAGTCAAAGTTTGTCTTTAAAAATGATATGGGCGTCTTCCTCAAGGTCTGTAGTCTTGAAAATAAGTCTTTGAATTTTAATTTTTAATTTTTGACGTATTTTTTTCAAAAATTACGTCACAAAAAAAGTCATTTTTCGTCATAAAAAAATATTTTTGAAGAATTCTCATATAAAGAATCTAAAATGGTCTTTGAAAATGATATGGGAGTCTTCCCTAAGGTCTGTAGTTTTGCAAATAAGTCTTTGATTATTAATTTTTAACGTTTTTTTTTTCAAAAATGATGTCACAAAAAAAAGTCATTTTTCGCCATAAAAGATAGTTTCCGAGAAAACTCCTATAAAAACACAAAATTAATTATTTAAAATAGTATGGGCCAGGCATGGTAATATTTTAAAAACACTAACTACAGCTCTTTTATCACTATAGTAATTAGAAAGCCAAGGTAGCAAATTATACAAAATATTTTCTCATAATTTACATTTTATAAAATTTCAAAAGTTTATCTTTATTACTTTTGTTGTAATAAATTTACTATAATGTTAAATTACATAAGTTTTAATTTATAGTGTACTTTTTTTTAACACCTTGTTTGAAAAATTAAAACAGTTTATAATGCTATTTTACTTAGTAGCTTCATTTTTTTTCAAAAACAAAAAATGAAGTTCTTAAAATATTTTTTAGCTTTAAGCTTCATAAAAAGAATACAACAGTATTTTAAGTAGATTTTTTTTTTCTTCTATAACTTAACCTTTTGTTCGACATTATTGTTTATTGGCTATCTTTTTTTTTGTATCAACATTTTTTAAAAGTTAAATACTTAAGTTCATCAAGGTACAACCAAACTAAATGATTTACCATCTCTACTAATTATTAAAGTTATAAGCAGCATTTTTGAGATTTATTTTAATGTCTTATTTATAGTATATCAAAATAAGTTTTGTTTTGGGCTTACTTTGTCCACAATGAGAGTTGTAAATTAGTACGATGAATTTTTCGAAAGAATTAACTGCATACTATAAATTTGTGGCTATAATATAAATCAAAAATTTTAATTATGAAATTTAAAATATTTTAGTTTAAATAGTTTTTGATAATTAAAGAATGAGAAAATCAATCTTAAGACAAAAAATTAATTGTTATAACTTTGAACCGACTTTGAACAATATTTTGAGAAGCAAGGAAAGTTAAAAAAGTTTAAAGTTCAAAAGGAGGAGCTGAAACTAGCTGGAGCCTCTAAACCGTCAAAAAGAATACAGAGAATAAAACGTCAATAACAGTCTTATATTATACACTTATAAGTTTTCAAATAAAATTATCTTTAACGAACAAAACGAATTGCATAATCTGCTATAGTCATTTTTTAGTATTTATTTAATTATAAATTGTATTATAGAAGAAAATTATGTTTTTTATATAATAGTGTATTTTTAAGTAGTTCTTTAGAATTTTTTAAATAACAATATTTTACTACAAGTTGCTGCTTTTCGTAAACATTAGTTATTTCAATTTAGATAAAATGCTTATACTCTACAAGTCTTTTGTTTGTTTACTTGCGCTTTTAGTTATAAAACTACTAACAACTTTATTTTACAAGTATAATATTTTGATTTATGTTGTTTTCATTAATTTACAATAAATTGTTTTTGTCTACTACAGTCATAATTTTATAATGTTAGGCTTTTTTCATAAATTGACAAAATATTCATAAAACACTAGGTACGCTAAGTTATGTCTTCGGTTTGAGTTTTTGAGTTGGAGGTTTTGTGTTAGTCTTGCAGCATTTAGTGTGGTACACGCCAAGTATTCGAAGTTTTTTTTCAAAAGATGATTCATTATAAAAAAGTTAAGTATATACCATAAAAAAGTACCTTCTTGTTTTAGAAGGTCTGAAGTTTCAGAAAACATTTTTTTTAAGTAAATATTTTTAAATTAACTTTAAATTACGTCTCAATAGTATATATTCTATATATGATATCCTTAAAAAACTTTTAAAAATGACGTCAAAAAAACGTCATTATTCCTCATAAAAAAATAGTTTTGGAGAATTCTCATATAAAGAGTCAAAGTTTGTCTTTAAAAATGATATGGGCGTCTTCCTCAAGGTCTGTAGTTTTGCAAATAAGTCTTTGATTATTAATTTTTAACGTTTTTTTTTTCAAAAATGACGTCACAAAAAAAGTCATTTTTACCATAAAAGATAGTTTCCGAGAAAACTCCTATAAAAACACAAAATTAATTATTTAGAATAGTATGGGCGTCTTTTTCAATTTTTGTATTTTCAATTTTAATTATGATTTTGATTTTTTTAATATTAAGTTATAGAAAAATAATCGTTTGTTAAGTATTTCTTAAGTTTATTTCCTCATAACGAGGATTAACTGATAAAAAAATTGAGAATCTTTATCAAGTTTTGTAACATTTCAAATAAGTTTCTGATTGTTTTAAAAACGTTTCAAAAATGACGTTACAAAAAAAAAAAAAATTTGACTCATAGAGTTCTTCTATAAATCTATAAATTTAGATTTGATAGTTTAGAAACTAATCCAGTTGGTGGAGTTTTAAAATATAGTCTTAACGAAAACATCATACATAAAGAACATGAACAAATGAAAATACGTCTTACATCTGGTCACAGAGAAGAGGTAATAAAAAAATATTTTCAATAAAAATCCAAGAAAAAATATTGATGAAAGTTTGAAAACAGAAACAGCTCAACAGCAGTTTCAAGGTGGAAATGTTTCAGCTAGGTAAATCAGATTTTACAAAATACAAATTACTTTTCTCCATACCTATTAACTTTTTTTTTTCTTATAACCTATAATTTTTCCAGAATTTACTCATCTCAAATTACCAAAGTTTTGGCAAAACATCACAGCCAAACGAGATATAATTGGTTCGATAAACTGAAAAAAAAAAAAAAGCATATAAGACTGAAGACAAAAAAAGCAGAGAAGTAAAAGGCTATATTCAGCAGCTAAATAAAAACAAGTTTGCCGTGTATAGGTATACTGAGAAAGGTATTAAGTATTAAACTTTAAATTGTAAATTTATCTATAAATGCAAATACTTTTTAAACTATATATAATAGGATAACTTTCGAGGTCTGGAAGTTAAAGCAAGATCGAGCGCGAAGCGGGCCTTTTTTGCGAAACCAAAAGTAAGCGAGCTTTCTGAGCCAGGATTTTAGCTTAACGAATTCAGATTTGTTTAAAGTTAAAATTTATTTTTTCTTTTAAGTAGAGCAATTATCCTTAATGCTTAGTTAAAACGGTAGTTTTATTTTAATTTTTAAGCAGAATTTAGGTTAACAAATTTAGATTTGTTTAAAGTTAAAATTAGTGGAGTAATTTTGTTTTAATACTTAGTTTAAACGGCAGTTATTAAAAACTTAAAGTATTTTTTATGAGTATTTGAAAAATAGTAGAAAATAAAAAAAAAATTTTATACTTCTAATATTTTAGTTATAATTTTATTTACTTTATTATTAATTATTATTTATTAGTATTTGCTTTATTTGGCTAGCACAAAAGCGCGCTCTGCGCGTGGTGTGCGATACCTTTAGCTACTTATTACAAACTATTTTCTTACTATGTAGTTCTTTTTGTTTTATAGTTAAGTGAATAGATATATATTTTTTTTGTTTTTACATTATCTGTTTCAAACTAACTTGTTCTAATCCATAGTTTAAACATAAGTTTTCTAAAATTTTAAGAGTTTTTGATAGTATTTCAAAATTATCAAAAATTTGAAAAATTTCTAACAAATAATTTTAATTTACATATTTTATTATTTATCTGCCTTATACGGCTAGCACAAAAGCGCGCTTTGCGCGCGGTGTGCGATGCTCTTGGCCATTTATTAAAATCTGTTTTCAATTTAAAGTACCTCTTAATTGTTTTATTGTTTACTTCATAGATATATTTAACCTGAAAACCACTCTAAGAAAGTAATTTACAGTAATCCATATAAGTTATAAAACTTATTTTGTTATTGTTTATGTTAAACGACGCTGTTGTGTTCCGGCAAGGTTTTTATAACTTTGAGGTTATTTGCCACTTTATTTGCATACTTTTTGAATAAACTCATACAAAACGGATTTTTTACCAAACATTATCCAAACACTCTCTTTAAACGAAACTTGATAAATTTAGTTGCAAATGTCAAATAATTTGTAGTTAAATAATAAAAATGTTTAGTGAATTGTTAGTAATTTAATATAAATTTGTCTTCATAAACTTTAACTATTTATATTTTTTCATCGTAACTAAATAACTTTAACATCATACATAGAAAAGAAATAGTTCAATCATTTGGAATCAATCAATTAGATGTATTCTTTGTAAAAGATTTTGCAAAAAAGCATCTAGACAAAAAAGAAATAAATGAATGTTTAGCTCATCATAAACTTTCAAGTCTTCACAATGCTGCAATTACTCAAAACGTATTTAGTCCAATGCTTTTAAAACAAAAAGTATCAAGTATTATGTTACATCAATGTTAAACGTAAAAAAATATTGATCTTGCTCAAATCCCCTTAACTTACCGACATGTTTTAGTATTTTTACTGCTTATAAATAAAACTTATGTTTAGTACAACAATATATGTTAAAAAAGACTTACTTTCTCTTATCTTTTTTTTTATATTACTTAAAACTTTTATGTGTATTTAGTTTTTTATCAAGCAAAAAAATGTTTTATTAGTTTAAATTTTTAGTATAGTTGATTTTTTGAAAAAATAAATGAAAGTAAATAGAATTATAACCAAAAGTATGATTTTTTAGTAGAAAAACTGTTAAAAACTTTTACTGAAAACCATTTTTGTGTAGTTATTTGTGTAATTAATATGTCTTTTTAAATTTAATTTTGATTAGTTTGTTATTTTTAAAAACATAACATAAGAAACATAATAACACAATATATATCAATATAAAATCCAAAAGCTGTTGCTAAAAATAAAAAAAATCTAAAACATACCTTTTGTTTCTGTCACCTGTGTGTAGAATAACAGGGCAGTTACCAAAGAGACCAATTTGATATTTTAAATTTCTGTTTATTTATTAGTTTAATATATAATTTGAATAAATAAGCAAACTTAAATAATCTCTTAGACTAGTTTGCTTTTTCCTAATAAGTTTTTTTGACAATTAAAACTTTTTTTTTGTAAATAGGTGTTAAAAGTATAACTACTCTACTTAATGTTTTAAACAATGATATTAAAAAAATAGTCATTCGTTTTTTTATTTGTCTGAATTTGTAATACCTTATTTAAAATATTTAATTAGCTTGAAAAAAAGAGTTTAAATCAGAATAAAGTTTGTTTTTACTACTTTATAAAACAAACTAAATAAATGCGACTAGTTAAAAACTTTTAATCAAAAAATAAATCATAAACTTTTTTTTTGAATAGAAGTATATTTATTTCTTTGACTAGACACACAATTTTAATAAAACAATGTATATTTCGAGCAATTCTCATAAGTAGAGTACAAAGCTAACAAGTAAAAAGATTTTACAAACTTATATAGTAACCAAGTAATCAAATAATCATAAAGTAACCAAGAGATTAATAAACGACAAAAGCAATTAGTAACAATTAAAATAGTTTAAGTTTACTTAAAGATTTAAAAGATAAAAAAATCTATGTGTAATAGCTCGTAAGAAACTTTATAAGCATGTGGTGTACGACTCGATAACCGAAAGGTTCCTTTGTACACCAGGTCCTCAGACCAAACTTTTTGAGCGCTTTTTTATCGTTCAATAAACAATGTTTATTGAACGATAGAACTCTTTTACCAATAGAAAACCAGAAACTTTAATTTACAAAGAGAAGTAGAATTATGTGTTTTCTAAAAATCAAAACATATAATAAAGAGAACTTTTTTTTAAAGCATTGGTCCACTAATAAAAAGTTGCTCTAGAGTTTCTATTAAAACAGTTGTTATAACGAACTAACGTGCAGCATGCCATCTTTCAAGTCCCTGTTGAAGAAAGCATCTACTGATGACATCCATCGCAAACTCCGGCATAACTTTATCTTTACTCATCGCCCGTTTCTCACAACTTCCAATTTTGCAATCTCACCGATTCTATAAGAGATATATAGTTGTACTTGCTATTCAGCCACGAGGAAACATATCAAATCTATTGTTAACATGTTTAACAACCATTTTGCTGTGTTCATACTTTAAAAGCTCTGTAGTTGATTGAAAATTAATTTCAGCTCAAGTTTTTCTCTGTTTTGTCTTCCGATTCAACAAAGACTTTTTTTTGTTTTTCTTCTTTTGATTTTTCATTTGTTTTGTATTTTCCTGCAGCCAAGTTAAGTATTTATATTTTAATTGAAATGCTTTTAACATGATTGTTATTTGTTTTAAGACGACAAGGCAATTAACAACCTTTTTGAACCGATGTTGTAAATTTAATCTAGTCGGTTTTTTTACACATCTGAATAAAACTATTTACATACTGAGATTCACCCTTTAATCGAAAATTAAACTGAAATACCTAAAGCTTCATCTAGAAAATCAGTTTTTTTGAAGTTAATAAGTTCAATTTAAAACTCACGCATTTTTGCTTTAAAACTTCATGGTGTAGCAGTTTGACGCACTTGTCAGTTTAACGTTTTGATTGAAATTCTACAAGAGCGTAAACTTTCGAGTTCACTGCTACCTGGTATAAAAGCTAATGTTTGTGAAAATTTAAAAGTATGTGTTGGAAATGTTTCAAATCAGTTTTTCTTTTTATTATTGATTTTAATCATTTTCATTCCTAGGAATATTCGTGGCATGAGCACCAAATTTTAAACAAGTGTGAAATCAGTTTTTGTCTTTTGTAATAACAACAGCTTTTTGTTATTAAAAATTTATCTATATAGCATGTTATTTAAACACTTACGAGAAAAACGAACTGTTTACAGCTTTAAATCAAAAAAAAAAGTTAAAAAAAAGACAATTAACAAAAAGTATATATACCTTGCAGCAAATCACATTGCTAATTTTCTCGCAAAAATCCGGAGATTTTCGTCGTTGATGCTATCATCCAGATTTTTGAAGTAGACTATTTTTTCTACGTTCATTACATCAGTATGTTTAGCTAAATATTAACTACCCAAGTATAAATTTAGAATAAATTTTTGTAAGTTGTAAGTTTCAAAAAGTACGAGTGTTGAAAAAGAAATTAGAAGCTAATAGTGTTGAATTGAAAACAGTTGGAACACAAGAGTTAGAAATGATAAAAAAAAATATTTTAAACAGTTAGAAGTGTAAGCTTTGTACAAAATATTTTTTTTACTTTGACATAACTCGTTTAGTATTAAATTGATAAGTTCAAGAAATTTTAAAAGAATTATAATTTTCAAGTGTTAATGAATGATATAGAGAATGTTATTATATTTAAAGGTTCACTACTCCAAATAAGGTTTTAAAGTTATTTCTGAATTAAGTTGGTAACTCATCTGTGTTGTTTATAAAATTCAAGGCTTAAACTTTGTTTAATATTTGCTGATACAATTTTTTTATAACTACATATTACCTCTCCGTACATAATCTGTAATTACTAAGCTTTATTCGAAAAATTTGAAAAATACCAAATTACTTAAATACTATTAGTGTTAAAAATATTTAAATTAAACAAGCTTGATAAATTTATTTTTTATTGTGCAAATATTCAGAATTAACATTTTGTGAGCATTTTGAATTTGCTTTCTTTAAAAAAAAACTTGAAAATTACGTTTGTTTTAATTATGTCTAATAAAAAAGTTAATTATTTCAATTTCAATAGTATATTTGCAGAAAAAAATGCGTAGATAGTTCTATTTTTATAACAAAAATGAAAAGTGAAAAGAAAAGTTTATATTTGATTAATAAAAATAATGTTTGTTATTTTAACTTGTATGGTTTTTAATTTCAAAGTTTCAACTATACAAATAATTAATTTTGCTACATCTACAGGTATTAAATAAAGCTTGGTAAGGCTATATCATTATTAGGTATAAAAAATAAAGTTTCAGTAGTTACTTATCATTAAAAAACTAAACTAGGCTACTCCAGCTGTTTCTCTGAAAAGCTTTTGAATAAAAAAACGAGCCACTTGAAATAAGATTCTTCAAAGCCGTTGGATACTTTATTCAAATTATACAAGAAGTTTAAAAAGTTGCATTTTTATATGAAACAAAAAATGGTCACAAACTCAACAGCGAGTTTGATACCCAACCATCCCCTCTATAATATCTTTTATTTTTTTATACTTAAGCAGATTTCCCAAACGAATTTTGACATTTTTTTTTTCAAATGTTAATACAAACTAATGTAGGTTATTTAAAACCAAAACATTAAATGAGAATAAAAGTTAAGAAGGGATTTTTTTGTATTTTCAATGTTAGACGTGAACTAACCACTAATTATGATAACAGAAGGTCGATAGCTCGGATCTGACTACACACAAAATGGAGATGTACACCCAGAAAAACAAGTAATGAAGTTTTAAAGCTTGTTTGAAGTTGATTTAACTGAAGTTCTTTTTTATAGAAATTAATAAAAAAAGCTTTACAGGTGGAATGTCTTTGGGAAAACGAAAGTACTATTTTACTTAAAGAAATTTTAAGTTCAGAGAATTCGTTCCCAGTTTGTTACTTTCAAATTGATATTAGTCATACCCGAAGTCTTAATATCCATGGCAGCCTAAAGGTCGACTTGGACAGAATTTAAGTGCCTAATCATTAACAACTTACCGTAGTGCATAAATACTAACTTAATATAAACTTGTGCAAATAGTTTTGTGCATTTTACAATTGCTGTTACACAAGAATAACAATTAGCAACTAAAGTCTGTCGATAGTCCAGAAATTACTAAGTTATTGTATGGTAAAAATGAATAAAGAAATATTGATAGAAGTTATTTAAGTTTTACAAAATCAATATAACTTTATTTAAACTTCTAAAAAAGAATCAAAGTTTGAAAAGTTGAACTAAAGGGGAATAGTAAGCTTTACTCACATTGGTGTTGTAAAACATTTGATTTGGGTAGTAAGCAATTTATACTTGATACGTTAAAATTTAATGATTAACTTTTAAACTTAACTTACTTTTCGCTTTGTTTTATAACTCTAAAAAACAAGTTGTATTTTTTTTTATAGATTTTTGTGTTGGCATCTTATTTATAATTTTAGTTTTGTCAATTTTAAGTATTCTGTGTTTTCAAAGCAGTACTATCAAAATATAATACTAAATACAGAGCAGCATCGTTTTAAATTTTTTAATTTATCTTAAAGAAAAATTAATGCAATTTTATTAGCTTATCAAAAAATAAAATGGTTTAAAACAGCGGTTCTCAACCTTTTATTAATTTTTTACTCCTTTTAGGAAGGTTATTAACAAATTTAGCTTTTTTGGATGGTGACTACCAAATTTACCCCAAATATACAAAATAGTGTTTAATTTTGAGAATTGATTTTTTGAACTTTAAGCTTATTATATATAAAAAATCGTAAAACTTAAAGACTTTTTTTAACTTAAAAAATATACAGTTAGATACTAACTTCTAAGTTAAAAAACAACTAATTAGAATTAATTTTCATACCTCGTATTAAATAAAATTTACCACTTAAAACAAGTGAATTAACCCTCAGGGGTAAGTTTACCCCTAGTTAAGAATCGCTGGTTTAAATTATATAAAAAATAATTAAAACTTTTTTTATTAGTTTGGGTCAAAAAAAAAAAGTTTCGTTTTGTATGTACAAGAGGGGATAATAAGTAGAGGAGCTTCATTAATAAAGACACAAAATAAGTTTATTCTGTTATAAGTAAAAACTTATAGAATAACGATAGCTTATACATAAGTTGAATTTTTATTTTACATAAAGTATTATTGTTTTAAGTTTCTAGCATTTTCTTATTAGTATTTATTGTAAATAGACATCAAGTAAAAGAACAAAGTTGCAGAGTAAAATTTTCTTTTGTTTATAAAAATCGTAAGCGATATTTCATAAACAAGCTAAAACTTTAATTTACAATTAAACTTTAATTAATTACCTCCGTGGGCCACGTCTTACCCCTAGTTTAAAGAGTAGTAGTTTACTTTAAATACAAACAACACAAGTATCTTAACATAAGTTTTTAGCAAAAATCTAAGAAACGTAAAATAACTTTATAGTACTTTTGAACTCTCGTTTTTTAAGTTTCAAATGATTTTTTAAATTATTCAATAGAAAATGTTTAGTTACGAAAGAAACATTTGTTTTAAAGCATCGGTTAGTTTTTAACTTATCTATTTAAGGTTGTGCTGAAATTAAGAGGAAGTTTGTTGAAATGCTTATTAGTACTGTTATAATGTTCGGGAAATATTTTATTTTTTAATTACTTTTAATTTAAAAAAAATTATACTAAACAGTTATGTCAAGACTATACTAAACAAGCTCCCACCTTTTTTTGAAATAATAAAGTAAACAGTACTTTAATTTTATTAATCAGCTATTGTACTAAAGATGAGAAACACTTTGTTAAAATGACTTAGATTTCTATGAAAGTCAACATACTTATATTTCTTTTTCACATAAAATGATCTTTTTATAAACTGCTTTAACAATAAACCAAACTTTCACTTATTACCTCATTTAAACCAACATTTCTAGCAAATTTAAAAAAGACAAAAATAATTTATAATTTTTTCTTGTAGTTTAGTTACTGATTGATAATAGTTTGAAATAAAATATAAATATATATACTGTACATAGTCTATATATCAGGAAAGAAAACAGTATATTTTGTTTACTTGTTAAATCTTGCCTCAAAAGAAATATTTTATTACTGTAAGTTTTAAACTTTGATAAAATTTTCTAAAGTATTATAAGTTATTGGTTAAGTTCGTAAAGTAAAACACTGTACTTTAAAATAATTTATTTAAGTAAATAAAATGCCTTTAAGTTTTTCTTGCCGTTAAATTTTATTAAGTAAATTAGTAGAGAATGACTAAATATTTGTAAATGACAATAGACAAACAAGTAGTTAGACATAGGTTATAGAATTTGTATTTTAGCGTAGTATGATTTCGTAAAGCTAATATTCAGAAACTGACAATAAAGAGGTCTTTAGTTTTTAATGTAGTAAAGTATTATTATAAAAAAGAAAAGAAATGTAATAATTGTGTAAACCTGCGTTAAAAAAAAACCTTAAGCTTTGATCTTTTTTGCTTAAAAGGTAAAAAAAAGCATGGTTTATTAACTTGAATAACAAAAGTTTTAAGTAAAATTTAAAAGTTGAAATCTATGTAAGCCTAAACGTTATAAAACAAATATCATTTTACTTCTAATTACACTTATTTTTGATTATTTGTGAAGCTGTGCTGTAAAAGCAAATAAAATGTATAAAAGTTTCAAATAATAAAATTTGGTAATTTGCAGTCGTAAAAAGTTTTATAGACAACTCATAACGTAAAAACTGTTTGATTTATAAGAGTAACATGTTGATTTAACGTACTTATAATGTTTAAAGTACCCAAGAGCCACATGTTAATTGCTTTACATCAACAAAAATTAGCAAACAAGAATTTCAAAAGAATACAGAAACAAACAAAGTAAGACTCACATAATATTCGTGTACACGATAAAACGTGTATGTTTTAAACTTACAAATAGTAACAACGGTTTTTCAGGTGCAAACTCGAAAGAAGAGTTTCCACTCGAACGAAGGCGCGCGCAAGCTTACGCCACAGGGCCGACGAGGGCGTAGAAGGCTCGAAAGACGCTGCCCGCCATAAAAAGCGCGAAAACCGGCAAGTTTGCGCGGGAACGGCCTGATTCGTTGTCTATTGGGCACTCTTCCTCCTCTTCGCATTTTTCTTTTGTTTTACATAGTGCGGCATAATAATCAATGCAGCCACTTTCTTTAAGTCCCCCGGCAGCCAGGTAAGAGCAGTGGTTATTTAACGAATAAAAAGGCTGGTCTACATCCCAACTTATCACAACGTTGGTATCTTCTACTTTAGCTCCGTTGGAGAAAACGAAGGGGTTGGCATCCGAGCCAGTAGATGACGAATCCCGAAGGGTTACATCAAGCCAGATGCCGCCAGGAGGCAGTCCTTTTTCCGCGCGGTACTTGTAAATGACAAAAACAGCTTTCCTCGCGTTATCACTGTGAAAATTGATGAAATGTATTTCTGTTTTCTTAATTTACCTTATTTTAAGTATTTTACTGATAAAAACGTTGTTAAAAAACATGTACTAAACGCTATAACAATTGTTTACCACAGTCATATATTTTTTGTAAATTTTGTCATATCATTAACTATGCTTTGTCATTAAGTTATTCTTATATATAAGTTATACTGATTATTTTTGTATAAAGCTGCTCTTTTAATAAAAAAACTCTATTTTATTCTACAAATAGTTATTTTTTTTGGTTGAGGTTGGGACGTAAAAAGAAAGCGAAGCTTTCGAGGTCTGGAAGTTAAAGCAAGATCGAGCGCGAAGCGGGCCTTTTTTGCGAAGCGGGCCTTTTTTGCGAAGCAAAACCAAAAGAAAGCGAGCTTTCTGAGCCAGGATTTTAGCTTAACGAATTCAGATTTGTTAAAGTTAAAATATTATTTTTTCTTTCAAGTAGAGCAATTATCCTTAATGCTTAGTTAAAACGGTAGTTTTATTTTAGTTTTTAAGCAGAATTTAGGTTAAAAAATTTAGATTTGACGAATTTTACTAATTTGAAAAACATTTACAGTTTTTAGTAACTTTAACATGTATAACCTTTTTGTAGTAAAAATTTTTTTTGATACAAAAGTTATTAATGAATAATATAAAACTTTTTATTACTATTAATAGATTTGCTTATTTATCAAACATAGTTGTTAAGCATTGAACACTAACATTTATATTTTTTACAAATTTACATTGACCAAAAAATGACACTTGGTGTTAGTGTACTTAATGAAAATGTCATTTTACAGTTTTATAACACAATTTATAAACTAAAAGCTTGTAATTTAATTTTATTATTACATATTCCTGTAATAAATAATTTTGTGTATAAACTTAAAGAAACAAATGATAATAGTTAAAGTAACTTGAAGTAAACTATTTGGATGCATTTTGGGTATAGGATACAAAAAATGTTTAAATATAAAGAAAATTACTAAGACTAAGTTTATACTTAAATAAATCCAATTTATGCATTTTTTTAAGTATTAGAATAAATTAAGTTATTTATTAAAGTATTTAAAAAAAAAATTAACATAAACTAATAAAAACTAAAGCTTTATCACAGTATGCAAATAAAAAACATAAAGAACAAAAAAAAAACAAAGTCCGTTAGTTTATTGCAAAAATAAGAAGCAGTTTACTATTTCAAATCTAGCAAAACTAAAAAATGTAAAAATTCCATGTCAACACTAAATCTACTTAACAATTTAAAGTACCTAGAAGAAATTTTCTTTAAATTTTAAACTGGTCTTATAATCAAATTTTTTGTCATATAAGAAAAAAAACCAAAGCTATTATAAATCAAATGATTCAATTGGTACTTCTTAAAACTACTTAATGTAAATAAAAACTACTACTGTTTGAGCTAATTGTTTGAGTTAATTTTCTAACTATTGTTTTTGTCATTAATTTAGGTTTAACTTAAAAAATTCTAGCTAAAAAAGATCAAACATTATGAATTAATCTACTAAAATCGCTTACAATGAATATTTTTATGAAAAAGATAATAAAAATTTAAGCTTTATACCTGTAAATATGTATAAAGCACAAAAATCAAATCAATATCTGCATATTAATTTCAAAACTTAAAAACAGTCCACTGTTTAAAACCTAGCAAAAAACAGTAATGTAAATACACCTTATTTAAACAGCAAAACTTATTTAGCAGCAACCTGTACCTAAAATAATTTTCTTTAAATTTATAGCTGATCTCATAATCATCTTTGTTCATGAGGATTAATGAAAAACGTACGGATTAAATCAAAGCTAATCAAGAAGATTCTTCAACTGGTACTTCTTAATACTAATTTATAAAAAGTATAAGTTAATACTATTAAATCTTTCTTTTTCTTTTAAATTGTTATTTTTAGGTACAAGTTTGAAAATTGTAAAAAAAATATCAATTAGTCCATTGTCTAACTAAAACAAAAATCAAAATGATTTAAGATGTTTTCTACGCTGGTTTATCATAAAAGGTATTTTCTAATCAAAATGCTTATATTTAGTGGTTAAAAATTTTAATTCTATAAAAGATTTTAATATTAAAAACTAGTTAATATATTTAACTTTAATATAAACAAAATTGAAAGAATAATACAGTTTAAAGTGCAAGCTCAAAAAATTAAGTATAAAAAAATACAACATAATCTTCAATTAAAAACAAAATTCTAAGTTACAATGTAATTATTAAACTTAATTACAAGCTATACATAAACACTGAATTATATTATATTTTCACACATTATCAATTGTCTAAAGAAAAATAGATATTTGAAATAAACTAATTTGGATAAAGTTTATTTTAAAGTATTATATGAACTTGGTTTATACGATTGCTTTATTTAAACATGTTTAAAAAACATGTAAGTCAAAAAAAAAAAAAAAAAAGTATTTACAAGCAAACAATGAAAAAATTTTAAATAATAACATTTAAATCAAAAACTGTTTTTAATAACAATATAAAACGGTATTGTGTTAACAAATTTAAAAAAAAACTTAATACTATTTCTGTAAGTTTTAATAAAGTTAGTATACTGTATTAGAAGTAAACTATAGTTTATGTTTAAAGATTTAAAATTAAATAAGGTATACAAGACACACAATTTTAATAAAACTATGTATATTTCGAGCAATTCTCATAACTAGAGTACAAAGCTAACAAGTAATAAGATTTTACAAACTTATATAGTAACCAAGTAATCAAATAATCATAAAGTAACCTAGAGATTAATAAACGACAAAAGCAATTAGTAACAGTTAAAATAGTTTAAGTTTACTTAAAGATTTAAAAGATAAAAAAACTATGTGTAACGGCTCGTAAGAAACTTTATAAGCATGTGGTGTACGACTCGATAACCGAAAGGTTCCTTTGTACACCAGGTCCTTAGACCAAACTTTTTGAGCGATTTTTTATCGTTCAATAAACAATGTTTATATACTTGGGTTATAATTGATCTACAGTAAAACTAAACATAAATTAAATTTAAAAAAATCCTTATAAAGTGTTATGTAAAAAAAGAAATAGTATAGTTAAAATGTTTTTGTTTACATAAAACAGGTTTCCTTAATATAACATAAATGGCTACTAATTTAATTAAATCGAAAACATTACTACAAGCTTTAGTAGTTTTAAATCTATTTATATTATAACTGTTTGCACAAGTTGAATTCTTAATCAAAAGTTCTGCAATAGTTGAACATTTAGATGCTTTTAAAACCTTGACCGGTATATCATCTTTCTTGTCTGAAAAGCAAAAATTCTCTACACTCTTTAGTACATGCTCTTTTATTCTTTTCCTTAGATGTCTTGTTGTTAATCCAATATAGCTTGCTTTACAACAGCAGCTGTATCTGTAGATTACCAGAATTTTAATTAAGTTTGATATTGGATCCTTACCAGCTGGTGTTAATAGTGGCATACAGGTGAAGACAATTCTAGGGTTCGCTGCATATTAACTACTTCTTATTAATCGTCTAATTTTATTTTCTAACATTTCTAGGTTTTAATTAATGGATGGAACTTTTAAAGTAACTACACATTTTTCCAGTCCTATTGTCTTTATTCTATCCAAATTTTTCAAATGTAAATGAATTGTTTAGTTAACTTACTCTTGTGGGTAACTGTTTTTGTTTAATAGTAACTTGATCTGTTTGATTTAACTTATTAGTAACTCTAAGGAAAATTTTTTGTGTGCATTATGACACAAAGTTCTGATTAAATTTACTTTTCTCTTTAAACTACAGTTTGATTGAAAATTCAAATAACATTCTGTAAAAAAATCAAAAGTTCCATTTATTAATAAAGACTCAGAAATGTTAGAAAATAAAAGTAGACAATCGTTAAAGAGGTATTTTTGGTATACTAAACTAAGTTAATAAACTTATAAGACATCTTAAAATTACCTATCATTATAACTAAACACGTCTAATACTTCAAAGTTGAACTAAAAAAACTTTAACAAAAGATTTTATGTCGACTAAAACGAACATCTGGAAGAGTTAGTGACGTAACATGAAATAAATAAAAATTTATGCTATTTGTATGCAAATTTTTCATACATATTTTTAAACGATTTTATGTGGACTAAAACGAACATCTGGAAGAGTTAGTGACGTAACATGAAATTTCTGAAATTTAAAAAATAGTTTAGAATATATATTGGATATAATTTTTGGGGCGGGTGGGATGGATAACTAAATCGAAAACTGCAGTTCGAAGAGAGGCTGAAAGCAAGATCGCACAATCGCGCGCAAAGCGCGCTGTTGTGCTTATTTTGCGAAGCAAAACCGAAAGAAAGCAGAGCTTTCTGAGGTTGGGACGTACAATGAAAGCGAAGCTTTGGAGGCATGGAAGTTAAAGCAAGATCGCACAATCGCGCGCGATGCGCGCTGTTGTGCTTATTTTTGCAAAGCAAAACCGAAAGAAAGCGGAGCTTTCTGAGGTTGGGACGTAAAAAGAAAGCGAAGCTTTCGAGGTCTGGAAGTTAAAGCAAGATCGAGCGCGAAGCGGGCCTTTTTTGCGAAGCAAAACCAAAAGAAAGCGAGCTTTCTGAGCCAGGATTTTAGCTTAACGAATTCAGATTTGTTTAAAGTTAAAATATTATTTTTTCTTTCTAGTAGAGCAATTATCCTTAATGCTTAGTTAAAACGGTAGTTTTATTTTAGTTTTTAAGCAGAATTTAGGTTAACAAATTTAGATTTGTTTAAAGTTAAAATTAGTGGAGTAATTTTGTTTTAATACTTAGTTTAAACAACAGTTATTAAAAACTTAAAGTATTTTTTAAGAGTATTTAAAAAATAGTAGAAAATATTAAAAAATTTTTATACTTGTAATATTTTAGTTATAATTTTATTTACTTTATTATTAATTATTATTTATTAGTATTTGCTTTATTTGGCTAGCACAAAAACGCGCTCTGCGCGCGGTGTGCGATACTTTTAGCTACTTATTACAAACTATTTTCTTACTATGTAGTTCTTTTTGTTTTATAGTTAAGTGAATAGATATATATTTTTTTTGTTTTTACATTATCTGTTTCAAACTAACTTGTTCTAATCCATAGTTTAAACATAAGTTTTCTAAAATTTTAAGAGTTTTTGATAGTATTTCAAAATTATCAAAAATTTGAAAAATTTCTAACTAATAATTTTCATTTACTTATTTTATTATTTATCTGCCTTATTCGGCTAGCACAAAAGCGCGCTTTGCGCGCGGTGTGCGATGCTCTTGGCCATTTATTAAAATCTGTTTTCAATTTAAAGTACCTCTTAATTGTTTTATTGTTTATTTCATAGATATATTTAACCTGAAAACCACTCTAAGAAAGTAATTTACAGTAATCCATATAAGTTATAAAACTTATTTTGTTATTGTTTATGTTAAACGACGCTGTTGTGTTCTGGCAAGGTTTTTATAACTTTGAGGTTATTTGCCAACTTTATTTGCATACTTTTTGAATAAACTCATACAAAATGGATTTTTTACTAAACATTATCCAAACACTCTCTTTAAACGAAACTTGATAAATTTACTTGCAGAAGTTATTTAAGTTTTACAAAATCAATATAACTTTATTTAAACATCAAAAAAATAATCAAAGTTTGAAAAGTTGAACTAAAGGGGAATAGTAAGCTTTACTCACATTGGTGTTGTAAAACATTTGATTTGGGTAGTAAGCAATTTATACTTGATACGTTAAAATTTAATGATTAACTTCTAAACTTAACTTACTTTTCGCTTTGTTTTATAACTCTAAGAAACAAGTTGTATTTTTTTTTATAGATTTTTGTGTTGGCATCTTATTTATAAACAAGTATAGATGTTTTTTGTTACAAACAGACATTTTTTGTTAAAGATTTTATTATTTATTATAGGGATATTTTTTTTACATTAGATTAAACTTAGTTTTGTCAATTTTAAGTATTCTGTATTTTCAAAGTAGTACTATCAAAATATAATACTAAATACAGAGCAGCATCGTTTTAAATTTTTTAATTTATCTTAAAGAAAAATTAATGCATTTTTATTAGCTTATCAAAAAATAAAATTGTTTAAAACAGCGGTTCTCAACCCTTTATTAATTTTTTACTCCTTTTAGGAAGGTTATTAACAAATTTAGCTTTTTTGGATGGTGACTACCAAATTTACCCCAAATATACAAAATAGTGTTTAATTTTGAGAATTGATTTTTTGAACTTTAAGCTTATTATATATAAAAAATCGTAAAACTTAAAGACTTCATTTAACTTAAAAAATATACAGTTAGATACTAACTTCTAAGTTAAAAAACAACTAATTAGAATTAATTTTCATACCTCGTATTAAATAAAATTTACCACTTAAAACAAGTGAATTAACCCTCAGGGGTAAGTTTACCCCTAGTTAAGAATCGCTGGTTTAAATTATATAAAAAATAATTAAAACTTTTTTTATTAGTTTGGGTCAAAAAAAAAAAGTTTCGTTTTTGACTATTTACAAGAGTTACAACAAGAGGGGATAATAAGTAGAGGAGCTACATTAATAAAGACACAAAATAAGTTTATTCTGTTATAAGTAAAAACTTATAGAATAACGATAGCTTATACATAAGTTGAATTTTTATTTTACATAAAGTATTATTGTTTTAAGTTTCTAGCATTTTCTTATTAGCATTTATTGTAAATAGACATCAAGTAAAAGAACAAAGTTGCAGAGTAAAATTTTCTTTTGTTTATAAAAATCGTAAGCGATATTTCATAAACAAGCTAAAACTTTAATTTACAATTAAACTTTAATTAATTACCTCCGTGGGCCACGTCTTACCACTAGTTTAAAGAGTAGTAGTTTACTTTAAATACAAACAACACAAGTATCTTAACATAAGTTTTTAGCAAAAATCTAAGAAACGTAAAATAAGTTTATAGTACTTTTGAAGTCTTGTTTTTCAAGTTTCAAATGATTTTTTAAATTATTCAATAGAAAATTTTTAGTTACGGAAGAAACATTTGTTTTAAAGCATCGGTTAGTTTTTAACTTATCTATTTAAGGTTGTGCTGAAATTAAGAGGAAGTTTGTTGAAATGCTTATTAGTACTGTTATAATGTTCGGGAAACATTTTATTTTTTAATTACTTTTAATTAAAAAAAAAATTATACTAAACAGTTATGTCAAGACTATACTAAACAAGCTCCCACCTTTTTTTGAAATAATAAAGTAAACAGTACTTTAATTTTATTAATCAGCTATTGTACTAAAGATGAGAAACACTTTGTTAAAATGACTTAGATTTCTATGAAAGTCAACATACTTATATTTCTTTTTCACATAAAATGATCTTTTTATAAACTGCTTTAACAATAAACCAAACTTTCACTTATTACCTCATTTAAACCAACATTTCTAGCAAATTTAAAAGAGACAAAAATAATTTATAATTTTTTGTTGTACTGTAGTTACTGATTGATAATAGTTTGAAATAAAATATAAATATATATACTTTACATAGTCTATATATCAGGAGAGAAAACAATATATTTTGTTTAGTTGTTAAATCTTGCCTCAATAGAAGTATTTTATTACTGTAAGTTTTAAACTTTGATAAAATTTTCTAAAGTATTATAAGTTATTGGTTAAGTTCGTAAAGTAATACACTGTACTTAAAAATAACTTAATTAAGTAAATAAAATGCCTTTAAGTTTTTCTTGCGTTAAATTTTATTAAGTAAATTAGTAGAGAATGACTAGATATTTGTAAATGACAATAAACAAACAAGTAGTTAGACATAGCTTATAAAATTTGTATTTCAGCGTAATATGATTTCGTAAAGCTAATATTCAGAAACTGACAATAAAGAGGTTTTTAGTTTAATATATAGTAAAGTATTATTATAAAAAAGAAAATAAATGTAATTTATGTGTAAACCTGCGTTAAAAAAAAACCTTAAGCTTTGATCTTTTTTGCTTAAAAGGTAAAAAAAGCATGGTTTATTAACTTGAATAACAAAAGTTTAAAGTAAAATTTAAAAGTTGAAATATATGTAAGCCTAAACGTTATAAAACAAATATCATTTTACTTCTAATTACACTTATTTTTGATTATTTGTGAAGCTGTGCTGTAAAAGCAAATAAAATGTATAAAAGTTTCAAATAATAAAATTTGGTAATTTGCAGTCGTAAAAAGTTTTATGGATAACTCATAACGTAAAAACTGTTTGATTTATAAGAGTAACATGTTGATTTAATGTACTTATAATGCTTAAAGTACCCAAGTGCCACATGTTAATTGCTTTACATCAACAAAAATTAGCAAACAAGAATTTCAAAAGAATACAGAAACAAACAAAGTAAGACTTACATAATATTCGTGTACACGATAAAACGTGTATGTTTTAAACTTACAAATAGTAACAACGGTTTTTCAGGTGCAAACTCGAAAGAACAGTTTCCACTCGAACGAAGGCGCGCGCAAGCTTACGCCCCAGGGCCGACGAGGGCGTAGAAGGCTCGAAAGACGCTGCCCGCCATAAAAAGCGCGAAAACCGGCAAGTTTGCGCGGGAACGGCCTGATTCGTTGTTTATTGGGCACTCTTCCTCCTCTTCGCATTTTCCTTTTGTTTTACATAGTGCGGCATAATAATCAATGCAGCCACTTTCTTTAAGTCCCCCGGCAGCCAGGTAAGAGCAGTGGTTATTTAACGAATAAAAAGGCTGGTCTACATCCCACCTTATCACAACGTTGGTATCTTCTACTTTAGCTCCGTTGGAGAAAACGAAGGGGTTGGCATCCGAGCCAGTAGATGACGAATCCCGAAGGGTTACATCAAGCCAGATGCCGCCAGGAGGCAGTCCTTTTTCCGCGCGGTACTTGTAAATGACAAAAACAGCTTTCCTCGCGTTATCACTGTGAAAATTGATGAAATGTATTTCTGTTTTCTTAATTTACCTTATTTTAAGTATTTTACTGATAAAAAACGTTGTTAAAAAACATGTACTAAACGCTATAACAATTATCTACCACAGTCATATATTTTTTGTAAATTTTGTCATATCATTAACTATGCTTTGTCATTAAGTTATTCTTATATATAAGTTATACTGATTATTTTTGTATAAAGCTGCTCTTTTAATAAAAAAAAGTCTATTTTATTCTACAAATAGTTATTTTTTGTATAAAATTAACCTTTTAAGTGAGAATTTTTTTTTTTACAAAACCTTTAAATTTTAGTAATTTTGCTAATAATTAATAAGTGATAATAAGTTTTAAATCTTTTGTATTTATTAAAGTTGGACCTTTTAGTAGTTTTACGGTTGCGTATAAATTATTAGTAGTTTCTAGTTTTTTCAGTGATATAAATGTTCTTGTTTTTTAATTTAAAACAGTTGGTATAGTAATTGTTAATGTTATTCAGATTGATATTCATATTGGTTTTCAATTTGGTATTCATATTGTTATTTTTAATTGTAATTGATATTCGTTTTTGGATATGAGTGAGAGACCCATAAGTACACGTAGTAAAGAGAAAGGTTCTAGACAGAGCCTTGCGACTTTTAGAGTTGCAAGTGACTCTGGGACAGTAATTGTTCCGCCGGTGCTTCCAGGCCCTGCGAGCGGACAACTTTGTAAGGTTTTCTTTAATCGTAAAATACTTTTTTAGCATAAAGTCATACACTTGTTTACACACCAGCATTTTTTAACTTTAAAGAAATAATGTTACTATTCTAAAAGTAATTAATTTTTGTAGAAAGTTAGTCTTCTAATTTAGAATAAATTTTACTATTATGTATAGGTTGTTTTTATTAGCAAAAAATGAATTTTGTACTACATTCACTACTTTTCAGTTATTTTGCTTATTTAGTTATAAAGTATATTTTACAAAATTATAAAGTATTATAAAGTAGTATTAGACAGTTATTAAATAATATAAAGTATACTAATTTTGTCATGTAGTTAACGTTTTGTTCTATGTATAACTTTTTTACATAAAGCTAGTACTTTATACTGAAATAAGTTGGTACTTGTGTCGAAAATATATTATTATATATATATGTTATATGCTAACATTTAATAATATATATTATAATGCTATTAAATAAATAAATACTTATATAATTGATATCGTTAATTTTTAAATAAACTTATTAAATTTCAACCCACAGTTATACTAACTGTGATTACAAACTGCTTGACTAACTGTTGACTTCATAAAAACTTCTTGCTTATTTGCTGCTTGGTAATGAGCAAGTAGGTAGGCGTAAAGCTATTGAGCTTTTAAACAATAAGTGCGGCTTGCTTACAATGTTTGTTTTAAAAGTAATTCACTTTTTTTTCTATCAATACTAAACAAATCGCATTTATCAATCACAGTCATTATTTTTTCTAAAGTTGCTCTTTAATCATCAATTATACTTTGTCATAAACTTATACTTACGTTGTACAATTAATTATTTTTCTATAAGTTTACTCATTTTATAAAAAAAAATAACTTGTGTACTATCCGCCGTTATATTTTGTATAAATTTAGTCATTTGATTCAAACTAAGTAATGTTTTATTCAATTGGTCATTTCATTACCTTTTTAGACAAACTAGCTTTTTCAATTACAGCCAATTTTTACCTATATTGTACAAATTTAAACTTTTAGATAAAGTTGATTTACTTTTTAAACATACAAAATATTTGTCATTGTCTACTACAGTCATTATTTAAGATTAAAGTTTCTCTTTCAATATATATATTGTTTTACTGTTAAGTTTAACTTTTTTACTACAAGTCATTGTTTTTTCTAAAGTAGTTCTTTTAAGTTTATAAAATTGTTTACTCTACAAGTCGTTGTTTCTCGTATACTTTACTCCTTCAAAGTATAAGAATTTCCTACAAGTCTTTAGATTTCAAAATATTACTCTTTAAATTATAATTTAATTTACACTTTTTAATCTACAGTTATAAGTTTTTGAACTGAATTGTTCATATCAATACAAAATAATTTGAATGTTCTACTACAGTCGTTTGAGTAAAGCTGTGGTTTCATAAAGCATACTTTGGCAAAAAAAAAAGTTAAAACAAAATTTTCTCAGTAAATTTGTAATTAACCTGTCTAAGAGGTCTTCCGACGCCATTTTTCCCTCCTCCAGCAACTTGCATGCGGTAGAATGATCGTTGAAAGTCAATTCATCTGTGTTTATCTTATAATCGATGCACTCTGTAGACAATGATATCAATTACCTTGAGCACACTCAGTTTTCAGTGCTACCACCAAAAATTTTGGTCTTACCAGCATAGAGGTTATGAAAGTTGCGCAAGTTAAAGGCAGAGCCTTAAGACTGGTTTAATTAAAAGCGGCAACTTTAATTGAGTACAGTGCAGCATTGCTGTACAATTACTAACAATACAGAAAAGTAAGTACGCAAAAATGCGTTTTTTTTTCGTTAGCAAACTAGTGATCAAAACTTCTAATGGTTTATGAAACGCGGTAAAGTTGACCGGTTTTATTCAAATAGCAAAGTCCGTGGTTTCATTTATTTTTAATCTTTGAAAAACAATTATACAAGAGTATATTTTTGGTTGATTACAAAGCCATTTAATATATTTGTTGTACAAATGAATTAAAGTTTAATTATTAAGAAACATAATAACACAATATATATCAATATAAAATCCAAAAGCTGTTGCTAAAAATAAAAAAACTTCTCAAACATACCTTTTGTTTCTGTCACCTGCGTGTAGAATAACAGGGTAGTTGCCAAAAAGACCAATTTCATATTTTAAATATCTGTTTATTTATTAGTTTAATATATAATTTTTAAATTATATAGTTAGGTTTTGTTTATATTAGTCTTCCACGAAAGGTTTTAATAAACGATTCTAAAATACTCGTCTAAAAAACAGCAAAAAAAAATTGTATAAAATGTTTTGCATAATCAGATGTTATATCATATTCTACAAAAATTAAATAAAAAACACAAAAAGCTTATAGCACAATTCATCTGCAAACTTCAACGTTTTTGTTCTTCTTTACAAAACTTATAAGTGAACGTTACTCACAACACACCAGTATAAGAAATAAGCAGAAAGCTTGCTGTGATTACAAATTGCTTGACTAACTGCTGACTTCATAAAAACTTCCTGCTTATTTGCTGCGTGGTAATGAGCAAGTAGGTAGGCGTAAAGTTATTGAGCTTTTAAACAATGAGTGCGGCTTGCTTACAATGTTTGTTTTAAAAGTAATTCACTTTTATTTTTTAAAGAACGTATGATACTGCACAAAGCAGCGGCTCGCCTGATTTTTAAAATATACGCGCGGCACACTATCAAAAAAGAATCAATGTGCAGTGAGGGTTGAGTTATTAATAACAATAAGTTTAATAAATTCCAAACGATAACTATACCATACCCAGCATAGATATGTACAGAACAAAGTTCTTAAAAATTACTGTATGCTTCTGCACTGCACTTTTCTTGCTTATTCTATATATATATGTATCTATCTTTAACCTTGTTATACTTATTTGACTTGCTAAAAAATCAAAGCCTGTGAGTTTTATTTTATTGAAAACCATTTGGTCGATTAAGACTTGTACAATTTTCGGCTTAGACGACTTATAATAATGTGGCTTAGACAAATTTTGAAAATGCTTTTTTATATAAGCCTTATAATTAGCTCAATTTAAGTTAAATTAAGATTTTTTATACTTTCAAACACTCAAAACATTGAAAACTATAAAATATAGAGTATTTTAATTTTATCACAGTAAAATAAAAACGCAAACTTAAATATTCTCTAAGACTAGTTTGCTTATTTCTACTAAGTTTTTTGACAATTAAAACTTATGTTTTGATATAGGTGTTAAAAGTATAACTACTCTATTAAAGTTTTAAACAATAATATTAAAAAAATAGTCATTCATTTTTTATTTGGCTGAATTTGTAATACTTAATTTAAAATATTTAATTAGCTTGAAAAAAAGAGTTTTAATCAGAATAAAGTTTGTTTTTACTACTTTATTTAACAATATAAATCAATGCGACTAGTTAAAAACTTTTAATCAAAAAATAAATCATAAACTTTTTTCTGAATATAAGTATATTTATTTCAATTGTAAGTTTTCAAATGTGGTTTTTGGAAATATATTTTAATGAATTGGTTTAGCATTTTTGTATTAAGTTCAAAGCAATAATAAGTAATCTTTGAACAGTTTTAAACCGTGTCTTACAAAGCACACACCGTTTATGTAAACTTACGTGTAATAGATATTTAGTAAGTATTGGATTAACTTTTTTCTTTAAAATTTTGTACTTTGTTGGAGGATCTATATATATTTTACTTTAGAATAAACCACATAGACAGGATGAAACTAATTATTTTGAAGAAGGTGTTTAAAAAATAATTTTTGAATAAATCTTTGTTTATAATAATTTAATAATGTAAATATTAAAACATTCATACAAAACGTTGTATCTTCTAATGACTTATTTATAACATAAAGCTTAAAAAAAAAAACTAACAAGCTGTACCATCTACCCTTTTTTAAGTTTAGCCGTACAATTAAAAAATATTTTTTTATTAAAGTTGTTGTTTATTTTATAGGTCTATTATAATAGCAAACCACCACTATTATATTTTGAGTAGATGCTAAAAAAAGTTAAAATTAAAACTTATACTAAGATTTGAACATGTTATTGAATGGGTTATCATTATTTTATTTAGAACAAGGACATAATTCATATATCTTGATTGTTTTTGTCATCTGTTAACAAATAGCTTTAAAAAGTGGTTACTACAACTAAAGATACCAAAAACATTAAAATCGAAAAAAATCAAACTGGTATAAAAATTTTAAAACATTTAAAAAATTAACAAACAATATTGATTAAAACTTTTTCATATTTTTATCAAAATTAATAGTTAGTTAGCACTGTTTTGATAAGTTTGTTAATATAATTTTGCGTTGGTCAGGGAGGTCCTACCATTTTATCCGTCGGAAAAAAAATATACACTGTAGTTTACGTGAGCCACTAAATATTATCTTCTTTTTTAACTAAGCTTTGAAGAAAAATTACAACAGTGGTGTGCTGCTCCCATGGTTGCCAGAATTATTCAGCTATCGATTGCCCTCCTATAAGTTTTGTATGAAAAGTGACGTACACAACTTTTAACCGTTAAGTGTCGCTCAAGGGCTAAATTTGACTTTATTTTTACTATCAGTAGATTATTTAGCTTCAGTTATAAAGTTATAGTATAGTGCTTTTCTCGCAAAATTTTAGTTTATGAAAGAAAACTTGTTCATAGAAATACTCTTGGTGTACAACTCGATAACCGAAAGGTTCCTTTGTACACCAAGTCCTTAGACCAAACTTTTGAGCGCTTTTTTTATCGTTCAATAAACAATAATACTAAAATACATTTTGCAATCCAGCAGAACAAATTCGGATATTGTTTTTTAGGTGATTAAAAGGTTAATTGTAAAAAAATATTTTTTTTTAATAAAGTACTTATGATTTGCAAATCTAAAAGTCAACCAAAATATTTTTGCGGAAATGTAACTCTTTTTCAATTTTAGAATAATTAACTTAAGCTGAAAATTATTTTCAAAACATAATTATTCTAAACTAAAGGACTATTGTTTTCAAAAAATTTAGCTGAATATAAAATAAATGTAAGGACGGAACCGGTCGTAAGTTGTCTCGGATGCTGTTGTTGTTGGTCGTGCGGTGAAGTTCATTGTTTATTCTCTTTGGCATGAAACATCTTAACTTAGTTGATGATGGCCGACATAAATACTGGCTAAAAAAGTAGGCAAGTAATGAAAAAACAAAGAAAATTTTATACTATATTAAACTATCTAATCAACAAAAATCATTCTTTAATTCACAATTATAGTTGTCTTTGTAAATTCAGTCTTAAAATAAAGTAATGAACAATTTTAATTTTGTCAAATTAAACTATACGATTGTTTATGAATCTTTATTGAAAATTTACCCCGTTAAGTACATGTAAATTCAGTCTTAAAATAAAGTAATGAACAATTTTAACTTTATCAAAGTAAATTTTACGGTTGTTTATGAATCTTTATTGAAAACTGACCCCGTAAATATATGTAAATTTATTTAATGTTTAGACTTTTACTAATTTGAAAAACATTTACAGTTTTTAGTAACTTTAACATGTATAACCTTTTTGTAGTAAATTTTTTTTTTGATACAAAAATCATTAATGAATAATATAAAACTTTTTATTACTATTAATAGATTTGCTTATTTATCAAACATAGTTGTTAAGCATTGAACACTAACGTTTATATTTTTTACAAATTTACATTGACCAAAAAATGACACTTGGTGTTAGTGTACTTAATGAAAATGTCAACATAATAACACAATATATATCAATATAAAATCCAAAAGCTGTTGCTAAAAATAAAAAAAAAATAAAACATACCTTTTGTTTCTGTCACCTGCGTGTAGAATAACAGGGCAGTTGCCAAAAAGACAAATTTCATATTTTAAATATCTGTTTATTTATTAGTTTAATATATAATTTGAATAAATAAGCAAACTTAAATAATCTCTTAGACTAGTTTGCTTTTTTCTAATAAGTTTTTTTGACAATTAAAACTTTTTTTTTGTAAATAGGTGTTAAAAGTATAACTACTCTATTAAAGTTTTAAACAAGGATATTAAAAAAATATTCATTCGTTTTTTTATTTGACTGAATTTGTAATACCTTATTTAAAATATTTAATTAGCTTGAAAAAAAGAGTTTAAATCAGAATAAAGTTTGTTTTTACTACTTTATAAAACAAACTAAATAAATGCGACTAGTTAAAAACTTTTAATCAAAAAATAAATCATAAACTTTTTTTTTGAATAGAAGTATATTTATTTCAATGGTAAGTTTTCAAATGTGATTTTTGGAAATATATTTTAATGAATTGGTTTAGCATTTTTGTATTAAGCTCAAAGCAATAATAAGTAATCTTTGAACAGTTTTAAACCGTGTCTTACAAAGCACACACCGTTTATGTAAACTTACGTGTAATAGATATTTAGTAAGTATTGGATTAACTTTTTTCTTGAAAATTTTGTGCTTTGTTGGAGGATCTAAAATATTTTACTTCAGAATAAACCACATAGACAGGATGAAACTAATTATTTTGAAGTAAGGTGATTAAAAAAAAATTTTTGAATAAATCTTTGTTTATAATAATTTAATAATGTAAATATTAAAACATTCATACAAAACGTTGTATCTTTTAATGACTTATTTATAACATAAAACTTTAAAAAAAAAACTAACAAGCTGTACCATCTACCCTTTTTTAAGTTAGGGGGCCTTATTTAAATATTATGGATAGTTTTCGTAGTTTTAAATTTATAAACAAACAAATAAAAAAAACTTGAAGACACATAAACCAATAGTTTGATTTATTTGTATATTTATTTAAGTTATATTTTGTAAACTAACAGAAGTAGTGGCTAGATTTATTAAAAGATTATGGATAGTTTTATTATGTAATATTTAAAAAAGCAAAAAAAAAACTTGAATAAACTTAAACCAATTGTTTGATTTAAAAGTAGACAGTATCTCATTTTTATTTAATTTCAGCAACATCTAAATAATACCCATAATTTAAATGAAATCATATAAAATTATGGGCATAACTGATTGAAGCAATTCTACACATAAAAGAGTGCCCATAAAATAGTACACATAAGACCAAACCACTACTTCTATAAGTTTACTAAATGTAAATTACATATATACAACTATAAATCAAACAATTGGTTTATGTGTGTTCAATTTCAATTTTTTTATTTTGTTTATAAAATCTTAAATAAAGAAACATCCAAAATATTTATAATATGCCAAGCCATTACTTCTGGTAGTATAAAAAATATAAATTACATAAATATACTTTTAAATCAAACAATTGGTTTAAGTGTAATCAAGCTTTTTTTTTCTTTATCAAATCTTAAAAAAAAAATCCATAATCTTTTAATAAGTCTAGCCACTACTTCTGTTAGTTTACAAAATATAATTTAAATAAATGTACAAGTAAATAAAACTATTGGTTTATGTGTATTCAAGTTTGTTTTCATTTGTTTGTTTATAAATTTCAAACTACAAAAACTATCCATAATATCTATACAAGGCCTGGACAATATTTTATTTTTCATTTAATTGCAGCAACTTAATCGCAGCAGTATCTAAATACTACACATAATTTTAATGACATCACATCAAATTATGGGCAGAATTGATTGCAGCAATTCTACACATAAAATAGTGCCCATAAAATACTACCCATAAAAAGACCTACCCTAATAAAAATAAACTTATAACTGATTTGATTAAGTTATGTAATTATACAATGTTATACAAATACTAAATTCTAACTGAGACTACTTTCTATAATGAGACACGACAGTTTTGAGTGATGAATCTTTTATATAAAACACAACAAGAAATACTAGCATATACATAATCATTAATTACTTTGGTAACACTTGAAAAACTGAAAGCTATTTAAATCTATTAAATCTTTTAATCAAAAGACTTAAAACAATAAACTAAAAATTAAATAAAACTTTTAGTAAACAAGAAACTGTAAAATTATTAATAAACTATTAAATTATAAACCTGGCTTAAATATTTAAACAATTAAACACCAGTTGAAATATTCACTTTTAAACAAAACACTACTTACAATAAGCATTCACAAAAACGTTCAAGATATTTTGTTGCTTCAAGCTACACACCAAACTAGCTAACTGCTTACATATAAACTGCTTGTCATGTTCTGATGTTTTGTTGCATCAGTATTTAGTTTAGTAAAATCCAAAAGCTGTTGCTAAAAATAAAAAAAATCTAAAACATACCTTTTGTTTCTGTCACCTGCGTGTAGAATAACAGGGCAGTTACCAAAAAGACCAATTTCATATTTTAAAATTCTGTTTATTTATTAGTTTAATATATAATTTGAATAAATAAGCAAACTTAAATAATCTCTTAGACTAGTTTGCTTTTTTCTAATAAGTTTTTTTGACAATTAAAACTTTTTTTTTGTAAATAGGTGTTAAAAGTATAACTACTCTATTAAAGTTTTAAACAATGATATTAAAAAAATAGTCATTCGTTTTTTTATTAATATATTACCTCATTTAAACCAACATTTCTAGCGAATTTAAAAAAGACAAAAATAATTTATAATTTTTTGTTGTAGTGTAGTTACTGATTGATAATAGTTTGAAATAAAATATAAATATATATACTTTACATAGTCTATATATCAGGAGAGAAAACAATATATTTTGTTTACTTGTTAAATCTTGCCTCAATAGAAGTATTTTATTACTGTAAGTTTTAAACTTTGATAAAATTTTCTAAAGTATTATAAGTTATTGGTTAAGTTCGTAAAGTAATACACTGTACTTTAAAATAATTTAATTAAGTAAATAAAATGCCTTTAAGTTTTTCTTGCCGTTAAATTTTATTAAGTAAATTAGTAGAGAATGACTCAATATTTGTAAATGAAAATAGACAAACAAGTAGTTAGACATAGCTTATAAAATTTGTATTTTAGCGTAATATGATTTCGTAAAGCTAATATTCAGAAACTGACAACAAAGAGGTTTTTAGTTTAATATGTAGTAAAGTATTATTATAAAAAATAAAATAAATTTAATTTATGTGTAAACCTGCGTTAAAAAAAAACCTTAAGCTTTGATCTTTTTTGCTTAAAAGGTAAAAAAAGCATGGTTTATTAACTTGAATAACAAAAGTTTTAAGTAAAATTTAAAAGTTGAAATCTATGTAAGCCTAAACGTTATAAAACAAATATCATTTTACTTCTAATTACACTTATTTTTGATTATTTGTGAAGCTGTGCTGTAAAAGCAAATAAAATATATAAAAGTTTCAAATAATAAAATTTGGTAATTTTCAGTCGTAAAAAGTTTTATGGACAACTCATAACGTAAAAACTGTTTGATTTATAAGAGTAACATGTTGATTTAATGTACTTATAATGCTTAAAGTACCCAAGTGCCACATGTTAATTGCTTTACATCAACAAAAATTAGCAAACAAGAATTTCAAAAGAATACAGAAACAAACAAAGTAAGACTCACATAATATTCGTGTACACGATAAAACGTGTATGTTTTAAACTTACAAATAGTAACAACGGTTTTTCAGGTGCAAACTCGAAAGAAGAGTTTCCACTCGAACGAAGGCGCGCGCAAGCTTACGCCCCAGGGCCGACGAGGGCGTAGAAGGCTCGAAAGACGCTGCCCGCCATAAAAAGCGCGAAAACCGGCAAGTTTGCGCGGGAACGGCCTGATTCGTTGTTTATTGGGCACTCTTCCTCCTCTTCGCATTTTTCTTTTGTTTTACATAGTGCGGCATAATAATCAATGCAGCCACTTTCTTTAAGTCCCCCGGCAGCCAGGTAAGAGCAGTGGTTATTTAACGAATAAAAAGGCTGGTCTACATCCCAACTTATCACAACGTTGGTATCTTCTACTTTAGCTCCGTTGGAGAAAACGAAGGGGTTGGCATCCGAGCCAGTAGATGACGAATCCCGAAGGGTTACATCAAGCCAGATGCCGCCAGGAGGCAGTCCTTTTTCCGCGCGGTACTTGTAAATGACAAAAACAGCTTTCCTCGCGTTATCACTGTGAAAATTGATGAAATGTATTTCTGTTTTCTTAATTTACCTTATTTTAAGTATTTTACTGATAAAAAACGTTGTTAAAAAACATGTACTAAACGCTATAACAATTGTCTACCACAGTCATATATTTTTTGTAAATTTTGTCATATCATTAACTATGCTTTGTCATTAAGTTATTCTTATATATAAGTTATACTGATTATTTTTGTATAAAGCTGCTCTTTTAATAAAAAAAAGTCTATTTTATTCTACAAATAGTTATTTTTTGTATAAAATTTTTGTGTAAAAATAAAATAGAATTTTTTTTTTTACAAAACCTTTAAATTTTAGTAATTTTGCTTATTTATCTATTATGTTTGGGCAATTCAGTTTAGTGCTCTTTTAATAAAAAAAAAAGTTATGCTTCTATTTAAAAGTTACAAAACTTTGGATTAGTTTTCTTTATCAATAAAGAATTAATTTCATATCTAAATTTTCTACACAGTCTAATGGCGACGCGTGGTGTTTTATTAGGGGTGCGAAAAACATAAAAGTATTTAAGAAACCCCTTGATTTGATATATTTCAAAAATTAGTTTACTAAGGTAAATATACTGCAATTACAGAAAATCGTTAGTAAAAAAATTTTGTTTTAAAAATAATATTATTAACAGTTTAATACTTAAAAAAAAAATTTATTATAGAAAAAAAAATACGCGACGCCCCTGCTACTGTAATTATTTTTCGAAAAAAGTTTACTTTTTATGTTTAGCTGTCCTGAAAAGGAAATTAAACTGTACCCAAAAAGTTTTTCCTTACATCAGGTCTTAAGACAAAACATATTGAGGGCCATTTTTTTTCGTTCAATAATTTGTAATTTTAATAACAAATTTTGTTAATATAACAGATTATTGAAAGTGTTAATGATGGTATTGCTTTTAAGGAGAAGAAAAGACAAGGGTTACAAAATCATCCTACATCAAAGCGTAAATAAGTTAAAAAGTATAAGTTTGTGTGTTAAACTTTTTTATTTTTATGTTTATCTATAAATTTGCAATTAAATTATGTTTTTTTTTTTGTTTTATCAAAATTAACTTTTTGTGTTATTCGTATTCTTCATTTCTTCGTTATCTGTTTTTAAGTTTAAGTGGCCTAAGTTTTGATGCCTGGGTCCATCGTATTGACAACAAACTCGCAGTAGTGATAATAAATGATTAAAACTTTTGTTGTATAACTATTTTAACTAGTTAGTGTTTTAGGTTAAATAAAGGTATGCTTTTTTTCTGTATGTCGTTACTTTTTTAATTAACTTGTTTTTTAGTTATATAAAGGTTACTTCTTTGTGCTATATTTATAAGTTTTAAAAAATTGCAATATTAATACAAACAAACTATACTTGACTACCATAATCGTTAGTTTTTTCTGTAAAGCTGTAGTTTAATATTACATTATGTTATACAAAAAAATATTTTGTTCTTTTATTCTTATTTTTTAAGGAATCTGATTTTCAATAATAGTCTTATATTATACACTTATAAGTTTTCAAATAAAGTTATCTTTAACGAACAAAACGAATTGCATAATCTGCTATAGTCATTTTTAAGTATTTATTTAATCATAAATTGTATTATAGAAGAAAATTATGTTTTTTATATAATAGTGTATTTTTAAGTAGTTCTTTAGAATTTTTTAAATAACAATATTTTACTACAAGTTGCTGCTTTTCGTAAACATTAGTTATTTCAATTTAGATAAAATGCTTATACTCTACAAGTCTTTTGTTTGTTTACTTGCGCTTTTAGTTATAAAACTACTAACAACTTTATTTTACAAGTATAATATTTTTATTTATGTTGTTTTCATTAATTTACAATAAATTGTTTTTGTCTACTACAGTCATAATTTTATAATGTTAGGCTTTTTTCATAAATTGACAAAATATTCATAAAACACTATGTACGCTAAGTTATGTCTTCGGTTTGAGTTTTTGAGTTGGAGGTTTTGTGTTAGTCTTGCAGCATTTAGTCTGGTACACGCCAAGTATTCGAAGTTTTTTTTCAAAAGATGATTCATTATAAAAAAGTTAAGTATATACCATAAAAAAGTACCTTCTTGTTTTAGAAGGTCTGAAGTTTCAGAAAACATTTTTTTTACGTAAATATTTTTAAATTTACTTTAAATTACGTCTCAATAGTATATATTCTATATATGATATCCTTAAAAAACTTTTCAAAAATGACGTCAAAAAAACGTCATTATTCCTCATAAAAAAATAGTTTTCGAGAATTCTCATATAAAGAGTCAAAGTTTGTCTTTAAAAAATGATATGGGCGTCTTCCTCAAGGTCTGTAGTTTTGAAAATAAGTCTTTGAATTTTATTTATTAATTTTTGACGTATTTTTTTCAAAAATTACGTCACAAAAAAAGTCATTTTTCGTCAAAAAAAAATATTTTTGAAGAACTCTCATATAAAAAACCTAAAATGGTCTTTGAAAATGATATGGGAGTCTTCCCTAAGGTCTGTAGTTTTGCAAATAAGTCTTTGATTATTAATTTTTAACGTTTTTTTTTTCAAAAATGACGTCACAAAAAAAAGTCATTTTTCGCCATAAAAGGTAGTTTCCGAGAAAACTCCTATAAAAACACAAAATTAATTATTTAAAATAGTATGGGCGTCTTTTTCAATTTTTGTATTTTCAATTTTAATTATGATTTTGATTTTTTTTAATATTAAGTTATAGAAAAATAATCGTTTGTTAAGTATTTCTTAAGTTTATTTCCTCACAACGAGGATTAACTGATAAAAAAATTGAGAATCTTTATCAAGTTTTGTAACATTTCAAATAAGTTTCTGATTGTTTTAAAAACGTTTCAAAAATGACGTTACAAAAAAAAAATTTGCCTTATAAAATTTGACTCATAGAGTTCTTCTATAAATCTATAAATTTAGATTTGATAGTTTAGAAACTAATCCAGTTGGTGGAGTTTTAAAATATAGTCTTAACGAAAACATCATACATAAAGAACATGAACAAATGAAAATACGTCTAACATCTGGTCACAGAGAAGAGGTAATAAAAAATATTTTCAATAAAAATCCAAGAAAAAATATTGATGAAAGTTTAAAAACAGAAACAGCTCAACAGCAGTTTCAAGGTGGAAATGTTTCAGCTAGGTAAATCAGATTTTACAAAATACAAATTACTTTTCTCCATACCTATTAACTTTTTTTTTTCTTATAACCTATAATTTTTCCAGAATTTACTTATCTCAAATTACCAAAGTTTTGGCAAAACATCACAGCCAAACGAGATATAATTGGTTCGATGAACTGAAAACAAAAAAAGCATATAAGACTGAAGACAAAAAAAGCAGAGAAGTAAAAGGCTATATTCAGCAGCTAAATAAAAACAAGTTTGCCGTGTATAGGTATACTGAGAAAGGTATTAAGTATTAAACTTTAAATTGTAAATTTATCTATAAATGCAAATACTTTTTAAACTATATATAATAGGATTGGAAATATTAGCAAAACACCTAAAAACACAAGTAAAAACAAGCCTCTTTTTTGACGCAAAACAGAGTGTGATCAAAAAACCAGCTAAAGTTCCAGGTTGATTTATTAACAAATTATCAAAACTGTTTGGTAACGATTGAAGTATCAAGTTTAAGTATACAAGTTTTTCAAAACAACTTAGTTACTAAAGTAGTTTCAATTTTAGAATTTAACGCGTTAAATTGAACAAAACAAGCTTAAACAACACAGGTAAAAAAAATACTATGCTCTTGTACTTGGTGGTCATGGCAGAGGTGAGCCTTCACTTCCAGTTGCAGAAATGGTTTCAAATTCACATAAAACAATTGATGTGCAAGTATTATCAGTTCAGAAGACTTGTGTTATCAGTTTAAAAAATTCAGTACAGCTCCTATATGGAAAATCGAAGTAGATTTTTCTTATCCATTTTTACACTCAATTTCCAGTGTATTTAATAATGAAACTTTGCACAGCTACATTACACGGTAAGTATAAAGTATATTACATGTTGTGTATTCCATTTAGAACTGAAATAAACAGGTATTACAATAAGGAAGTGAACAGCAAAAAAATTATCAATCACACCTGCTCTTCCCACTTGTTAAAGGCAGTGAACAACCATATAAACAAAACCACTATTGACAAGACTGCTAAAAGGCTTTACGGTCATGTGTTTGCTTCAATGGTTAGTTTTAAAAGTTAATTACAAAAGGTAGTTTTTAAATATGATGTTTTTAGATCAACTGTGATGATTTAGAAGAAATGTTAGTTACCTTCTACAATTTGTGCGCACTCAGCTTGTGTGAAATATCTAGCTACCACTACAGACCTTGGAGAAGACGCCCATATCATTTTCAAAGACCATTTTAGATTCTTTATATGAGAATTCTTCAAAACTATTTTTTTATGACGAAAAATGACTTTTTTTGTGACGTCATATTTGAATAAAATACGTCAAAAATTAAAAATCAATGACTTATTAGCAAAACTGCAGACTTTAGGGAAGACGCCCATATCATTTTTAAGATTAACTTCGACTCTTTATAGGAGAGTTCTCCGAAACTTTTTTTTATGGCAAAAAATGACTTTTTTTGTGACGTAATTTTTGAAAAAAATACGTCAAAAATTAAAATTCAAAGACTTCTTTGCAAAACTAAAGACCTTGAGGAAGACGCCCATATCATTTTCTAAGACCAACTTCGACTCTTTATAGGAGAATTCTTCAAAACTATTTTTTATGGCGAAAAATTACTTTTTTATTGTGACGTAATTTTTGAACAAATACGTCAAAAGTTAAAATTCAAAGACTTATTTGCAAAACTACAGACCTTGAGGAAGACGCCCATATCATTTTTAAAGACAAACTTTGACTCTTTATATGAGAATTCTCCAAAACTTTTTTTTCATAGCGAAAAATGACTTTTTTTTGTGACGTAATTTTTGAAAAAAAAAAACGTCAAAAATTAAAAATCATAAGACTTATTTGCGAAACTACAGACCTTGGGGAAGACGCCTTTATCATTTTTAAAGACCAACTTCGACTCTTTATAGAAGAATTCTCCAAAACTATTTTTACATGGTAAAACATCACTTTTTTGTGACGTTATTTTTGAAACAAAAACGTAAAAAATTAAAAATTGAAGACTCATTTGCGAAACTACAGACCTTGGGGATGACGCTCATATCATTTTCAAAGACCAAATATTATTCTTTTTAAGAGAATTCTCCGAAACAAGATTACACGAATACTTGGCGAATAATACACTAAATGCTGCAACGTTGTGTTTACAGAGTAAAATTAGGTTTATCGACTGTGAGTTCTTATTTGTTCCCTCCTTACATCTTGTTATTTTAGTATTTACAACCTCGTACTTAATTTATTTGATAATAATTTTAGTAATTTTATAGTTGTATATAATTTATTAGTGATTTTTAGTACTATTTTAGTGATAATAAGTTTTAAATCTTTTGTATTTATTAAAGTTGGACCTTTTAGTAGTTTTACGGTTGCGTATAAATTATTAGTAGTTTCTAGTTTTTTCAGTGATGTAAATGTTCTTGTTTTTTAATTTAAAACAGTTGGTATAGTAATTGTTAATGATATTCAGATTGATATTCATATTGGTTTTCAATTTGGTATTCATATTGTTATTTATAATTGTAATTGATATTCGTTTTTGGATATGAGTGAGAGACCCATAAGTACACGTAGTAAAGAGAAAGGTTCTAGACAGAGCCTTGCGACTTTTAGAGTTGCAAGTGACTCTGGGGCAGTAATTGTTCCGCCGGTGCTTCCAGGCCCTGCGAGCGGACAACTTTGTAAGGTTTTCTTTAATCGTAAAATACATTTTTAGCATAAAGTCATACACTTGTTTACACACCAGCATTTTTTTGGTAAAACTGATCTTTTAACTTTAAAGAAATAATGTTACTATTCTAAAAGTAATTAATTTTTGTAGAAAGTTAGTCTTCTAATTTAGAATAAATTTTACTATTATGTATAGGTTGTTTTTATTAGCAAAAAATGAATTTTCTACTACTTTCACTACTTTTCAGTTATTTTGCTTATTAAGTTATAAAGTATATTTTACAAAATTATAAAGTATTGTAAAGTAGTTTTAGACAGTTATTAAATAATATAAAGTATACTAATTTTGTCTTGTAGTTAACGTTTTGTTCTATATATAACTTTTTTACATAAAGCTAGTACTTTATACTGAAATAAGTTGGTACTTGTGTCGAAAATATATTATTATATATATATGTTATATGCTAACATTTAATAATATATATTATAATGCTATTAAATAAATACTTATATAATTGATATCGTTAATTTTTAAATAAACTTGCTAAATTTCAACCCACAGTTATACTAACTGTGATTACAAACTGCTTGACTAACTGTTGACTTCATAAAAACTTCTTGCTTATTTGCTGCTTGGTAATGAGCAAGTAGGTAGGCGTAAAGCTATTAAGCTTTTAAACAATAAGTGCGGCTTGCTTACAATGTTTGTTTTAAAAGTAATTCACTTTTTTTTCTATCAATACTAAACAAATCGCATTTATCAATCACAGTCATTATATTTTCTAAAGTTGCTCTTTAATCATCAATTATACTTTGTCATAAACTTATACTTACGTTGTACAATTAATTATTTTTCTATAAGTTTACTCATTTTATTGAAAAAAAATAACTTGTGTACTATCCGCCGTTATATTTTGTATAAATTTAGTCATTTGATTCAAACTAAGTAGTGTTTTATTCAATTGGTCATTTCATTACCTTTTTTGACAAACTAGCTTTTTCAATTACAGCTAATTTTTACCTATATTGTACAAATTTAAACTTTTAGATAAAGTTGTTTTACTTTTTAAACATACAAAATATTTGTCATTGTCTACTACAGTCATTATCTAAGATTAAAGTTTCTCTTTCAATATATATTTTTTTACTGTTAAGTTTTACTTTTTTACTACAAGTCATTGTTTTTTTCTAAAGTAGTTCTTTCAAGTTTATAAAATCTTTTACTCTACAAGTCGTTATTTCTCGTATACTTTACTCCTTCAAAGTATAAGTATTTCCTACAAGTCTTTAGATTTCAAAATATTACTCTTTAAATTATAATTTAATTTACACTTTTTAATCTACAGTTATAAGTTTTTGAACTGAATTGTTCATATTAATACAAAATAATTTGAATGTTCTACTACAGTCGTTTGTGTAAAGCTGTGGTTTCATAAAGCATACTTTGGCAAAAAAAAGTTAAAACAAAATTTTCTCAGTAAATTTGTAATTAACCTGTCTAAGAGGTCTTCCGACGCCATTTTTCCCTCCTCCAGCAACTTGCATGCGGTAGAATGATCGTTGAAAGTCAATTCATCTGTGTTTATCTTATAATCGATGCACTCTGTAGACAATGATATCAATTACCTTGAGCACACTCAGTTTTCAGTGCTACCACCAAAAGTTTTGGTCTTACCAGCATAGAGGTTATGAAAGTTGCGCAAGTTAAAGGCAGAGCCTTAAGACTGGTTTAATTAAAAGCGGCAACTTTAATTGAGTACAGTGCAGCATTGCTGTACAATTACTAACAATACAGAAAAGTAAGTACGCAAAAATGCGTTTTTTTTTTCGTTAGCAAACTAGTGATCAAATCTTCTAATGGTTTAAGAAACGCGGTAAAGTTGACCGGTTTTATTCAAATAGCAAAGTCCGTGGTTTCATTTATTTTTAATCTTTGAAAAACAACTATACAAGAGTATATTTTTAGTTGATTACAAAGCCATTTAATATATTTGTTGTACAAATGAATTAAAGTTTAATTATTAAGAAACATAATAACACAATATATATCAATATAAAATTTGAAAGCTGTTGCTAAAAATAAAAAAACTTCTCAAACATACCTTTTGTTTCTGTCACCTGCGTGTAGAATAACAGGGTAGTTGCCAAAAAGACCAATTTCATATTTTAAATATCTGTTTATATATTAGTTTAATATATAATTTTTAAATTGTATAGTTAGGTTTTGTTTATATTAGTCTTCCACGAAAGGTTTTAATAAACGATTCTAAAATACTCGTCTAAAAAACAGCAAAAAAAAATTGTATAAAATGTTTTGCATAATCAGATGTTATATCATATTCTACAAAAATTAAATAAAAAACACAAAAAGCTTATAGCACACTTCATCTGCAAACTTCAACGTTTTTGTTCTTCTTTACAAAACTTATAAGTGAACGTTACTCACAACACACCAGCATAAGAAATAAGCAGAAAGCTTGCTGTGATTACAAATTGCTTGACTAACTGCTGACTTCATAAAAACTTCCTGCTTATTTGCTGCGTGGTAATGAGCAAGTAGGTAGGCGTAAAGTTATTGAGCTTTTAAACAATAAGTGCGGCTTGCTTACAATGTTTGTTTTAAAAGTAATTCACTTTTATTTTTTAAAGAACGTATGATACTGCACAAAGCAGCGGCTCGCCTGATTTTTAAAATATACGCGCGGCACACTATCAAAAAAGAATCAATGTGCAGTGAGGGTTGAGTTATTTACAACAATAAGTTTAATAAATTCCAAACGATAACTATACCATACCCAGCATAGATATGTACAGAACAAAGTTCTTAAAAATTACTGTATGCTTCTGCACTGCACTTTTCTTGCTTATTCTATATATATATGTATCTATCTTTAACCTTGTTATACTTATTTGACTTGCTAAAAAATCAAAGCCTGTGAGTTTTATTTTATTGAAAACCATTTGGTCGATTAAGACTTGTACAATTTTCGGCTTAGACGACTTATAATAATGTAGCTTAAACAAATTTTGAAAATGCTTTTTTATATAAGCCTTATAATTAGCTCATTTTAAGTTAAATTAAGATTTTTTATACTTTCAAACACTCAAAACATTGAAAATTATAAAATATAGAGTATTTTAATTTTATCACAGTAAAATAAAAACGCAAACTTAAATATTCTCTAAGACTAGTTTGCTTATTTCTACTAAGTTTTTTGACAATTAAAACTTATGTTTTGTATATAGGTGTTAAAAGTATAACTACTCTATTAAAGTTTTAAACAATAATATTAAAAAAATAGTCATTCATTTTTTATTTGGCTGAATTTGTAATACTTAATTTAAAATGTTTAATTAGCTTGAAAAAAAGAGTTTTAATCAGAATAAAGTTTGTTTTTAATACTTTATTTAACAATATAAATCAATGCGAATAGTTAAAAACTTTTAATCAAAAAATAAATCATAAACTTTTTTCTGAATATAAGTATATTTATTTCAATTGTAAGTTTTCAAATGTGATTTTCGGAAATATATTTTAATGAATTGGTTTAGCATTTTTGTATTAAGTTCAAAGCAATAATAAGTAATCTTTGAACAGTTTTAAACCGTGTCTTACAAAGCACACACCGTTTATGTAAACTTACGTGTAAAGATATTTAGTAAGTATTGGATTAACTTTTTTCTTGAAAATTTTGTGCTCTGTTGGAGGATCTATAAATATTTTACTTCAGAATAAACCACTTAGACAGGATGAAACTAATTATTTTGAAGTAAGGTGATTAAAAAATAATTTTTGAATAAATCTTTGTTTATAATAATTTAATAATGTAAATATTAAAACATTCATACAAAACGTTGTATCTTCTAATGACTTATTTATAACATAAAACTTAAAAAAAAAATAACAAGCTGTACCATCTACCCTTTTTTAAGTTTAGCCGTACAATAAAAAAATATTTTTTTATTAAAGTTGTTGTTTATTTTATAGGTCTATTATAATAGCAAACCACCACTATTATATTTTGAGTAGATGCTAAAAAAAGTTAAAATTAAAACTTATACTAAGATTTGAACATGTTACTGAATGGGTTATCATTATTTTATTTAGAACAAGGACATAATTCATATATCTTGATTGTTTTTATCATCTGTTAACAAATAGCTTTAAAAAGTGGTTACTACAACTAAAGATACCAAAAACATTAAAATCGAAAAAAATCAAACTGGTATAAAAATTTTAAAACATTTAAAAAATTAACAAACAATATTGATTAAAACTTTTTCATATTTTTATCAAAATTAATAGTTAGTTAGCACTGTTTTGATAAGTTTGTTAATATAATTTTGCGTTGGTCAGGGAGGTCCTACCATTTTATCCGTCGGAAAAAAAATATACACTGTAGTTTACGTGAGCCACTAAATATTATCTTCTTTTTTAACTAAGCTTTGAAGAAAAATTACAACAGTGGTGTGCTGCTCCCATGGTTGCCAGAATTATTCAGCTATCGATTGCCCTCCTATAATTTTTGTATGAAAAGTGACGTACACAACTTTTAACCGTTAAGTGTCGCTCAAGAGCTAAATTTGACTTTATTTTTACTATCAGTAGATTATTTAGCTTCAGTTATAAAGTTATAGTATAGTGCTTTTCTTGCAAAATTTTAGTTAATGAAAGAAAACTTATTCATAGAAATACTCTTGGTGTACAACTCGATAACCGAAAGGTTCCTTTGTACACCAAGTCCTTAGACCAAACTTTTGAGCGCTTTTTTTATCGTTCAATAAACAATAATACTAAAATACATTTTGCAATCCAGCAGAACAAATTCGGATATTGTTTTTTAGGTGATTAAAAAGTTAATTGTAAAAAAATATGTTTTTATTAATAAAGTACTTATGATTTGCAAATCTAAAAGTCAACTAAAATATTTTTGCGGAAATGTAACTCTTTTTCAATTTTAGAATAATTAACTTAAGCTGAAAATTAGTTTTAAAACATAATTATTCTAAACTAAAGGACTATTGTTTTCAAAAAATTTAGCTGAATATAAAAAAAATGTAAGGACGAAACCGGTCGTAAGTTGTCTCGGATGCTTTTGTTGTTGGTCGTGCGGTGAAGTTCATTGTTTATTATCTTTGACATGAAACATCTTAACTTAGTTGATGATGGCCGACATAAATACTGGCTAAAAAAGTAGGCAAGTAATGAAAAAACAAAGAAAATTTTATACTATATTAAATTATCTAATCAACAAAAATCATTCTTTAATTCACAATTATAGTTGTCTTTGTAAATTCAGTCTTAAAATAAAGTAATGAACAATTTTAATTTTGTCAAATTAAACTATACGATTGTTTATGAATCTTTATTGAAAATTGACCCCGTTAGATACATGTAAATTCAGTCTTAAAATAAAGAAATGAACAATTTTAATTTTGTCAAATTAAACAATACGATTGTTCATGAATCTTTATTGAAAATTGACCCCGTTAAATACATGTAAATTCAGTCTTAAAAAAAATAATGAACAATTTTAATTTTGTCAAAGTAAACTTTACGCTTGTTTATGAATCTTTATTGAAAACTGACCCCGTTTATATATGTAAATTTATTTAGTGTTTCGACTTTTACTAATTTGAAAAACATTTACAGTTTACAGTAACTTTAACATGTATAACCTTTTTGTAGTAAAAGTTTGTTTAATACAAAAATCATAAATGAATAGTATCAAACTTTTTATTACTATTAATAGATTTGCTTATTTATCAAACATAGTTGTTAAGCATTGAACACTAACATTTATATTTTTTACAAATTTACATTGACCAAAAAATGACACTTGGTGTTAGTGTACTTAATGAAAATGTCATTTTACAGTTTTATAACACAATTTATAAACTAAAAGCTTGTAATTTAATTTTATTATTACATATTCCTGTAATAAATAATTTTGTGTACAAACTTAAAGAAACAAATGATAATAGTTTAAGTAAATTGAAGTAAACTATTTGGATGCATTTTGGGTATAGGATACAAAAAATGCTTAAATATAAAGAAAATTACTAAGACTAAGTTTATACTTAAATAAATCCAATTTATGCATTTTTTTAAGTATTAGAATAAATTAAGTTATTTATGAAAGTATTTTCAAAAAAAAATTAATATAAACTAATAAAAACTAAAGCTTTATCACAGTATGCAAATAAAAAACATAAAGAACAGAAAAAAAAAACAAAGTCCGTTAGTTTATTGCAAAAATAAGAAGCAGTTTACTATTTCAAATCTAGCAAAACTAAAAAATGTAAAAACTCCATGTCAACAGTAAATCTACTTAACAATTTAAAGTACCTAGAAGAAATTTTCTTTAAATTTTAAACTGGTCTTATAATCAAATTTTTTGTCATATAAGAAAAAAAACCAAAGCTATTATAAATGAAATGATTCAATTGGTACTTCTTAAAACTACTTAATATAAATAAAAACTACTACTGTTTGAGTTAATTGTTTGAGTTAATTTTCTAACTATTGTTTTTGTCATTTATTTAGTTTTAACTTAAAAAATTCTAGCTAAAAAAGATCAAACATTATGAATTAATCTACTAAAATCGCTTACAATGAGTATTTTTATGAAAAAGATAATAAAAATTTAAGCTTTATACCTGTAAATATGTATAAAGCACAAAAATCAAATCAATATCTGCATATTAATTTCAAAACTTAAAAACAGTCCACTGTTTAAAACCTAACAAAAAACAGTAATGTAAAAACACCTTATTTAAACAGCAAAACTTATTTAGCAGCAGCATGTACCTAAAATAATTTTCTTTAAATTCATAGCTGATCTTATAATCATATTTGTTCATGAGGATTAATGAAAAACATCCGGATTAAATCAAAGCTAATCAAGAAAATTCTTCAACTGGAACTTCTTGATACTAATTTATAAAAAGTATAAGTTAATACTATTAAATCTTTCTTTTTCTTATAAATTGTTATTTTAAGGTACAAGTTTGAAAATTGTAAAAAAAATATCAAAAAATATCAATTAGTCCATTGTCTAACTAAAACAAAAATCAAAATGATTTAAGATGTTTTCTACGCTGGTTTTTCATAAAAGGTGTTTTCTAATCAAAATGCTTATATTTAGTGGTTAAAAATTTTAATTCTATAAAAGCTTTTAATATTAAAAACTAGTTAATATATTTAACTTTTAATATAAACAAAATTGAAAGAATAATACAGTTTAAAGTGCAAGCTCACAAAATAAAATATCAAAAAATACAACATAATCTTCAATTAAAAACAAAATTCTAAGTTAAATTGTAATTATTAAACTTAATTACAAGCTATACATAAACACTGAATTATATTATATTTTCACACATTATCAATTGTCTAAAGAAAAATAGATATTTGAAATAAACTAATTTGGATAAAGTTTATTTTAAAGTATTATATGAACTTGGTTTATACGATTGCTTTATTTAAACATGTTTAAAAAACATGTAAGTCAAAAAATCAAAAACAAAAAATAAGTATTTACAAGCAAACAATGAAAAAATTTTAAATAACAATTTTTAAATCAAAAACTGTTTTTAATAACAATATAAAACGGTATTGTGTTAACAAATTTAAAAAAAACTTAATACTATTTCTGTAAGTTTTAATAAAGTTAGTATACTGTATTAGAAGTAAACTATAGTTTATGTTTAAAGATTTAAAATTAAATAAGGTATACAAGACACACAATTTTAATAAAACTATGTATATTTCGAGCAATTCTCATAAGTAGAGTACAAAGCTAACAAGTAATAAGATTTTACAAACTTATATAGTAACCAAGTAATCAAATAATCATAAAGTAACCAAGAGATTAATAAACGACAAAAGCAATTAGTAACAGTTAAAATAGTTTAAGTTTACTTAAAGATTTAAAAGATAAAAAAAACTATGTGTAATAGCTCGTAAGAAACTTTATAAGCATGTGGTGTACGACTCGATAACCGAAAGGTTCCTTTGTACACCAGGTCCTTAGACCAAACTTTTTGAGCGTTTTTTTATCGTTCAATAAACAATGTTTATATACTTGGGTTATAATTGATCTACAGTAAAACTAAACATAAATTAAATTTAAAAAAATCCTTATAAAGTGTTATGTAAAAAAAGAAATAGTATAGTCAAAATCTTTTTGTTTACATAAAACAGGTTTCCTTAATATAATATAAATGGCTACTAATTTAATTAAATCGAAAACATTACTACAAGCTTTAGTAGTTTTAAATATATTTATATTATAACTGTATGCACAAGTTGAATTCTTAATCAAAAGTTCTGCAATAGTTGAACATTTAGATGCTTTTAAAACCTTGACCGGTATATCATCTTTCTTGTCTGAAAAGCAAAAATTCTCTACACTCTTTAGTACATGCTCTTTTATTCTTTTCCTTAGATGCCTTGTTGTTAATCTAATATAGCTTGCTTTACAACAGCAGCTGTATCTGTAGATTACCATGATTTTATTTAAGTTTTATATTGGATCCTTACCAGCTGGTGTTAATAGTGGCATAGAGGTGAAGACAATTCTAGGGTTCGCTGCATATTAACTACTTCTTATTAATCGTCTAATTTTATTTTCTAACATTTATAGGTTTTTATTAATGGATGGAACTTTTAAAGTAACTACACATTTTTCCAGTCCTATTGTCTTTATTCTATCCAAATTTTTCAAATGTAAATGAATTGTTTAGTTAACTTACTCTTGTGGGTAACCGTTTTTGTTTAATAGTAACTTGATCTGTTTGATTTAACTTATTAGTAACTCTAAGGAAAATTTTTTGTGTGCATTATGACACAAATTTCTGACCAAATTTACTTTCCTCTTTAAACTACAGTTTGATTGAAAATTCAACTAACATTCTGTAAAAAAATCAAAAGTTCCATTTATTAATAAAAGCTCAGAAATGTTAGAAAATAAAAGTAGACAACCGTTAAAGAGGTATTTTTGGTATACTAAACTAAGTTAATAAACTTATAAGACATCTTAAAATTACCTATCATTATAACTAAACACGTCTAATATTTCAAAGTTGTACTAAAAAAACTCTATTTAGTAATAATTCTTACTGTTATTTGCTCTATTATATATCTAAATGTTTTCTGTTACCAATATTACTAATTTTTACATTAGTTACCTTTAGGTTTGCTAAATACTTGTGTACAACAATATGTATTCTGAAAAATTTGTTCAACAAATTGTAGAAATAAAGTATACAAACACTAAAAAGTTAATTAAGTTTTGATAGAAAAATTAAAATTTGATTTTAGACAAAATTTAATAATCTTAAACTTTACTTGTTTTAGTTGAACGTTAGTTAAAGTAGTTTGAATTAATCTTTATATCTTAAATATTGGAATTTTATTTTTTAGAAAGTTATATTTCATAACAGCTTTTAGCAACTAGTTTTAGCTTTTTATTTGTAAACCACGGCACAGCTGCCTCTCAATCGTAATACTCAGGGTAGTTTTTAATTTAACAAACATAAAGTGACCTAGACTAATTGATTGTACTCTCCAAACTTAAGCTAATTTTTATTTTGATAACTAACTCAAATAAAAATATGTTCTCACTTATTTTCGAATAACTAGATAGAACTAGATTTATAGGATATCAAAATAAGTTTTGTTTTAGGCTTACTTTGTCCACAATGAGAGTTGTAAATTAGTACGATGAATTTTTCGAAAGAATTAACTGCATACTATAAATTTGTGGCTGTAATATAAATCAAAAATTTTAATTATGAAATTTAAAATATTTTAGTTTTAAATAGTTTATGATAATTCAAAAATGAGAAAATCAATCTTAAGATAAAAAATTAATTATTTTAACTTTAAACCGACTTTGAACAATATTTTGAGAAGCAAGGAAAGTTAAAAAAGTTTAAAGTTCAAAAGGAGGAGCTGAAACTAGCTGGAGCCTCTAAACCGCCAAAAAGAATACAGAGAGGCTACTTTGATAAGCTGGACAGCCCCCTTTACATTTGGTTTCGTCAGAAACGTGAAAAAGACTGTCCAGTAACTGGTCAAATACTCTTAGAAAAGACTTTTAAGTTCTAACGTTCAGTTTACGGTAAACACTCTAAGACCCTCTTCAGCAAGTTTCAATGGAGGCTTGGTTTGCAAAATCTCAAAACAAAAGTTAAGTTCAGGTGGCTCATCAGCTGATCGATTTGTTAATGAATATTCAGGAACAACATCAAATTTTCTATTTTGATGAAACCGGATTGCACTTTAGAATATTGCCTGCATATACCTTAGCATCAGTACACAACCAGCCGGATGGAACTAAAAAATGGAATAAATGCATGTGCAAATGCCAGTGAAACAAGGGAGTCAACAGTTGGATTGGTAAGGCTAAAAAGCCGCGTTGTTTTCGTAGTATCAACAAGGAAGCCCTGCCAGTTGTCTATCGAAGCCAAGCAAATGCTTGGGTCAGTCGTAATATTTCCCTAGATAGGTTTTTTAACTTTTTTGTTCCGGAAACAAAACAAAGACTGATAGAACTTGGTCACAAGAAAAAGCCATTTTGCTTCTCCACATTTGCTCTGCACAAGATAAAGAGGAACTCACATCAGCTGATGGCAAAATCACTGCCGAGTTTCTGTCTCCAAATGTAACTGCAATTCTACAGCTAATCGATCAAGGTGTGTTTGAATCTGTCAAAAGGGTCTACAGAAAGTCGGTTCTAAGCGATCTTGTATCGCAATCAACTATCGGCATACAAGAAAAAAATCGACATTGTAATAATTGTTAATTCCATTGCACCCGCTTGGGCACGGTAACATATTCTGCAATAAGAAACTCAAGGAAGAAACTGTTATCATTACTAAGCTTTTAAATGCAAAACAAAGACGCTTTAAAGGAAACTGCAAATAGCTAGTTTATCTAGAAGTTTTTAAAGTTAAATTTCGCATTTACAGACAAAGGATATCCAAAACTGGATGAGTTGCAACGGTCCTGGTCGTGAACACATGGACGAGCAAGGAACTGTTGCATTGATTTATGGAGACGACGAAAAAGAGACTGGTGAGGGTGTGGAAGACGAAAATGATGCTCCACAACATTTAAGTGTCCATTCCCTCACGCTGAAGCCATGCAGAATATGGATTTAGTTAGTTTACGATTGTTGTCAACCAGGAGCCACACCAGATGGTGAGTGTGTCTCAAATCATCAGATTCCGGGAGTTTTTTGCTAGGAAACGAGAAGGATCTGTCAAAAAACTAATTTTTTCCTTTTTCATAAAGCATTCTGGTATTACTGAAGTTGCTTACGGCGTAACTTATTTTCGTCATATTAATTTTAAACTTAATTAAAGTTTTATTTTTTGTTCTTTTTCTGTTTTAGTAGTTTGCTTCTTTAAAATAAATTGAACTATCTGAAAACTTAGTGTTTATTTTATTATGAGTATTGAATAATTTTTAAGAGGTTATAAGAAAAAATACAATGTTTTTAGTTATCCGGCCAAAATTACAAAAAAGCTAGCCAAACATAACCGGATAAGTGAGGAAGCACTGTACATTCTTCGCTCTCCCTATGATAAAAATCAGTATAAGTTTGAGGTTTCTATAACAAGGTGTTAAAACAAATTAATGTAAGTAGATAGAAATAGTAGAAAATAAGATTGATTACAGTTTAGCAAAAAAAAAAACAGCAACATTAAAAACTGCTGTTTTTAAAAAATATGTTGAAAGTTGTTTTTTTTTTCGATTCTAAAAGATCTGATAGTTATACCTACACAGTTCTTATTAACTAGTTTTTGTTGACAAGTAAAGAAAGTTTATTAATAAGTTTGTTAACTTTAAACAATGTTTTTATAGAACACAAAAAGCTATTACTGATTTAGGCATCTAAAACATACTGTTAATATTGCTTTTTAAGTTTTATTTTATTACAAAACTAATTTCGAATAAGTATTTTGCATAAACTTAGTTTAACTAATGTATTCATGCAACTATTCTATATTTAAATACGCAAACTTACTATGACTAAATATATCTAGAAAAAATGTCTAAAAAAAAAATTAGAGACAACCTGAATAAATCTAAAATTCCATATTATTGCAATACATTCGCTGATAATATTTTACTTGGTTGCAGCTTACAATAAAATTTGAAACATTATATACTCTAAATTTCGTGAATGACTTTTGTAATTTACTTTTTAAAAATCAGTACACATATTTATATAAACAAAATTACTACAGTACAGGTAAGCTAATAATAAGTCATCAAATCATTATAAACAGGTCTTTTATAGATTAATTATATTTTATCATGAGTCATAACTATAATAATTTTTACATAAATCAATTTTATTGTGATTTAAAAATAAGTAAATAAGTTAGTACACAGTTATTAATTTTAAATATTTCGAAAAAATCTACAGTAGAAATTTTGAAGAAAGGGAAAGTAGTGATCGAATGTAAAACTTTGTTGAATTAAAAGCGATAAAAACTAACCTTGTTTAAATAGTAGGTAAAAAATTTACTAAAATTCGACTAAAACGCAATGCAATAGAACGTTAGCTTCAGTTTATCAACTTTTTAACTAATAAAGTTTTTAAATTTAATATAACTTTTTTTGTAAAACAACTAAAACGAAAGAGCGGCAATAGTCTTAATAATTGCATATAAAAGAAAAGAAAGAAAAAAAAACCGGACAGAAGAAAAAAAAAAACTACTACTTCAACACCTCCGCACCGCCGGCCGTCATGACGTCATTGCCACGTCGCGTCGTGACGTCACAGCAAGTAGGGGTTTCAATGGAGGTTTGGTTTGCAAAATCTCAAAACATAAGTTAAGAAGTTAAGTTCAGGTATCTCAACAACATCAAATTTTCTATTTTGATGAAACCGGATTGTACTTTAGAATGTTGCCTGTATATACCTTAGCATCAGTACACAACCAGCCGGATGGAACTAAAAAATGGAATAAATGCATGTGCAAATGCCAGTGAAACACGGAAGTCAACAGTTGGATTGGTAAGGCTAAAAATCCGCGTTGTTTTCGTAGTGTCAACAAGGAAGCCCTGCCAGTTGTCTATCGAAGCCAAGCAAGTGCTTGGGTCAGTCGTAATATTTCCCTAGATAGGTTTTTTAACTTTTTTGTTCCGGAAACAAAACAAAGACCGATAGAACTTGGTCAAAAGAAAAAGCCATTTTGCTTCTCCACATTTGCTCTGCACAAGATAAAGAGGAATTCACATCAGCTGATTGCAAAATCACTGCCAAGTTTCTGTCTCCAAATGTAACTGCAATTCCACAGCTAATGGATCAAGGTGTGTTTGAATCTGTTAAAAGGGTCTACAAAAAGTCGATTCTAAGCGATCTTGTATCGCAATCAACCTTCAGCATACAAGAAAAAAATCGACGTTGTAATAATAGTTGATACCAAACATACAGCTTCAGATTGAGAAAACTAGCAAAACTAGCCTTAAGTTTTTTGAAAACAAATTCAAAAAATCTGTGTCAGCCTTATAAACTTATAAGACATCTTAAAATTACCTATCATTATAACTAAACACGTCTAATATTTCAAAGTTGTACTAAAAAAACTCTATTTAGTAATAATTCTTACTGTTATTTTCTCTGTTATATATCTAAAATGTTTTCTGTTACCAATATTACTAATTTTTACATTAGTTACCTTTAGGTTTGCTAAATACTTGTGTACAACAATATGTATTCTGAAAAATTTGTTCAATAAATTGTAGAAATAAAGTATACAAACACTAAAAAGTTAAAACTAATTAAGTTTTGATAGAAAAATTAAAATTTCATTTTTGACAAAATTTAATAATCTTAAACTTTACTTGTTTTAGTTGAACGTTAGTTAAAGTAGTTTGAATTAATCTTTATATATTAATTATTGGAATTTTATTCTTTAGAAAGTTATATTTCATAACAGCTTTTAGCAACTAGTTTTAGCTTTTTATTTGTAAACCACGGCACAGCTGCCTCTCAATCGTAATACTCAGGGTAGTTTTTAATTTAACAAACACAAAGTGACCTAGACTAATTGATCGTACTCTCCAATTTTGAGCTAATTTTTCATTTTGATAACTAACTCAAATAAAAATATGTTCTCACTTATTTTCGAATAAATAGAACTAGAAATAATTCGCAATCTAATAATAAATGAAAATGATTCAACTTGTTTCAATATTGTTTTCAATGTTGCACTATTATTTCACTGTTTTTATATATTATATGTCTGCGGTTCACCCATGCACACCAGCATGCATTGATTTTGTTTTTGAGTCAATGATAATTTTAGGGTGCACGAAAAGTACGTTGGTAGTGTACAAATTTTTTTTTTTAAACTTTGTATACATTCTTACATTTTTTTCGAAATGACAGTAGATAGTCCGGATTCCGGAGTTTCTGAAAAAAAGCAAAAAAATAAAATGTTTTAAGTATATTGGAGAGGAGTTTTAAAATTTACACTTAAAATACCCGAAATTATTCAAAAGATCTTTAGATCAGTGGTCTACACAGTGTGCGTGCATCTGTTGCCCCGACCTTTAAATTTTGCTTAGCTTATTTTTTTGTATGTGGCAAATCTTATAAGTAGACAGCACAAAAATAACAGCTTCTTAGCTATAACCCTGTTAGAGCAGAACACTTATGAAAATTATGCTCTATATTGTAGTTTTGTAAAATGAAAGAGTAAGGTCTTTTTTGTAATTTAGGTTTATTTTGTAGAATTTTATACAATCTATAAGTTTCTTATTAAAGTTATTCTTAATAAGCTTTTTTTTTTAAATATTAACAACCTAAGTTTGTAATTTAGTGGTGTTTTATATTAGAAGGAAACTAAAAGAGCAAAAAAAAAGGACTACTTTATTTTAAATTTATTTTATCCTAGAAGATTTATGAAATTTTATTTTTATAAAGTGAATTGTTGCAACCAGGCATGGTAATATTTTAAAAACACTAACGCTCTTTTATCACTATAGTAATTAGAAAGCCAAGGTAGCAAATTATACCAAATATTTTCTCATAATTTACATTTTATAAAATTTCAAAAGTTTATCTTTATTACTTTTGTTGTAATAAATTTACTATAATGTTAAATTACATAAGTTTTAATTTATAGTGTACTTTTTTTTAACACCTTGTTTGAAAAATTAAAACAGTTTATAATGCTATTTTACATATTAGCTTAATTTTTTTTAAAAACAAAAAATGAAGTTCTTAAAATATTTTTCAGCTTTAAGCTTCATAAAAAGAATAAAACAGCATTTTAAGTAGATTTTTTTTTCTTCTATTACTTAACCTTTTGTTCGACATTGTTGTTTATTAGCTATCTTTTTTTTGTATTAACATTTTTTAAAAGTTAAATACATAAGTTCATCAAGGTACAACCAACCTAAATGATTTACCATCTCTACTAATTATTAAAATTATAAGCAGCATTTTTGAGAAGTATTTTAATGTCTTATTTATAGTATATCAAAATAACTTTTGTTTTGTGCTTACTTTGTCCACAATGAGAGTTGTAAATTAGTACGATGAATTTTTCGAAAGAATTAACTGCATACTATAAATTTGTGGCTATAATATAAATCAAAAATTTTAATTATGAAATTTAAAATATTTTAGTTTAAATAGTTTTTGATAATTAAAAAATGAGAAAATCAATCTTAAGACAAAAAACTAATTATTATAACTTTAATCCCTGAATAAGAATAACTATTTTGAAACGAAACTTAAATCTAATTAAGATAATAATACAAAAACTATATAAAGAATTAAATTAACTTGTTTCAGCAGCAAATTATTTTTTCTAGTATATTGTTTTTTAAGGTAAACATTTTATCAAATAAACAAACGGTTAAAAACTATTGTGAAACAAAAAATATTTTTTGTGAAACTATCTTATTAAAAACCGATTACTGTAAAATTATTGATTTTATAAGTTTGCTATTATCTACAAAAAGGCAGTATTGTTTTGTTTATGTTTATACTTGCTTGTAATAAATTAACCCATTTACTCTCTAAATAATCTAAGTTCGTATGGTTGCTTGTTGAGTCTGTAAAAGTGATTGAATATGCTTCTTCAAAGGTTTTGTTCGATGTTGGATGCTTGTTGGCGTAGTGAAGTTTGAGTGCAGCTCGATCATTTGTCTCGCTGGTGGTCATGTTCTTCCAGTTATGTCTGTGAGAGCACCATCTTTGGGAAAAAGACGTAATTGTCTGTCCCACATAGTGCTCACCACAGATATTGCACTTTGCCGCATAAATCCCAAAATTTTTGCAATTCAAATTCTTTTTTAATTCAATTGTTTTACCACTTTTTGATTTTATTAAGTTAGTTTTTTTCACCATTCCGCCTACTCCCCCTCGGTTGCACAATAAGCATTTTCCACAAGGGTGAGATCCACCAATTGCTACACTATTTTCATAGGCTTGGATCTTATAGTTTGTTAATAGTGCCGCAATTGTTTGTGGACGTTTATATGCCACTAAAACATTCGGGTTTAGTTCTCTTTCTTTCTTAGTGAGTTTTAATAGTTTTGGAAAGTTTGTCGTCCAAACACTTATATTATCGTTAATTTCTCTTGCCTTCTTCATTGGAGGTCCAAACCGATCTTTCCATTCTACTGTGATATTAATCATATCCTCAACTAAAGCCTTACAGAAGCAAGATCTTAAACATTTATCTTTTAAAGACTTTATTGCTTCTAAGTAATCATTGTCACGTTCGCACAATCTTCTTAGTCTTATTGACTCTCCGAATATAATTGATTTGTAAATGGAGCGTGGATGGTGTGATTTTCCATTTACAAATACACGATTTTTTGCTGTTGGTTTTATGTAGTTTTTTACATAAAACCCGCTTATTTCTGTCTTGTCAATGACATGATTAATATCCAAAAACTCAAGTTCGTCACCATCATTTTTTGTAGATATTTGTCTGAAAACTAGCTTAAGATTGTGTTCTTCAAACGCACATTTCAATTGTCTTTTAACATTATCTGTAATATCTAATGTCTCAGACAAAAAGACAATATCATCAATGTAGCGTTTGAAGAGTTTTGTAGTTTTAATTGTAGTTGCAATAGGCATTATAACGTGGTGCAGTGCAATATTTGCAATTGACACTGAGTTGTTGTCACCAGTTATAATTCCTTTGGATTGTTTGTAGAAGGAATTGCCGTTTTTTACTACAATATTTTCAAGGGGAAAAAATCACCAATAAAAACAATTGACTTGTGTCCTGGACCGATTTGCGAATTATTTATAAATCTTTAAGATAATATAATATAATATATATCTTATATCTTATATAATAGAAAAGCTTATAGCACACTTCATCTGCAAACTTCAACGTTTTTGTTCTTCTTTACAAAACTTATAAGTGAACGTTACTCACAACACACCAGTATAAGGCTTAGACAAATTTTGAAAATGCTTTTTTATATAAGCCTTATAATTAGCTCATTTTAAGTTAGATTAAGATTTTTTATACTTTCAAACACTCAAAACTATGAAGATTATAAAATATAGAGTATTTTAATTTTATCACAGTAAAATAAAAACGCAAACTTAAATATTCTCTAAGACTAGTTTGCTTATTTCTACTAAGTTTTTTGACAATTAAAACTTATTTTTTGTATATAGGTGTTAAAAGTATAACTACTCTATTAAAGTTTTAAACAATAATATTAAAAAAATAGTCATTAATTTTTTATTCGGCTGAATTTGTAATACTTAATTTAAAATATTTAATTAGTTTGAAAAAAAGAGTTTTAATCAGAATAAAGTTTGTTTTTACTACTTTATTTAACAATATAAATCAATGCGACTAGTTAAAAACTTTTAATCAAAATATAAATCATAAAACTTTTTTCTGAATATAAGTATATTTATTTTAATTGTAAGTTTTCAAATGTGATTTTTGGAAATATATTTTAATGAATTGGTTTAGCATTTTTGTATTAAGTTCAAAGCAATAATAAGTAATCTTTGAACAGTTTTAAACCGTGTCTTACAAAGCACACACCGTTTATGTAAACTTACGTGTAACAGACATTTAGTAAGTATTGAATTAACTTTTTTCTTGAAAATTTTGTACTTTGTTGGAGGATCTATAAATATTTTACTTCAGAATAAACCACATAGACAGGATGAAACTAATTATTTTGAAGAAGGTGATTAAAAAATAATTTTTGAATAAATCTTTGTTTATAATAATTTAATAATGTAAATATTAAAACATTTTATAAAACATAAATTTCAAAATTTTTCAAGTGGAATACAAACAAAATAATATATCGAATATAAATTCCATTTAACTTTACTGAAAAATTTAAGACTACTCGAGAAAAAAAACCCATTAGCAATAAAAATACCATATGTCATATATATTAACTATCTCGATGAACATTCTTTATCTTGACCTCTGATTCTATATTTTTTTCTTCAAATGTTGGTAAAGTTGTGGAATTATAAAGTAGAAAATTAATATTACAATAATAAGCAATTTAACTATAAGCCATTTAAAGCAGCAATACTCCCTGATACACTTATCTATAAATACATACACTCTAATAGTTTAAGCCAATAGAACAATTTATCTAGAGACTTGATATCAAAATAATCTATAAAACTCTACTTTCGTTTTAAATGATAAGTTTTTAGCACTCTTAGTTCCAAATGGTTAAGTAAAAACCATCTGCTACTAAACAGTTAAATTTATATTTTATTTCTGATCAAAGTTCCTAATTAGTTTAGTTTAATTAACAATTAAAAACACTTTGTACTATTTGAAAAAAAGTTCAAACGTTTTAATGAAAATGGAAAACCTGAAGTGTTTTTAATATTCATTTAAGTTAGTTTGAATATTATAAAAATATTTAATACTGCATGAGTTTTGTACAAATAAATTCAAAAAATTTATGAAAAAAGAAATACTGTTTTGAAGTGTGCAAAATGTACACAACTTAGAGATATGGTAGCCATAGATTTTTTGAATTTCAGGTTTTTAGAAGTAAAAGTTACTTTGTTTATTTTAGTATAAAACTAAAGTTAAAGTAAAAACTTGTATTGAATAATACAAAAGCTTATTATTGTAGTGCTAATTTTAATGATAGTTTTAAATAATACAAAAAGTATATTGTAAATGAAAGATTTTTTGTGTCTAAATAAATTGTATTTATATTGAAAGTATAAATTATTTAAAATTGCAGGGTAATCTTTGCCTAAAATGTTAAACTCTGCGGTTTATGAAAACCCTGTAAATAAAGTCTGTCTTTTATAGCTACTATATAATTTCAATTGAAATTTTTCTTAAAAATATTTCTTAATGGCGCACAAAAGACTAATATTTAATAATATTATTTAGCTTTAGAACTCCACAGCTCCGTAAATAAATATATCTCCAAAAAAAATACACTTTCATTCGATTAATTACTAGTTGTTTTAATATGTGCTGACAGATCATTGTTTTAAATGATATTTTTGATTTAATCAAAGAAGGTTTGTTAATTCAGTGCTACGGTGTTGTAGGAGTGCTATTGACATAAAAACTGAAAAGTTGGTATATTAAAACCCGCATTTATTAAATAAAATAAGACTTCTGTTACTAGCTTTAAACGAATGTTACAGTAATTTTAAAGTAACGTTCCAAAAATATTAAATTTGATAATCAACTCAAAAAAAAAGTTATGCTTATTTTATGCAAATTTTTTATACATATTTTTAAAGTTAAAATATTATTTTTTCTTTCAAGTAGAGCAATTATCCTTAATGCATAGTTAAAACGGTAGTTTTTAGAGCAGGAATTTAGGTTAACAAAAGATTTTATGTCGACTAAAACGAACATCTGGAAGAGTTAGTGACGTAACATGAAATAATAAAAAAATTTATGCTAATTTTATGCAAATTTTTCATACATATTTTTAAACGATCTTATGTCGACTAAAACGAACATCTGGAAGAGTTAGTGACGTAACATGAAAATTCTGAAATTTAAAAAATATTTTAGAATATATATTGGATATAATTTTTGGGGTGGGTGGGATGGATAACTAAATCGAAAACTGCAGTTCGAAGAGAGGCTGAAAGCAAGATCGCACAATCGCGCGCAAAGCGCGCTGTTGTGCTTATTTTGCGAAGCAAAACCGAAAGAAAGCAGAGCTTTCTGAGGTTGGGACGTACAATGAAAGCGAAGCTTTGGAGGCATGGAAGTTAAAGCAAGACCGCACAATCGCGCGCAAAGCGCGCTGTTGTGCTTATTTTGCGAAGCAAAACCGAAAGAAAGCGGAGCTTTCTGAGGTTGGGACGTAAAAATAAAGCGAAGCTTTCGATGTCTGGAAGTTAAAGCAAGATCGAGCGCGAAGCGGGCCTTTTTTGCGAAGCAAAACCAAAAGAAAGCGAGCTTTCTGAGCCAGGATTTTAGCTTAACGAATTCAGATTTGTTTAAAGTTAAATATTATTTTTTCTTTCAAGTAGAGCAATTATCCTTAATGCTTAGTTAAAACGGTAGTTTTATTTTAGTTTTTAAGCAGAATTTAGGTTAACAAATTTAGATTTGTTTAAAGTTAAAATTAGTGGAGTAATTTTGTTTTAATACTTAGTTTAAACAACAGTTATTAAAAACTTAAAGTATTTTTTAAGAGTATTTGAAAAATAGTAGAAAATATTAAAATTTTTTTATACTTGTAATATTTTAGTTATAATTTTATTTACTTTATTATTAATTATTATTTATTAGTATTTGCTTTATTTGGCTAGCACAAAAGCGCGCTCTGCGCGCGGTGTGCGATACTTTTAGCTACTTATTACAAACTATTTTCTTACTTATGTAGTTCTTTTTGTTTTATAGTTAAGTAAATAGATATTTTTTTTTTCTTTTTACATTATCTGTTTCAAACTAACTTGTTCTAATCCATAGTTTAAACATAAGTTTTCTAAAATTTTAAGAGTTTTTGATAGTATTTCAAAATTATCAAAAATTTGAAAAATTTCTAACTAATAATTTTAATTTACTTATTTTATTATTTATCTGCCTTATACGGCTAGCACAAAAGCGCGCTTTGCGCGCGGTGTGCGATGCTCTTGGCCATTTATTAAAATCTGTTTTCAGTTTAAAGTACCTCTTAATTGTTTTATTGTTTACTTCATAGATATATTTAACCTGAAAACCACTCTAAGAAAGTAATTTACAGTAATCCATATAAATTATAAAACTTATTTTGTTATTGTTTATGTTAAACGACGCTGTTGTGTTCTGGCAAGGTTTTTATAACTTTGAGGTTATTTGCCAACTTTATTTGCATACTTTTTGAATAAACTCATACAAAACGGATTTTTTACCAAACATTATCCAAACACTCTCTTTAAACGAAACTTGATAAATTTACTTGCAAATGTCAAATAATTTGTAGTTAAATAATAAAAATGTTTAGTGAATTGTTAGTAATTTAATATAAATTTGTCTTCATAAACTTTAACTATTTATATTTTTTCATCGTAACTAAATAAAATTAACATCATACATATACTGATTTTTATCTTTTAGTCTACTACAGTCATTACTTAAGATTAAAGTTTCTCTTTCAATATATATTTTGTTTTACTGTTAAGTTTTGCTTTTTTACTACAAGCCATTGTTTTTTTTTCTAAAGTAGTTCTTTCAAGTTTATAAAATCTTTTACTCTACAAGTCGTTATTTCTCGTATACTTTACTCCTTCAAAGTATAAGAATTTCCTACAAGTCTTTAGATTTCAAAATATTACTCTTTAAATTATAATTTAATTTACACTTTTTAATCTACAGTTATAAGTTTTTGAACTGAATTGTTCATATCAATACAAAATAATTTGAATGTTCTACTACAGTCGTTTGTGTAAAGCTGTGGTTTCATAAAGCATACTTTGGAAAAAAAAAAAGTTAAAACAAAATTTTCTCAGTAAATTTGTAATTAACCTGTCTAAGAGGTCTTCCGACGCCATTTTTCCCTCCTCCAGCATTTTGCATGCAGTAGAATGCTTGTTGAAATCCATTTCATCTGTGTTTATCTTATAATCGATGCACTCTGTAGACAATGATATCAATTACCTTGAGCACACTCAGTTTTCAGTGCTACCACCAAAAATTTTGGTCTTACCAGCATAGAGGTTATGAAAGTTGCGCAAGTTAAAGGCAGAGCCTTAAGACTGGTTTAATTAAAAGCGGCAACTTTAATTGAGTACAGTGCAGCATTGCTGTACAATTACTAACAGTACAGAAAAGTAAGTACGCAAAAATGCGTTTTTTTTTTCGTTAGCAAACTAGTGATCAAAACTTCTAATGGTTTAAGAAACGCGGTAAAGTTGACCGGTTTTATTCAAATAGCAAAGTCCGTGGTTTCATTTATTTTTAATCTTTGAAAAACAATTATACAAGAGTATATTTTTAGTTGATTACAAAGCCATTTAATATATTTGTTGTACAAATGAATTAAAGTTTAATTATTAAGAAACATAATAACACAATATATATATCAATATAAAATTTGAAAGCTGTTGCTAAAAATAAAAAAACTTCTCAAACATACCTTTTGTTTCTGTCACCTGCGTGTAGAATAACAGGGTAGTTGCCAAAAAGACCAATTTCATATTTTAAGTATCTGTTTATTTATTAGTTTAATGTTTATGATATTCATAGACACATGAATTCATAGACATGAATTCATAGACACATGAAAGCAAGATCGCACAATCGCGCGCAAAGCGTGCTGTTGTGCTTATTTTGCGAAGCAAAACCGAAAGAAAGCAGAGCTTTCTGAGGTTGGGACGTACAATGAAAGCGAAGCTTTGGAGGCATGGAAGTTAAAGCAAGACCGCACAATCGCGCGCAAAGCGCGCTGTTGTGCTTATTTTGCGAAGCTGTTGTGCTTATTATTTATGCGCAAAGCGCGCTGTTGTGCTGTTGTGCAAAGCGCGCTGTTGTGCTTATTATTTATGGGACGTAAAAATAAAGCGAAGCTTTCGATGTCTGGAAGTTAAAGCAAGATCGAGCGCGAAGCGGGCCTTTTTTGCGAAGCAAAACCAAAAGAAAGCGAGCTTTCTGAGCCAGGATTTTAGCTTAACGAATTCAGATTTGTTTAAAGTTAAAATATTATTTTTTCTTTCAAGTAGAGCAATTATCCTTAATGCTTAGTTAAAACGGTAGTTTTATTTTAGTTTTTAAGCAGAATTTAGGTTAACAAATTTAGATTTGTTTAAAGTTAAAATTAGTGGAGTAATTTTGTTTTAATACTTAGTTTAAACAACAGTTATTAAAAACTTAAAGTATTTTTTAAGAGTATTTGAAAAATAGTAGAAAATATTAAAATTTTTTTATACTTGTAATATTTTAGTTATAATTTTATTTACTTTATTATTAATTATTATTTATTAGTATTTGCTTTATTTGGCTAGCACAAAAGCGCGCTCTGCGCGCGGTGTGCGATACTTTTAGCTACTTATTACAAACTATTTTCTTACTTATGTAGTTCTTTTTGTTTTATAGTTAAGTAAATAGATATTTTTTTTTTCTTTTTACATTATCTGTTTCAAACTAACTTGTTCTAATCCATAGTTTAAACATAAGTTTTCTAAAATTTTAAGAGTTTTTGATAGTATTTCAAAATTATCAAAAATTTGAAAAATTTCTAACTAATAATTTTAATTTACTTATTTTATTATTTATCTGCCTTATACGGCTAGCACAAAAGCGCGCTTTGCGCGCGGTGTGCGATGCTCTTGGCCATTTATTAAAATCTGTTTTCAGTTTAAAGTACCTCTTAATTGTTTTATTGTTTACTTCATAGATATATTTAACCTGAAAACCACTCTAAGAAAGTAATTTACAGTAATCCATATAAATTATAAAACTTATTTTGTTATTGTTTATGTTAAACGACGCTGTTGTGTTCTGGCAAGGTTTTTATAACTTTGAGGTTATTTGCCAACTTTATTTGCATACTTTTTGAATAAACTCATACAAAACGGATTTTTTACCAAACATTATCCAAACACTCTCTTTAAACGAAACTTGATAAATTTACTTGCAAATGTCAAATAATTTGTAGTTAAATAATAAAAATGTTTAGTGAATTGTTAGTAATTTAATATAAATTTGTCTTCATAAAATTTAACTATTTATATTTTTTCATCGTAACTAAATAAAATTAACATCATACATATACTGATTTTTATCTTTTAGTCTACTACAGTCATTATTTAAGATTAAAGTTTCTCTTTCAATATATATTTTGTTTTACTGTTAAGTTTTACTTTTTTACTACAAGCCATTGTTTTTTTTTCTAAAGTAGTTCTTTCAAGTTTATAAAATCTTTTACTCTACAAGTCGTTATTTCTCGTATACTTTACTCCTTCAAAGTATAAGAATTTCCTACAAGTCTTTAGATTTCAAAATATTACTCTTTAAATTATAATTTAATTTACACTTTTTAATCTACAGTTATAAGTTTTTGAACTGAATTGTTCATATCAATACAAAATAATTTGAATGTTCTACTACAGTCGTTTGTGTAAAGCTGTGGTTTCATAAAGCATACTTTGGAAAAAAAAAAAGTTAAAACAAAATTTTCTCAGTAAATTTGTAATTAACCTGTCTAAGAGGTCTTCCGACGCCATTTTTCCCTCCTCCAGCATTTTGCATGCAGTAGAATGCTTGTTGAAATCCATTTCATCTGTGTTTATCTTATAATCGATGCACTCTGTAGACAATGATATCAATTACCTTGAGCACACTCAGTTTTCAGTGCTACCACCAAAAATTTTGGTCTTACCAGCATAGAGGTTATGAAAGTTGCGCAAGTTAAAGGCAGAGCCTTAAGACTGGTTTAATTAAAAGCGGCAACTTTAATTGAGTACAGTGCAGCATTGCTGTACAATTACTAACAGTACAGAAAAGTAAGTACGCAAAAATGCGTTTTTTTTTTTCGTTAGCAAACTAGTGATCAAAACTTCTAATGGTTTAAGAAACGCGGTAAAGTTGACCGGTTTTATTCAAATAGCAAAGTCCGTGGTTTCATTTATTTTTAATCTTTGAAAAACAATTATACAAGAGTATATTTTTAGTTGATTACAAAGCCATTTAATATATTTGTTGTACAAATGAATTAAAGTTTAATTATTAAGAAACATAATAACACAATATAAATATTTTTTGTGAAACTATCTTATTAAAAACCGATTACTGTAAAATTATTGATTTTATAAGTTTGCTATTATCTACAAAAAGGCAGTATTGTTTTGTTTATGTTTATACTTGCTTGTAATAAATTAACCCATTTACTCTCTAAATAATCTAAGTTCGTATGGTTGCTTGTTGAGTCTGTAAAAGTGATTGAATATGCTTCTTCAAAGGTTTTGTTCGATGTTGGATGCTTGTTGGCGTAGTGAAGTTTGAGTGCAGCTCGATCATTTGTCTCGCTGGTGGTCATGTTCTTCCAGTTATGTCTGTGAGAGCACCATCTTTGGGAAAAAGACGTAATTGTCTGTCCCACATAGTGCTCACCACAGATATTGCACTTTGCCGCATAAATCCCAAAATTTTTGCAATTCAAATTCTTTTTTAATTCAATTGTTTTACCACTTTTTGATTTTATTAAGTTAGTTTTTTTCACCATTCCGCCTACTCCCCCTCGGTTGCACAATAAGCATTTTCCACAAGGGTGAGATCCACCAATTGCTACACTATTTTCATAGGCTTGGATCTTATAGTTTGTTAATAGTGCCGCAATTGTTTGTGGACGTTTATATGCCACTAAAACATTCGGGTTTAGTTCTCTTTCTTTCTTAGTGAGTTTTAATAGTTTTGGAAAGTTTGTCGTCCAAACACTTATATTATCGTTAATTTCTCTTGCCTTCTTCATTGGAGGTCCAAACCGATCTTTCCATTCTACTGTGATATTAATCATATCCTCAACTAAAGCCTTACAGAAGCAAGATCTTAAACATTTATCTTTTAAAGACTTTATTGCTTCTAAGTAATCATTGTCACGTTCGCACAATCTTCTTAGTCTTATTGACTCTCCGAATATAATTGATTTGTAAATGGAGCATGGATGGTGTGATTTTCCATTTACAAATACACGATTTTTTGCTGTTGGTTTTATGTAGTTTTTTACATAAAACCCGCTTATTTCTGTCTTGTCAATGACATGATTAATATCCAAAAACTCAAGTTCGTCACCATCATTTTTTGTAGATATTTGTCTGAAAACTAGCTTAAGATTGTGTTCTTCAAACGCACATTTCAATTGTCTTTTAACATTATCTGTAATATCTAATGTCTCAGACAAAAAGACAATATCATCAATGTAGCGTTTGAAGAGTTTTGTAGTTTTAATTGTAGTTGCAATAGGCATTATAACGTGGTGCAGTGCAATATTTGCAATTGACACTGAGTTGTTGTCACCAGTTATAATTCCTTTGGATTGTTTGTAGAAGGAATTGCCGTTTTTTACTACAATATTTTCAAGGGGAAAAAATCACCAATAAAAACAATTGACTTGTGTCCTGGACCGATTTGCGAATTATTTATAAATCTTTAAGATAATATAATATAATATATATCTTATATCTTATATAATAGAAAAGCTTATAGCACACTTCATCTGCAAACTTCAACGTTTTTGTTCTTCTTTACAAAACTTATAAGTGAACGTTACTCACAACACACCAGTATAAGGCTTAGACAAATTTTGAAAATGCTTTTTTATATAAGCCTTATAATTAGCTCATTTTAAGTTAGATTAAGATTTTTTATACTTTCAAACACTCAAAACTATGAAGATTATAAAATATAGAGTATTTTAATTTTATCACAGTAAAATAAAAACGCAAACTTAAATATTCTCTAAGACTAGTTTGCTTATTTCTACTAAGTTTTTTGACAATTAAAACTTATTTTTTGTATATAGGTGTTAAAAGTATAACTACTCTATTAAAGTTTTAAACAATAATATTAAAAAAATAGTCATTAATTTTTTATTCGGCTGAATTTGTAATACTTAATTTAAAATATTTAATTAGTTTGAAAAAAAGAGTTTTAATCAGAATAAAGTTTGTTTTTACTACTTTATTTAACAATATAAATCAATGCGACTAGTTAAAAACTTTTAATCAAAATATAAATCATAAAACTTTTTTCTGAATATAAGTATATTTATTTTAATTGTAAGTTTTCAAATGTGATTTTTGGAAATATATTTTAATGAATTGGTTTAGCATTTTTGTATTAAGTTCAAAGCAATAATAAGTAATCTTTGAACAGTTTTAAACCGTGTCTTACAAAGCACACACCGTTTATGTAAACTTACGTGTAACAGACATTTAGTAAGTATTGAATTAACTTTTTTCTTGAAAATTTTGTACTTTGTTGGAGGATCTATAAATATTTTACTTCAGAATAAACCACATAGACAGGATGAAACTAATTATTTTGAAGAAGGTGATTAAAAAATAATTTTTGAATAAATCTTTGTTTATAATAATTTAATAATGTAAATATTAAAACATTATATAAAACATAAATTTCAAAATTTTTCAAGTGGAATACAAACAAAATAATATATCGAATATAAATTCCATTTAACTTTACTGAAAAATTTAAGACTACTCGAGAAAAAAAACCCATTAGCAATAAAAATACCATATGTCATATATATTAACTATCTCGATGAACATTCTTTATCTTGACCTCTGATTCTATATTTTTTTCTTCAAATGTTGGTAAAGTTGTGGAATTATAAAGTAGAAAATTAATATTACAATAATAAGCAATTTAACTATAAGCCATTTAAAGCAGCAATACTCCCTGATACACTTATCTATAAATACATACACTCTAATAGTTTAAGCCAATAGAACAATTTATCTAGAGACTTGATATCAAAATAATCTATAAAACTCTACTTTCGTTTTAAATGATAAGTTTTTAGCACTCTTAGTTCCAAATGGTTAAGTAAAAACCATCTGCTACTAAACAGTTAAATTTATATTTTATTTCTGATCAAAGTTCCTAATTAGTTTAGTTTAATTAACAATTAAAAACACTTTGTACTATTTGAAAAAAAGTTCAAACGTTTTAATGAAAATGGAAAACCTGAAGTGTTTTTAATATTCATTTAAGTTAGTTTGAATATTATAAAAATATTTAATACTGCATGAGTTTTGTACAAATAAATTCAAAAAATTTATGAAAAAAGAAATACTGTTTTGAAGTGTGCAAAATGTACACAACTTAGAGATATGGTAGCCATAGATTTTTTGAATTTCAGGTTTTTAGAAGTAAAAGTTACTTTGTTTATTTTAGTATAAAACTAAAGTTAAAGTAAAAACTTGTATTGAATAATACAAAAGCTTATTATTGTAGTGCTAATTTTAATGATAGTTTTAAATAATACAAAAAGTATATTGTAAATGAAAGATTTTTTGTGTCTAAATAAATTGTATTTATATTGAAAGTATAAATTATTTAAAATTGCAGGGTAATCTTTGCCTAAAATGTTAAACTCTGCGGTTTATGAAAACCCTGTAAATAAAGTCTGTCTTTTATAGCTACTATATAATTTCAATTGAAATTTTTCTTAAAAATATTTCTTAATGGCGCACAAAAGACTAATATTTAATAATATTATTTAGCTTTAGAACTCCACAGCTCCGTAAATAAATATATCTCCAAAAAAAATACACTTTCATTCGATTAATTACTAGTTGTTTTAATATGTGCTGACAGATCATTGTTTTAAATGATATTTTTGATTTAATCAAAGAAGGTTTGTTAATTCAGTGCTACGGTGTTGTAGGAGTGCTATTGACATAAAAACTGAAAAGTTGGTATATTAAAACCCGCATTTATTAAATAAAATAAGACTTCTGTTACTAGCTTTAAACGAATGTTACAGTAATTTTAAAGTAACGTTCCAAAAATATTAAATTTGATAATCAACTCAAAAAAAAAGTTATGCTTATTTTATGCAAATTTTTTATACATATTTTTAAAGTTAAAATATTATTTTTTCTTTCAAGTAGAGCAATTATCCTTAATGCATAGTTAAAACGGTAGTTTTTAGAGCAGGAATTTAGGTTAACAAAAGATTTTATGTCGACTAAAACGAACATCTGGAAGAGTTAGTGACGTAACATGAAATAATAAAAAAATTTATGCTAATTTTATGCAAATTTTTCATACATATTTTTAAACGATCTTATGTCGACTAAAACGAACATCTGGAAGAGTTAGTGACGTAACATGAAAATTCTGAAATTTAAAAAATATTTTAGAATATATATTGGATATAATTTTTGGGGTGGGTGGGATGGATAACTAAATCGAAAACTGCAGTTCGAAGAGAGGCTGAAAGCAAGATCGCACAATCGCGCGCAAAGCGCGCTGTTGTGCTTATTTTGCGAAGCAAAACCGAAAGAAAGCAGAGCTTTCTGAGGTTGGGACGTACAATGAAAGCGAAGCTTTGGAGGCATGGAAGTTAAAGCAAGACCGCACAATCGCGCGCAAAGCGCGCTGTTGTGCTTATTTTGCGAAGCAAAACCGAAAGAAAGCGGAGCTTTCTGAGGTTGGGACGTAAAAATAAAGCGAAGCTTTCGATGTCTGGAAGTTAAAGCAAGATCGAGCGCGAAGCGGGCCTTTTTTGCGAAGCAAAACCAAAAGAAAGCGAGCTTTCTGAGCCAGGATTTTAGCTTAACGAATTCAGATTTGTTTAAAGTTAAATATTATTTTTTCTTTCAAGTAGAGCAATTATCCTTAATGCTTAGTTAAAACGGTAGTTTTATTTTAGTTTTTAAGCAGAATTTAGGTTAACAAATTTAGATTTGTTTAAAGTTAAAATTAGTGGAGTAATTTTGTTTTAATACTTAGTTTAAACAACAGTTATTAAAAACTTAAAGTATTTTTTAAGAGTATTTGAAAAATAGTAGAAAATATTAAAATTTTTTTATACTTGTAATATTTTAGTTATAATTTTATTTACTTTATTATTAATTATTATTTATTAGTATTTGCTTTATTTGGCTAGCACAAAAGCGCGCTCTGCGCGCGGTGTGCGATACTTTTAGCTACTTATTACAAACTATTTTCTTACTTATGTAGTTCTTTTTGTTTTATAGTTAAGTAAATAGATATTTTTTTTTTCTTTTTACATTATCTGTTTCAAACTAACTTGTTCTAATCCATAGTTTAAACATAAGTTTTCTAAAATTTTAAGAGTTTTTGATAGTATTTCAAAATTATCAAAAATTTGAAAAATTTCTAACTAATAATTTTAATTTACTTATTTTATTATTTATCTGCCTTATACGGCTAGCACAAAAGCGCGCTTTGCGCGCGGTGTGCGATGCTCTTGGCCATTTATTAAAATCTGTTTTCAGTTTAAAGTACCTCTTAATTGTTTTATTGTTTACTTCATAGATATATTTAACCTGAAAACCACTCTAAGAAAGTAATTTACAGTAATCCATATAAATTATAAAACTTATTTTGTTATTGTTTATGTTAAACGACGCTGTTGTGTTCTGGCAAGGTTTTTATAACTTTGAGGTTATTTGCCAACTTTATTTGCATACTTTTTGAATAAACTCATACAAAACGGATTTTTTACCAAACATTATCCAAACACTCTCTTTAAACGAAACTTGATAAATTTACTTGCAAATGTCAAATAATTTGTAGTTAAATAATAAAAATGTTTAGTGAATTGTTAGTAATTTAATATAAATTTGTCTTCATAAACTTTAACTATTTATATTTTTTCATCGTAACTAAATAAAATTAACATCATACATATACTGATTTTTATCTTTTAGTCTACTACAGTCATTACTTAAGATTAAAGTTTCTCTTTCAATATATATTTTGTTTTACTGTTAAGTTTTACTTTTTTACTACAAGCCATTGTTTTTTTTTCTAAAGTAGTTCTTTCAAGTTTATAAAATCTTTTACTCTACAAGTCGTTATTTCTCGTATACTTTACTCCTTCAAAGTATAAGAATTTCCTACAAGTCTTTAGATTTCAAAATATTACTCTTTAAATTATAATTTAATTTACACTTTTTAATCTACAGTTATAAGTTTTTGAACTGAATTGTTCATATCAATACAAAATAATTTGAATGTTCTACTACAGTCGTTTGTGTAAAGCTGTGGTTTCATAAAGCATACTTTGGAAAAAAAAAAAGTTAAAACAAAATTTTCTCAGTAAATTTGTAATTAACCTGTCTAAGAGGTCTTCCGACGCCATTTTTCCCTCCTCCAGCATTTTGCATGCAGTAGAATGCTTGTTGAAATCCATTTCATCTGTGTTTATCTTATAATCGATGCACTCTGTAGACAATGATATCAATTACCTTGAGCACACTCAGTTTTCAGTGCTACCACCAAAAATTTTGGTCTTACCAGCATAGAGGTTATGAAAGTTGCGCAAGTTAAAGGCAGAGCCTTAAGACTGGTTTAATTAAAAGCGGCAACTTTAATTGAGTACAGTGCAGCATTGCTGTACAATTACTAACAGTACAGAAAAGTAAGTACGCAAAAATGCGTTTTTTTTTTCGTTAGCAAACTAGTGATCAAAACTTCTAATGGTTTAAGAAACGCGGTAAAGTTGACCGGTTTTATTCAAATAGCAAAGTCCGTGGTTTCATTTATTTTTAATCTTTGAAAAACAATTATACAAGAGTATATTTTTAGTTGATTACAAAGCCATTTAATATATTTGTTGTACAAATGAATTAAAGTTTAATTATTAAGAAACATAATAACACAATATATATATCAATATAAAATTTGAAAGCTGTTGCTAAAAATAAAAAAACTTCTCAAACATACCTTTTGTTTCTGTCACCTGCGTGTAGAATAACAGGGTAGTTGCCAAAAAGACCAATTTCATATTTTAAGTATCTGTTTATTTATTAGTTTAATGTTTATGATATTCATAGACACATGAATTCATAGACATGAATTCATAGACACATGAAAGCAAGATCGCACAATCGCGCGCAAAGCGTGCTGTTGTGCTTATTTTGCGAAGCAAAACCGAAAGAAAGCAGAGCTTTCTGAGGTTGGGACGTACAATGAAAGCGAAGCTTTGGAGGCATGGAAGTTAAAGCAAGACCGCACAATCGCGCGCAAAGCGCGCTGTTGTGCTTATTTTGCGAAGCTGTTGTGCTTATTATTTATGCGCAAAGCGCGCTGTTGTGCTGTTGTGCAAAGCGCGCTGTTGTGCTTATTATTTATGGGACGTAAAAATAAAGCGAAGCTTTCGATGTCTGGAAGTTAAAGCAAGATCGAGCGCGAAGCGGGCCTTTTTTGCGAAGCAAAACCAAAAGAAAGCGAGCTTTCTGAGCCAGGATTTTAGCTTAACGAATTCAGATTTGTTTAAAGTTAAAATATTATTTTTTCTTTCAAGTAGAGCAATTATCCTTAATGCTTAGTTAAAACGGTAGTTTTATTTTAGTTTTTAAGCAGAATTTAGGTTAACAAATTTAGATTTGTTTAAAGTTAAAATTAGTGGAGTAATTTTGTTTTAATACTTAGTTTAAACAACAGTTATTAAAAACTTAAAGTATTTTTTAAGAGTATTTGAAAAATAGTAGAAAATATTAAAATTTTTTTATACTTGTAATATTTTAGTTATAATTTTATTTACTTTATTATTAATTATTATTTATTAGTATTTGCTTTATTTGGCTAGCACAAAAGCGCGCTCTGCGCGCGGTGTGCGATACTTTTAGCTACTTATTACAAACTATTTTCTTACTTATGTAGTTCTTTTTGTTTTATAGTTAAGTAAATAGATATTTTTTTTTCTTTTTACATTATCTGTTTCAAACTAACTTGTTCTAATCCATAGTTTAAACATAAGTTTTCTAAAATTTTAAGAGTTTTTGATAGTATTTCAAAATTATCAAAAATTTGAAAAATTTCTAACTAATAATTTTAATTTACTTATTTTATTATTTATCTGCCTTATACGGCTAGCACAAAAGCGCGCTTTGCGCGCGGTGTGCGATGCTCTTGGCCATTTATTAAAATCTGTTTTCAGTTTAAAGTACCTCTTAATTGTTTTATTGTTTACTTCATAGATATATTTAACCTGAAAACCACTCTAAGAAAGTAATTTACAGTAATCCATATAAATTATAAAACTTATTTTGTTATTGTTTATGTTAAACGACGCTGTTGTGTTCTGGCAAGGTTTTTATAACTTTGAGGTTATTTGCCAACTTTATTTGCATACTTTTTGAATAAACTCATACAAAACGGATTTTTTACCAAACATTATCCAAACACTCTCTTTAAACGAAACTTGATAAATTTACTTGCAAATGTCAAATAATTTGTAGTTAAATAATAAAAATGTTTAGTGAATTGTTAGTAATTTAATATAAATTTGTCTTCATAAACTTTAACTATTTATATTTTTTCATCGTAACTAAATAAAATTAACATCATACATATACTGATTTTTATCTTTTAGTCTACTACAGTCATTATTTAAGATTAAAGTTTCTCTTTCAATATATATTTTGTTTTACTGTTAAGTTTTACTTTTTTACTACAAGCCATTGTTTTTTTTTCTAAAGTAGTTCTTTCAAGTTTATAAAATCTTTTACTCTACAAGTCGTTATTTCTCGTATACTTTACTCCTTCAAAGTATAAGAATTTCCTACAAGTCTTTAGATTTCAAAATATTACTCTTTAAATTATAATTTAATTTACACTTTTTAATCTACAGTTATAAGTTTTTGAACTGAATTGTTCATATCAATACAAAATAATTTGAATGTTCTACTACAGTCGTTTGTGTAAAGCTGTGGTTTCATAAAGCATACTTTGGAAAAAAAAAAAGTTAAAACAAAATTTTCTCAGTAAATTTGTAATTAACCTGTCTAAGAGGTCTTCCGACGCCATTTTTCCCTCCTCCAGCATTTTGCATGCAGTAGAATGCTTGTTGAAATCCATTTCATCTGTGTTTATCTTATAATCGATGCACTCTGTAGACAATGATATCAATTACCTTGAGCACACTCAGTTTTCAGTGCTACCACCAAAAATTTTGGTCTTACCAGCATAGAGGTTATGAAAGTTGCGCAAGTTAAAGGCAGAGCCTTAAGACTGGTTTAATTAAAAGCGGCAACTTTAATTGAGTACAGTGCAGCATTGCTGTACAATTACTAACAGTACAGAAAAGTAAGTACGCAAAAATGCGTTTTTTTTTTTCGTTAGCAAACTAGTGATCAAAACTTCTAATGGTTTAAGAAACGCGGTAAAGTTGACCGGTTTTATTCAAATAGCAAAGTCCGTGGTTTCATTTATTTTTAATCTTTGAAAAACAATTATACAAGAGTATATTTTTAGTTGATTACAAAGCCATTTAATATATTTGTTGTACAAATGAATTAAAGTTTAATTATTAAGAAACATAATAACACAATATAAATATTTTTTGTGAAACTATCTTATTAAAAACCGATTACTGTAAAATTATTGATTTTATAAGTTTGCTATTATCTACAAAAAGGCAGTATTGTTTTGTTTATGTTTATACTTGCTTGTAATAAATTAACCCATTTACTCTCTAAATAATCTAAGTTCGTATGGTTGCTTGTTGAGTCTGTAAAAGTGATTGAATATGCTTCTTGAAAGGTTTTGTTCGATGTTGGATGCTTGTTGGCGTAGTGAAGTTTGAGTGCAGCTCGATCATTTGTCTCGCTGGTGGTCATGTTCTTCCAGTTATGTCTGTGAGAGCACCATCTTTGGGAAAAAGACGTAATTGTCTGTCCCACATAGTGCTCACCACAGATATTGCACTTTGCCGCATAAATCCCAAAATTTTTGCAATTCAAATTCTTTTTTAATTCAATTGTTTTACCACTTTTTGATTTTATTAAGTTAGTTTTTTTCACCATTCCGCCTACTCCCCCTCGGTTGCACAATAAGCATTTTCCACAAGGGTGAGATCCACCAATTGCTACACTATTTTCATAGGCTTGGATCTTATAGTTTGTTAATAGTGCCGCAATTGTTTGTGGACGTTTATATGCCACTAAAACATTCGGGTTTAGTTCTCTTTCTTTCTTAGTGAGTTTTAATAGTTTTGGAAAGTTTGTCGTCCAAACACTTATATTATCGTTAATTTCTCTTGCCTTCTTCATTGGAGGTCCAAACCGATCTTTCCATTCTACTGTGATATTAATCATATCCTCAACTAAAGCCTTACAGAAGCAAGATCTTAAACATTTATCTTTTAAAGACTTTATTGCTTCTAAGTAATCATTGTCACGTTCGCACAATCTTCTTAGTCTTATTGACTCTCCGAATATAATTGATTTGTAAATGGAGCATGGATGGTGTGATTTTCCATTTACAAATACACGATTTTTTGCTGTTGGTTTTATGTAGTTTTTTACATAAAACCCGCTTATTTCTGTCTTGTCAATGACATGATTAATATCCAAAAACTCAAGTTCGTCACCATCATTTTTTGTAGATATTTGTCTGAAAACTAGCTTAAGATTGTGTTCTTCAAACGCACATTTCAATTGTCTTTTAACATTATCTGTAATATCTAATGTCTCAGACAAAAAGACAATATCATCAATGTAGCGTTTGAAGAGTTTTGTAGTTTTAATTGTAGTTGCAATAGGCATTATAACGTGGTGCAGTGCAATATTTGCAATTGACACTGAGTTGTTGTCACCAGTTATAATTCCTTTGGATTGTTTGTAGAAGGAATTGCCGTTTTTTACTACAATATTTTCAAGGGGAAAAAATCACCAATAAAAACAATTGACTTGTGTCCTGGACCGATTTGCGAATTATTTATAAATCTTTAAGATAATATAATATAATATATATCTTATATCTTATATAATAGAAAAGCTTATAGCACACTTCATCTGCAAACTTCAACGTTTTTGTTCTTCTTTACAAAACTTATAAGTGAACGTTACTCACAACACACCAGTATAAGGCTTAGACAAATTTTGAAAATGCTTTTTTATATAAGCCTTATAATTAGCTCATTTTAAGTTAGATTAAGATTTTTTATACTTTCAAACACTCAAAACTATGAAGATTATAAAATATAGAGTATTTTAATTTTATCACAGTAAAATAAAAACGCAAACTTAAATATTCTCTAAGACTAGTTTGCTTATTTCTACTAAGTTTTTTGACAATTAAAACTTATTTTTTGTATATAGGTGTTAAAAGTATAACTACTCTATTAAAGTTTTAAACAATAATATTAAAAAAATAGTCATTAATTTTTTATTCGGCTGAATTTGTAATACTTAATTTAAAATATTTAATTAGTTTGAAAAAAAGAGTTTTAATCAGAATAAAGTTTGTTTTTACTACTTTATTTAAGAATATAAATCAATGCGACTAGTTAAAAACTTTTAATCAAAATATAAATCATAAAACTTTTTTCTGAATATAAGTATATTTATTTTAATTGTAAGTTTTCAAATGTGATTTTTGGAAATATATTTTAATGAATTGGTTTAGCATTTTTGTATTAAGTTCAAAGCAATAATAAGTAATCTTTGAACAGTTTTAAACCGTGTCTTACAAAGCACACACCGTTTATGTAAACTTACGTGTAACAGACATTTAGTAAGTATTGAATTAACTTTTTTCTTGAAAATTTTGTACTTTGTTGGAGGATCTATAAATATTTTGCTTCAGAATAAACCACATAGACAGGATGAAACTAATTATTTTGAAGAAGGTGATTAAAAAATAATTTTTGAATAAATCTTTGTTTATAATAATTTAATAATGTAAATATTAAAACATTATATAAAACATAAATTTCAAAATTTTTCAAGTGGAATACAAACAAAATAATATATCGAATATAAATTCCATTTAACTTTACTGAAAAATTTAAGACTACTCGAGAAAAAAAACCCATTAGCAATAAAAATACCATATGTCATATATATTAACTATCTCGATGAACATTCTTTATCTTGACCTCTGATTCTATATTTTTTTCTTCAAATGTTGGTAAAGTTGTGGAATTATAAAGTAGAAAATTAATATTACAATAATAAGCAATTTAACTATAAGCCATTTAAAGCAGCAATACTCCCTGATACACTTATCTATAAATACATACACTCTAATAGTTTAAGCCAATAGAACAATTTATCTAGAGACTTGATATCAAAATAATCTATAAAACTCTACTTTCGTTTTAAATGATAAGTTTTTAGCACTCTTAGTTCCAAATGGTTAAGTAAAAACCATCTGCTACTAAACAGTTAAATTTATATTTTATTTCTGATCAAAGTTCCTAATTAGTTTAGTTTAATTAACAATTAAAAACACTTTGTACTATTTGAAAAAAAGTTCAAACGTTTTAATGAAAATGGAAAACCTGAAGTGTTTTTAATATTCATTTAAGTTAGTTTGAATATTATAAAAATATTTAATACTGCATGAGTTTTGTACAAATAAATTCAAAAAATTTATGAAAAAAGAAATACTGTTTTGAAGTGTGCAAAATGTACACAACTTAGAGATATGGTAGCCATAGATTTTTTGAATTTCAGGTTTTTAGAAGTAAAAGTTACTTTGTTTATTTTAGTATAAAACTAAAGTTAAAGTAAAAACTTGTATTGAATAATACAAAAGCTTATTATTGTAGTGCTAATTTTAATGATAGTTTTAAATAATACAAAAAGTATATTGTAAATGAAAGATTTTTTGTGTCTAAATAAATTGTATTTATATTGAAAGTATAAATTATTTAAAATTGCAGGGTAATCTTTGCCTAAAATGTTAAACTCTGCGGTTTATGAAAACCCTGTAAATAAAGTCTGTCTTTTATAGCTACTATATAATTTCAATTGAAATTTTTCTTAAAAATATTTCTTAATGGCGCACAAAAGACTAATATTTAATAATATTATTTAGCTTTAGAACTCCACAGCTCCGTAAATAAATATATCTCCAAAAAAAATACACTTTCATTCGATTAATTACTAGTTGTTTTAATATGTGCTGACAGATCATTGTTTTAAATGATATTTTTGATTTAATCAAAGAAGGTTTGTTAATTCAGTGCTACGGTGTTGTAGGAGTGCTATTGACATAAAAACTGAAAAGTTGGTATATTAAAACCCGCATTTATTAAATAAAATAAGACTTCTGTTACTAGCTTTAAACGAATGTTACAGTAATTTTAAAGTAACGTTCCAAAAATATTAAATTTGATAATCAACTCAAAAAAAAAGTTATGCTTATTTTATGCAAATTTTTTATACATATTTTTAAAGTTAAAATATTATTTTTTCTTTCAAGTAGAGCAATTATCCTTAATGCATAGTTAAAACGGTAGTTTTTAGAGCAGGAATTTAGGTTAACAAAAGATTTTATGTCGACTAAAACGAACATCTGGAAGAGTTAGTGACGTAACATGAAATAATAAAAAAATTTATGCTAATTTTATGCAAATTTTTCATACATATTTTTAAACGATCTTATGTCGACTAAAACGAACATCTGGAAGAGTTAGTGACGTAACATGAAAATTCTGAAATTTAAAAAATATTTTAGAATATATATTGGATATAATTTTTGGGGTGGGTGGGATGGATAACTAAATCGAAAACTGCAGTTCGAAGAGAGGCTGAAAGCAAGATCGCACAATCGCGCGCAAAGCGCGCTGTTGTGCTTATTTTGCGAAGCAAAACCGAAAGAAAGCAGAGCTTTCTGAGGTTGGGACGTACAATGAAAGCGAAGCTTTGGAGGCATGGAAGTTAAAGCAAGACCGAACAATCGCGCGCAAAGCGCGCTGTTGTGCTTATTTTGCGAAGCAAAACCGAAAGAAAGCGGAGCTTTCTGAGGTTGGGACGTAAAAATAAAGCGAAGCTTTCGATGTCTGGAAGTTAAAGCAAGATCGAGCGCGAAGCGGGCCTTTTTTGCGAAGCAAAACCAAAAGAAAGCGAGCTTTCTGAGCCAGGATTTTAGCTTAACGAATTCAGATTTGTTTAAAGTTAAATATTATTTTTTCTTTCAAGTAGAGCAATTATCCTTAATGCTTAGTTAAAACGGTAGTTTTATTTTAGTTTTTAAGCAGAATTTAGGTTAACAAATTTAGATTTGTTTAAAGTTAAAATTAGTGGAGTAATTTTGTTTTAATACTTAGTTTAAACAACAGTTATTAAAAACTTAAAGTATTTTTTAAGAGTATTTGAAAAATAGTAGAAAATATTAAAATTTTTTTATACTTGTAATATTTTAGTTATAATTTTATTTACTTTATTATTAATTATTATTTATTAGTATTTGCTTTATTTGGCTAGCACAAAAGCGCGCTCTGCGCGCGGTGTGCGATACTTTTAGCTACTTATTACAAACTATTTTCTTACTTATGTAGTTCTTTTTGTTTTATAGTTAAGTAAATAGATATTTTTTTTTCTTTTTACTTGAATAAGCAAAATAATCTATAAAACTCTACTTTCGTTTTAAATGATAAGTTTTTAGCACTCTTAGTTCCAAATGGTTAAGTAAAAACCATCTGCTACTAAACAGTTAAATTTATATTTTATTTCTGATCAAAGTTCCTAATTAGTTTAGTTTAATTAACAATTAAAAACACTTTGTACTATTTGAAAAAAAGTTCAAACGTTTTAATGAAAATGGAAAACCTGAAGTGTTTTTAATATTCATTTAAGTTAGTTTGAATATTATAAAAATATTTAATACTGCATGAGTTTTGTACAAATAAATTCAAAAAATTTATGAAAAAAGAAATACTGTTTTGAAGTGTGCAAAATGTACACAACTTAGAGATATGGTAGCCATAGATTTTTTGAATTTCAGGTTTTTAGAAGTAAAAGTTACTTTGTTTATTTTAGTATAAAACTAAAGTTAAAGTAAAAACTTGTATTGAATAATACAAAAGCTTATTATTGTAGTGCTAATTTTAATGATAGTTTTAAATAATACAAAAAGTATATTGTAAATGAAAGATTTTTTGTGTCTAAATAAATTGTATTTATATTGAAAGTATAAATTATTTAAAATTGCAGGGTAATCTTTGCCTAAAATGTTAAACTCTGCGGTTTATGAAAACCCTGTAAATAAAGTCTGTCTTTTATAGCTACTATATAATTTCAATTGAAATTTTTCTTAAAAATATTTCTTAATGGCGCACAAAAGACTAATATTTAATAATATTATTTAGCTTTAGAACTCCACAGCTCCGTAAATAAATATATCTCCAAAAAAAATACACTTTCATTCGATTAATTACTAGTTGTTTTAATATGTGCTGACAGATCATTGTTTTAAATGATATTTTTGATTTAATCAAAGAAGGTTTGTTAATTCAGTGCTACGGTGTTGTAGGAGTGCTATTGACATAAAAACTGAAAAGTTGGTATATTAAAACCCGCATTTATTAAATAAAATAAGACTTCTGTTACTAGCTTTAAACGAATGTTACAGTAATTTTAAAGTAACGTTCCAAAAATATTAAATTTGATAATCAACTCAAAAAAAAAGTTATGCTTATTTTATGCAAATTTTTTATACATATTTTTAAAGTTAAAATATTATTTTTTCTTTCAAGTAGAGCAATTATCCTTAATGCATAGTTAAAACGGTAGTTTTTAGAGCAGGAATTTAGGTTAACAAAAGATTTTATGTCGACTAAAACGAACATCTGGAAGAGTTAGTGACGTAACATGAAATAATAAAAAAATTTATGCTAATTTTATGCAAATTTTTCATACATATTTTTAAACGATCTTATGTCGACTAAAACGAACATCTGGAAGAGTTAGTGACGTAACATGAAAATTCTGAAATTTAAAAAATATTTTAGAATATATATTGGATATAATTTTTGGGGTGGGTGGGATGGATAACTAAATCGAAAACTGCAGTTCGAAGAGAGGCTGAAAGCAAGATCGCACAATCGCGCGCAAAGCGCGCTGTTGTGCTTATTTTGCGAAGCAAAACCGAAAGAAAGCAGAGCTTTCTGAGGTTGGGACGTACAATGAAAGCGAAGCTTTGGAGGCATGGAAGTTAAAGCAAGACCGCACAATCGCGCGCAAAGCGCGCTGTTGTGCTTATTTTGCGAAGCAAAACCGAAAGAAAGCGGAGCTTTCTGAGGTTGGGACGTAAAAATAAAGCGAAGCTTTCGATGTCTGGAAGTTAAAGCAAGATCGAGCGCGAAGCGGGCCTTTTTTGCGAAGCAAAACCAAAAGAAAGCGAGCTTTCTGAGCCAGGATTTTAGCTTAACGAATTCAGATTTGTTTAAAGTTAAATATTATTTTTTCTTTCAAGTAGAGCAATTATCCTTAATGCTTAGTTAAAACGGTAGTTTTATTTTAGTTTTTAAGCAGAATTTAGGTTAACAAATTTAGATTTGTTTAAAGTTAAAATTAGTGGAGTAATTTTGTTTTAATACTTAGTTTAAACAACAGTTATTAAAAACTTAAAGTATTTTTTAAGAGTATTTGAAAAATAGTAGAAAATATTAAAATTTTTTTATACTTGTAATATTTTAGTTATAATTTTATTTACTTTATTATTAATTATTATTTATTAGTATTTGCTTTATTTGGCTAGCACAAAAGCGCGCTCTGCGCGCGGTGTGCGATACTTTTAGCTACTTATTACAAACTATTTTCTTACTTATGTAGTTCTTTTTGTTTTATAGTTAAGTAAATAGATATTTTTTTTTTCTTTTTACATTATCTGTTTCAAACTAACTTGTTCTAATCCATAGTTTAAACATAAGTTTTCTAAAATTTTAAGAGTTTTTGATAGTATTTCAAAATTATCAAAAATTTGAAAAATTTCTAACTAATAATTTTAATTTACTTATTTTATTATTTATCTGCCTTATACGGCTAGCACAAAAGCGCGCTTTGCGCGCGGTGTGCGATGCTCTTGGCCATTTATTAAAATCTGTTTTCAGTTTAAAGTACCTCTTAATTGTTTTATTGTTTACTTCATAGATATATTTAACCTGAAAACCACTCTAAGAAAGTAATTTACAGTAATCCATATAAATTATAAAACTTATTTTGTTATTGTTTATGTTAAACGACGCTGTTGTGTTCTGGCAAGGTTTTTATAACTTTGAGGTTATTTGCCAACTTTATTTGCATACTTTTTGAATAAACTCATACAAAACGGATTTTTTACCAAACATTATCCAAACACTCTCTTTAAACGAAACTTGATAAATTTACTTGCAAATGTCAAATAATTTGTAGTTAAATAATAAAAATGTTTAGTGAATTGTTAGTAATTTAATATAAATTTGTCTTCATAAACTTTAACTATTTATATTTTTTCATCGTAACTAAATAAAATTAACATCATACATATACTGATTTTTATCTTTTAGTCTACTACAGTCATTACTTAAGATTAAAGTTTCTCTTTCAATATATATTTTGTTTTACTGTTAAGTTTTACTTTTTTACTACAAGCCATTGTTTTTTTTTCTAAAGTAGTTCTTTCAAGTTTATAAAATCTTTTACTCTACAAGTCGTTATTTCTCGTATACTTTACTCCTTCAAAGTATAAGAATTTCCTACAAGTCTTTAGATTTCAAAATATTACTCTTTAAATTATAATTTAATTTACACTTTTTAATCTACAGTTATAAGTTTTTGAACTGAATTGTTCATATCAATACAAAATAATTTGAATGTTCTACTACAGTCGTTTGTGTAAAGCTGTGGTTTCATAAAGCATACTTTGGAAAAAAAAAAAGTTAAAACAAAATTTTCTCAGTAAATTTGTAATTAACCTGTCTAAGAGGTCTTCCGACGCCATTTTTCCCTCCTCCAGCATTTTGCATGCAGTAGAATGCTTGTTGAAATCCATTTCATCTGTGTTTATCTTATAATCGATGCACTCTGTAGACAATGATATCAATTACCTTGAGCACACTCAGTTTTCAGTGCTACCACCAAAAATTTTGGTCTTACCAGCATAGAGGTTATGAAAGTTGCGCAAGTTAAAGGCAGAGCCTTAAGACTGGTTTAATTAAAAGCGGCAACTTTAATTGAGTACAGTGCAGCATTGCTGTACAATTACTAACAGTACAGAAAAGTAAGTACGCAAAAATGCGTTTTTTTTTTCGTTAGCAAACTAGTGATCAAAACTTCTAATGGTTTAAGAAACGCGGTAAAGTTGACCGGTTTTATTCAAATAGCAAAGTCCGTGGTTTCATTTATTTTTAATCTTTGAAAAACAATTATACAAGAGTATATTTTTAGTTGATTACAAAGCCATTTAATATATTTGTTGTACAAATGAATTAAAGTTTAATTATTAAGAAACATAATAACACAATATATATATCAATATAAAATTTGAAAGCTGTTGCTAAAAATAAAAAAACTTCTCAAACATACCTTTTGTTTCTGTCACCTGCGTGTAGAATAACAGGGTAGTTGCCAAAAAGACCAATTTCATATTTTAAGTATCTGTTTATTTATTAGTTTAATGTTTATGATATTCATAGACACATGAATTCATAGACATGAATTCATAGACACATGAAAGCAAGATCGCACAATCGCGCGCAAAGCGTGCTGTTGTGCTTATTTTGCGAAGCAAAACCGAAAGAAAGCAGAGCTTTCTGAGGTTGGGACGTACAATGAAAGCGAAGCTTTGGAGGCATGGAAGTTAAAGCAAGACCGCACAATCGCGCGCAAAGCGCGCTGTTGTGCTTATTTTGCGAAGCTGTTGTGCTTATTATTTATGCGCAAAGCGCGCTGTTGTGCTGTTGTGCAAAGCGCGCTGTTGTGCTTATTATTTATGGGACGTAAAAATAAAGCGAAGCTTTCGATGTCTGGAAGTTAAAGCAAGATCGAGCGCGAAGCGGGCCTTTTTTGCGAAGCAAAACCAAAAGAAAGCGAGCTTTCTGAGCCAGGATTTTAGCTTAACGAATTCAGATTTGTTTAAAGTTAAAATATTATTTTTTCTTTCAAGTAGAGCAATTATCCTTAATGCTTAGTTAAAACGGTAGTTTTATTTTAGTTTTTAAGCAGAATTTAGGTTAACAAATTTAGATTTGTTTAAAGTTAAAATTAGTGGAGTAATTTTGTTTTAATACTTAGTTTAAACAACAGTTATTAAAAACTTAAAGTATTTTTTAAGAGTATTTGAAAAATAGTAGAAAATATTAAAATTTTTTTATACTTGTAATATTTTAGTTATAATTTTATTTACTTTATTATTAATTATTATTTATTAGTATTTGCTTTATTTGGCTAGCACAAAAGCGCGCTCTGCGCGCGGTGTGCGATACTTTTAGCTACTTATTACAAACTATTTTCTTACTTATGTAGTTCTTTTTGTTTTATAGTTAAGTAAATAGATATTTTTTTTTCTTTTTACATTATCTGTTTCAAACTAACTTGTTCTAATCCATAGTTTAAACATAAGTTTTCTAAAATTTTAAGAGTTTTTGATAGTATTTCAAAATTATCAAAAATTTGAAAAATTTCTAACTAATAATTTTAATTTACTTATTTTATTATTTATCTGCCTTATACGGCTAGCACAAAAGCGCGCTTTGCGCGCGGTGTGCGATGCTCTTGGCCATTTATTAAAATCTGTTTTCAGTTTAAAGTACCTCTTAATTGTTTTATTGTTTACTTCATAGATATATTTAACCTGAAAACCACTCTAAGAAAGTAATTTACAGTAATCCATATAAATTATAAAACTTATTTTGTTATTGTTTATGTTAAACGACGCTGTTGTGTTCTGGCAAGGTTTTTATAACTTTGAGGTTATTTGCCAACTTTATTTGCATACTTTTTGAATAAACTCATACAAAACGGATTTTTTACCAAACATTATCCAAACACTCTCTTTAAACGAAACTTGATAAATTTACTTGCAAATGTCAAATAATTTGTAGTTAAATAATAAAAATGTTTAGTGAATTGTTAGTAATTTAATATAAATTTGTCTTCATAAACTTTAACTATTTATATTTTTTCATCGTAACTAAATAAAATTAACATCATACATATACTGATTTTTATCTTTTAGTCTACTACAGTCATTATTTAAGATTAAAGTTTCTCTTTCAATATATATTTTGTTTTACTGTTAAGTTTTACTTTTTTACTACAAGCCATTGTTTTTTTTTCTAAAGTAGTTCTTTCAAGTTTATAAAATCTTTTACTCTACAAGTCGTTATTTCTCGTATACTTTACTCCTTCAAAGTATAAGAATTTCCTACAAGTCTTTAGATTTCAAAATATTACTCTTTAAATTATAATTTAATTTACACTTTTTAATCTACAGTTATAAGTTTTTGAACTGAATTGTTCATATCAATACAAAATAATTTGAATGTTCTACTACAGTCGTTTGTGTAAAGCTGTGGTTTCATAAAGCATACTTTGGAAAAAAAAAAAGTTAAAACAAAATTTTCTCAGTAAATTTGTAATTAACCTGTCTAAGAGGTCTTCCGACGCCATTTTTCCCTCCTCCAGCATTTTGCATGCAGTAGAATGCTTGTTGAAATCCATTTCATCTGTGTTTATCTTATAATCGATGCACTCTGTAGACAATGATATCAATTACCTTGAGCACACTCAGTTTTCAGTGCTACCACCAAAAATTTTGGTCTTACCAGCATAGAGGTTATGAAAGTTGCGCAAGTTAAAGGCAGAGCCTTAAGACTGGTTTAATTAAAAGCGGCAACTTTAATTGAGTACAGTGCAGCATTGCTGTACAATTACTAACAGTACAGAAAAGTAAGTACGCAAAAATGCGTTTTTTTTTTTCGTTAGCAAACTAGTGATCAAAACTTCTAATGGTTTAAGAAACGCGGTAAAGTTGACCGGTTTTATTCAAATAGCAAAGTCCGTGGTTTCATTTATTTTTAATCTTTGAAAAACAATTATACAAGAGTATATTTTTAGTTGATTACAAAGCCATTTAATATATTTGTTGTACAAATGAATTAAAGTTTAATTATTAAGAAACATAATAACACAATATAAATATTTTTTGTGAAACTATCTTATTAAAAACCGATTACTGTAAAATTATTGATTTTATAAGTTTGCTATTATCTACAAAAAGGCAGTATTGTTTTGTTTATGTTTATACTTGCTTGTAATAAATTAACCCATTTACTCTCTAAATAATCTAAGTTCGTATGGTTGCTTGTTGAGTCTGTAAAAGTGATTGAATATGCTTCTTGAAAGGTTTTGTTCGATGTTGGATGCTTGTTGGCGTAGTGAAGTTTGAGTGCAGCTCGATCATTTGTCTCGCTGGTGGTCATGTTCTTCCAGTTATGTCTGTGAGAGCACCATCTTTGGGAAAAAGACGTAATTGTCTGTCCCACATAGTGCTCACCACAGATATTGCACTTTGCCGCATAAATCCCAAAATTTTTGCAATTCAAATTCTTTTTTAATTCAATTGTTTTACCACTTTTTGATTTTATTAAGTTAGTTTTTTTCACCATTCCGCCTACTCCCCCTCGGTTGCACAATAAGCATTTTCCACAAGGGTGAGATCCACCAATTGCTACACTATTTTCATAGGCTTGGATCTTATAGTTTGTTAATAGTGCCGCAATTGTTTGTGGACGTTTATATGCCACTAAAACATTCGGGTTTAGTTCTCTTTCTTTCTTAGTGAGTTTTAATAGTTTTGGAAAGTTTGTCGTCCAAACACTTATATTATCGTTAATTTCTCTTGCCTTCTTCATTGGAGGTCCAAACCGATCTTTCCATTCTACTGTGATATTAATCATATCCTCAACTAAAGCCTTACAGAAGCAAGATCTTAAACATTTATCTTTTAAAGACTTTATTGCTTCTAAGTAATCATTGTCACGTTCGCACAATCTTCTTAGTCTTATTGACTCTCCGAATATAATTGATTTGTAAATGGAGCATGGATGGTGTGATTTTCCATTTACAAATACACGATTTTTTGCTGTTGGTTTTATGTAGTTTTTTACATAAAACCCGCTTATTTCTGTCTTGTCAATGACATGATTAATATCCAAAAACTCAAGTTCGTCACCATCATTTTTTGTAGATATTTGTCTGAAAACTAGCTTAAGATTGTGTTCTTCAAACGCACATTTCAATTGTCTTTTAACATTATCTGTAATATCTAATGTCTCAGACAAAAAGACAATATCATCAATGTAGCGTTTGAAGAGTTTTGTAGTTTTAATTGTAGTTGCAATAGGCATTATAACGTGGTGCAGTGCAATATTTGCAATTGACACTGAGTTGTTGTCACCAGTTATAATTCCTTTGGATTGTTTGTAGAAGGAATTGCCGTTTTTTACTACAATATTTTCAAGGGGAAAAAATCACCAATAAAAACAATTGACTTGTGTCCTGGACCGATTTGCGAATTATTTATAAATCTTTAAGATAATATAATATAATATATATCTTATATCTTATATAATAGAAAAGCTTATAGCACACTTCATCTGCAAACTTCAACGTTTTTGTTCTTCTTTACAAAACTTATAAGTGAACGTTACTCACAACACACCAGTATAAGGCTTAGACAAATTTTGAAAATGCTTTTTTATATAAGCCTTATAATTAGCTCATTTTAAGTTAGATTAAGATTTTTTATACTTTCAAACACTCAAAACTATGAAGATTATAAAATATAGAGTATTTTAATTTTATCACAGTAAAATAAAAACGCAAACTTAAATATTCTCTAAGACTAGTTTGCTTATTTCTACTAAGTTTTTTGACAATTAAAACTTATTTTTTGTATATAGGTGTTAAAAGTATAACTACTCTATTAAAGTTTTAAACAATAATATTAAAAAAATAGTCATTAATTTTTTATTCGGCTGAATTTGTAATACTTAATTTAAAATATTTAATTAGTTTGAAAAAAAGAGTTTTAATCAGAATAAAGTTTGTTTTTACTACTTTATTTAAGAATATAAATCAATGCGACTAGTTAAAAACTTTTAATCAAAATATAAATCATAAAACTTTTTTCTGAATATAAGTATATTTATTTTAATTGTAAGTTTTCAAATGTGATTTTTGGAAATATATTTTAATGAATTGGTTTAGCATTTTTGTATTAAGTTCAAAGCAATAATAAGTAATCTTTGAACAGTTTTAAACCGTGTCTTACAAAGCACACACCGTTTATGTAAACTTACGTGTAACAGACATTTAGTAAGTATTGAATTAACTTTTTTCTTGAAAATTTTGTACTTTGTTGGAGGATCTATAAATATTTTGCTTCAGAATAAACCACATAGACAGGATGAAACTAATTATTTTGAAGAAGGTGATTAAAAAATAATTTTTGAATAAATCTTTGTTTATAATAATTTAATAATGTAAATATTAAAACATTATATAAAACATAAATTTCAAAATTTTTCAAGTGGAATACAAACAAAATAATATATCGAATATAAATTCCATTTAACTTTACTGAAAAATTTAAGACTACTCGAGAAAAAAAACCCATTAGCAATAAAAATACCATATGTCATATATATTAACTATCTCGATGAACATTCTTTATCTTGACCTCTGATTCTATATTTTTTTCTTCAAATGTTGGTAAAGTTGTGGAATTATAAAGTAGAAAATTAATATTACAATAATAAGCAATTTAACTATAAGCCATTTAAAGCAGCAATACTCCCTGATACACTTATCTATAAATACATACACTCTAATAGTTTAAGCCAATAGAACAATTTATCTAGAGACTTGATATCAAAATAATCTATAAAACTCTACTTTCGTTTTAAATGATAAGTTTTTAGCACTCTTAGTTCCAAATGGTTAAGTAAAAACCATCTGCTACTAAACAGTTAAATTTATATTTTATTTCTGATCAAAGTTCCTAATTAGTTTAGTTTAATTAACAATTAAAAACACTTTGTACTATTTGAAAAAAAGTTCAAACGTTTTAATGAAAATGGAAAACCTGAAGTGTTTTTAATATTCATTTAAGTTAGTTTGAATATTATAAAAATATTTAATACTGCATGAGTTTTGTACAAATAAATTCAAAAAATTTATGAAAAAAGAAATACTGTTTTGAAGTGTGCAAAATGTACACAACTTAGAGATATGGTAGCCATAGATTTTTTGAATTTCAGGTTTTTAGAAGTAAAAGTTACTTTGTTTATTTTAGTATAAAACTAAAGTTAAAGTAAAAACTTGTATTGAATAATACAAAAGCTTATTATTGTAGTGCTAATTTTAATGATAGTTTTAAATAATACAAAAAGTATATTGTAAATGAAAGATTTTTTGTGTCTAAATAAATTGTATTTATATTGAAAGTATAAATTATTTAAAATTGCAGGGTAATCTTTGCCTAAAATGTTAAACTCTGCGGTTTATGAAAACCCTGTAAATAAAGTCTGTCTTTTATAGCTACTATATAATTTCAATTGAAATTTTTCTTAAAAATATTTCTTAATGGCGCACAAAAGACTAATATTTAATAATATTATTTAGCTTTAGAACTCCACAGCTCCGTAAATAAATATATCTCCAAAAAAAATACACTTTCATTCGATTAATTACTAGTTGTTTTAATATGTGCTGACAGATCATTGTTTTAAATGATATTTTTGATTTAATCAAAGAAGGTTTGTTAATTCAGTGCTACGGTGTTGTAGGAGTGCTATTGACATAAAAACTGAAAAGTTGGTATATTAAAACCCGCATTTATTAAATAAAATAAGACTTCTGTTACTAGCTTTAAACGAATGTTACAGTAATTTTAAAGTAACGTTCCAAAAATATTAAATTTGATAATCAACTCAAAAAAAAAGTTATGCTTATTTTATGCAAATTTTTTATACATATTTTTAAAGTTAAAATATTATTTTTTCTTTCAAGTAGAGCAATTATCCTTAATGCATAGTTAAAACGGTAGTTTTTAGAGCAGGAATTTAGGTTAACAAAAGATTTTATGTCGACTAAAACGAACATCTGGAAGAGTTAGTGACGTAACATGAAATAATAAAAAAATTTATGCTAATTTTATGCAAATTTTTCATACATATTTTTAAACGATCTTATGTCGACTAAAACGAACATCTGGAAGAGTTAGTGACGTAACATGAAAATTCTGAAATTTAAAAAATATTTTAGAATATATATTGGATATAATTTTTGGGGTGGGTGGGATGGATAACTAAATCGAAAACTGCAGTTCGAAGAGAGGCTGAAAGCAAGATCGCACAATCGCGCGCAAAGCGCGCTGTTGTGCTTATTTTGCGAAGCAAAACCGAAAGAAAGCAGAGCTTTCTGAGGTTGGGACGTACAATGAAAGCGAAGCTTTGGAGGCATGGAAGTTAAAGCAAGACCGAACAATCGCGCGCAAAGCGCGCTGTTGTGCTTATTTTGCGAAGCAAAACCGAAAGAAAGCGGAGCTTTCTGAGGTTGGGACGTAAAAATAAAGCGAAGCTTTCGATGTCTGGAAGTTAAAGCAAGATCGAGCGCGAAGCGGGCCTTTTTTGCGAAGCAAAACCAAAAGAAAGCGAGCTTTCTGAGCCAGGATTTTAGCTTAACGAATTCAGATTTGTTTAAAGTTAAATATTATTTTTTCTTTCAAGTAGAGCAATTATCCTTAATGCTTAGTTAAAACGGTAGTTTTATTTTAGTTTTTAAGCAGAATTTAGGTTAACAAATTTAGATTTGTTTAAAGTTAAAATTAGTGGAGTAATTTTGTTTTAATACTTAGTTTAAACAACAGTTATTAAAAACTTAAAGTATTTTTTAAGAGTATTTGAAAAATAGTAGAAAATATTAAAATTTTTTTATACTTGTAATATTTTAGTTATAATTTTATTTACTTTATTATTAATTATTATTTATTAGTATTTGCTTTATTTGGCTAGCACAAAAGCGCGCTCTGCGCGCGGTGTGCGATACTTTTAGCTACTTATTACAAACTATTTTCTTACTTATGTAGTTCTTTTTGTTTTATAGTTAAGTAAATAGATATTTTTTTTTCTTTTTACATTATCTGTTTCAAACTAACTTGTTCTAATCCATAGTTTAAACATAAGTTTTCTAAAATTTTAAGAGTTTTTGATAGTATTTCAAAATTATCAAAAATTTGAAAAATTTCTAACTAATAATTTTAATTTACTTATTTTATTATTTATCTGCCTTATACGGCTAGCACAAAAGCGCGCTTTGCGCGCGGTGTGCGATGCTCTTGGCCATTTATTAAAATCTGTTTTCAGTTTAAAGTACCTCTTAATTGTTTTATTGTTTACTTCATAGATATATTTAACCTGAAAACCACTCTAAGAAAGTAATTTACAGTAATCCATATAAATTATAAAACTTATTTTGTTATTGTTTATGTTAAACGACGCTGTTGTGTTCTGGCAAGGTTTTTATAACTTTGAGGTTATTTGCCAACTTTATTTGCATACTTTTTGAATAAACTCATACAAAACGGATTTTTTACCAAACATTATCCAAACACTCTCTTTAAACGAAACTTGATAAATTTACTTGCAAATGTCAAATAATTTGTAGTTAAATAATAAAAATGTTTAGTGAATTGTTAGTAATTTAATATAAATTTGTCTTCATAAACTTTAACTATTTATATTTTTTCATCGTAACTAAATAAAATTAACATCATACATATACTGATTTTTATCTTTTAGTCTACTACAGTCATTATTTAAGATTAAAGTTTCTCTTTCAATATATATTTTGTTTTACTGTTAAGTTTTACTTTTTTACTACAAGCCATTGTTTTTTTTTCTAAAGTAGTTCTTTCAAGTTTATAAAATCTTTTACTCTACAAGTCGTTATTTCTCGTATACTTTACTCCTTCAAAGTATAAGAATTTCCTACAAGTCTTTAGATTTCAAAATATTACTCTTTAAATTATAATTTAATTTACACTTTTTAATCTACAGTTATAAGTTTTTGAACTGAATTGTTCATATCAATACAAAATAATTTGAATGTTCTACTACAGTCGTTTGTGTAAAGCTGTGGTTTCATAAAGCATACTTTGGAAAAAAAAAAAGTTAAAACAAAATTTTCTCAGTAAATTTGTAATTAACCTGTCTAAGAGGTCTTCCGACGCCATTTTTCCCTCCTCCAGCATTTTGCATGCAGTAGAATGCTTGTTGAAATCCATTTCATCTGTGTTTATCTTATAATCGATGCACTCTGTAGACAATGATATCAATTACCTTGAGCACACTCAGTTTTCAGTGCTACCACCAAAAATTTTGGTCTTACCAGCATAGAGGTTATGAAAGTTGCGCAAGTTAAAGGCAGAGCCTTAAGACTGGTTTAATTAAAAGCGGCAACTTTAATTGAGTACAGTGCAGCATTGCTGTACAATTACTAACAGTACAGAAAAGTAAGTACGCAAAAATGCGTTTTTTTTTTCGTTAGCAAACTAGTGATCAAAACTTCTAATGGTTTAAGAAACGCGGTAAAGTTGACCGGTTTTATTCAAATAGCAAAGTCCGTGGTTTCATTTATTTTTAATCTTTGAAAAACAATTATACAAGAGTATATTTTTAGTTGATTACAAAGCCATTTAATATATTTGTTGTACAAATGAATTAAAGTTTAATTATTAAGAAACATAATAACACAATATATATATCAATATAAAATTTGAAAGCTGTTGCTAAAAATAAAAAAACTTCTCAAACATACCTTTTGTTTCTGTCACCTGCGTGTAGAATAACAGGGTAGTTGCCAAAAAGACCAATTTCATATTTTAAGTATCTGTTTATTTATTAGTTTAATGTTTATGATATTCATAGACACATGAATTCATAGACATGAATTCATAGACACATGAAAGCAAGATCGCACAATCGCGCGCAAAGCGTGCTGTTGTGCTTATTTTGCGAAGCAAAACCGAAAGAAAGCAGAGCTTTCTGAGGTTGGGACGTACAATGAAAGCGAAGCTTTGGAGGCATGGAAGTTAAAGCAAGACCGCACAATCGCGCGCAAAGCGCGCTGTTGTGCTTATTTTGCGAAGCTGTTGTGCTTATTATTTATGCGCAAAGCGCGCTGTTGTGCTGTTGTGCTGTTGTGCAAAGCGCGCTGTTGTGCTTATTATTTATGGGACGTAAAAATAAAGCGAAGCTTTCGATGTCTGGAAGTTAAAGCAAGATCGAGCGCGAAGCGGGCCTTTTTTGCGAAGCAAAACCAAAAGAAAGCGAGCTTTCTGAGCCAGGATTTTAGCTTAACGAATTCAGATTTGTTTAAAGTTAAAATATTATTTTTTCTTTCAAGTAGAGCAATTATCCTTAATGCTTAGTTAAAACGGTAGTTTTATTTTAGTTTTTAAGCAGAATTTAGGTTAACAAATTTAGATTTGTTTAAAGTTAAAATTAGTGGAGTAATTTTGTTTTAATACTTAGTTTAAACAACAGTTATTAAAAACTTAAAGTATTTTTTAAGAGTATTTGAAAAATAGTAGAAAATATTAAAATTTTTTTATACTTGTAATATTTTAGTTATAATTTTATTTACTTTATTATTAATTATTATTTATTAGTATTTGCTTTATTTGGCTAGCACAAAAGCGCGCTCTGCGCGCGGTGTGCGATACTTTTAGCTACTTATTACAAACTATTTTCTTACTTATGTAGTTCTTTTTGTTTTATAGTTAAGTAAATAGATATTTTTTTTTTCTTTTTACATTATCTGTTTCAAACTAACTTGTTCTAATCCATAGTTTAAACATAAGTTTTCTAAAATTTTAAGAGTTTTTGATAGTATTTCAAAATTATCAAAAATTTGAAAAATTTCTAACTAATAATTTTAATTTACTTATTTTATTATTTATCTGCCTTATACGGCTAGCACAAAAGCGCGCTTTGCGCGCGGTGTGCGATGCTCTTGGCCATTTATTAAAATCTGTTTTCAGTTTAAAGTACCTCTTAATTGTTTTATTGTTTACTTCATAGATATATTTAACCTGAAAACCACTCTAAGAAAGTAATTTACAGTAATCCATATAAATTATAAAACTTATTTTGTTATTGTTTATGTTAAACGACGCTGTTGTGTTCTGGCAAGGTTTTTATAACTTTGAGGTTATTTGCCAACTTTATTTGCATACTTTTTGAATAAACTCATACAAAACGGATTTTTTACCAAACATTATCCAAACACTCTCTTTAAACGAAACTTGATAAATTTACTTGCAAATGTCAAATAATTTGTAGTTAAATAATAAAAATGTTTAGTGAATTGTTAGTAATTTAATATAAATTTGTCTTCATAAAATTTAACTATTTATATTTTTTCATCGTAACTAAATAAAATTAACATCATACATATACTGATTTTTATCTTTTAGTCTACTACAGTCATTATTTAAGATTAAAGTTTCTCTTTCAATATATATTTTGTTTTACTGTTAAGTTTTACTTTTTTACTACAAGCCATTGTTTTTTTTTCTAAAGTAGTTCTTTCAAGTTTATAAAATCTTTTACTCTACAAGTCGTTATTTCTCGTATACTTTACTCCTTCAAAGTATAAGAATTTCCTACAAGTCTTTAGATTTCAAAATATTACTCTTTAAATTATAATTTAATTTACACTTTTTAATCTACAGTTATAAGTTTTTGAACTGAATTGTTCATATCAATACAAAATAATTTGAATGTTCTACTACAGTCGTTTGTGTAAAGCTGTGGTTTCATAAAGCATACTTTGGAAAAAAAAAAAGTTAAAACAAAATTTTCTCAGTAAATTTGTAATTAACCTGTCTAAGAGGTCTTCCGACGCCATTTTTCCCTCCTCCAGCATTTTGCATGCAGTAGAATGCTTGTTGAAATCCATTTCATCTGTGTTTATCTTATAATCGATGCACTCTGTAGACAATGATATCAATTACCTTGAGCACACTCAGTTTTCAGTGCTACCACCAAAAATTTTGGTCTTACCAGCATAGAGGTTATGAAAGTTGCGCAAGTTAAAGGCAGAGCCTTAAGACTGGTTTAATTAAAAGCGGCAACTTTAATTGAGTACAGTGCAGCATTGCTGTACAATTACTAACAGTACAGAAAAGTAAGTACGCAAAAATGCGTTTTTTTTTTTCGTTAGCAAACTAGTGATCAAAACTTCTAATGGTTTAAGAAACGCGGTAAAGTTGACCGGTTTTATTCAAATAGCAAAGTCCGTGGTTTCATTTATTTTTAATCTTTGAAAAACAATTATACAAGAGTATATTTTTAGTTGATTACAAAGCCATTTAATATATTTGTTGTACAAATGAATTAAAGTTTAATTATTAAGAAACATAATAACACAATATAAATATTTTTTGTGAAACTATCTTATTAAAAACCGATTACTGTAAAATTATTGATTTTATAAGTTTGCTATTATCTACAAAAAGGCAGTATTGTTTTGTTTATGTTTATACTTGCTTGTAATAAATTAACCCATTTACTCTCTAAATAATCTAAGTTCGTATGGTTGCTTGTTGAGTCTGTAAAAGTGATTGAATATGCTTCTTCAAAGGTTTTGTTCGATGTTGGATGCTTGTTGGCGTAGTGAAGTTTGAGTGCAGCTCGATCATTTGTCTCGCTGGTGGTCATGTTCTTCCAGTTATGTCTGTGAGAGCACCATCTTTGGGAAAAAGACGTAATTGTCTGTCCCACATAGTGCTCACCACAGATATTGCACTTTGCCGCATAAATCCCAAAATTTTTGCAATTCAAATTCTTTTTTAATTCAATTGTTTTACCACTTTTTGATTTTATTAAGTTAGTTTTTTTCACCATTCCGCCTACTCCCCCTCGGTTGCACAATAAGCATTTTCCACAAGGGTGAGATCCACCAATTGCTACACTATTTTCATAGGCTTGGATCTTATAGTTTGTTAATAGTGCCGCAATTGTTTGTGGACGTTTATATGCCACTAAAACATTCGGGTTTAGTTCTCTTTCTTTCTTAGTGAGTTTTAATAGTTTTGGAAAGTTTGTCGTCCAAACACTTATATTATCGTTAATTTCTCTTGCCTTCTTCATTGGAGGTCCAAACCGATCTTTCCATTCTACTGTGATATTAATCATATCCTCAACTAAAGCCTTACAGAAGCAAGATCTTAAACATTTATCTTTTAAAGACTTTATTGCTTCTAAGTAATCATTGTCACGTTCGCACAATCTTCTTAGTCTTATTGACTCTCCGAATATAATTGATTTGTAAATGGAGCATGGATGGTGTGATTTTCCATTTACAAATACACGATTTTTTGCTGTTGGTTTTATGTAGTTTTTTACATAAAACCCGCTTATTTCTGTCTTGTCAATGACATGATTAATATCCAAAAACTCAAGTTCGTCACCATCATTTTTTGTAGATATTTGTCTGAAAACTAGCTTAAGATTGTGTTCTTCAAACGCACATTTCAATTGTCTTTTAACATTATCTGTAATATCTAATGTCTCAGACAAAAAGACAATATCATCAATGTAGCGTTTGAAGAGTTTTGTAGTTTTAATTGTAGTTGCAATAGGCATTATAACGTGGTGCAGTGCAATATTTGCAATTGACACTGAGTTGTTGTCACCAGTTATAATTCCTTTGGATTGTTTGTAGAAGGAATTGCCGTTTTTTACTACAATATTTTCAAGGGGAAAAAATCACCAATAAAAACAATTGACTTGTGTCCTGGACCGATTTGCGAATTATTTATAAATCTTTAAGATAATATAATATAATATATATCTTATATCTTATATAATAGAAAAGCTTATAGCACACTTCATCTGCAAACTTCAACGTTTTTGTTCTTCTTTACAAAACTTATAAGTGAACGTTACTCACAACACACCAGTATAAGGCTTAGACAAATTTTGAAAATGCTTTTTTATATAAGCCTTATAATTAGCTCATTTTAAGTTAGATTAAGATTTTTTATACTTTCAAACACTCAAAACTATGAAGATTATAAAATATAGAGTATTTTAATTTTATCACAGTAAAATAAAAACGCAAACTTAAATATTCTCTAAGACTAGTTTGCTTATTTCTACTAAGTTTTTTGACAATTAAAACTTATTTTTTGTATATAGGTGTTAAAAGTATAACTACTCTATTAAAGTTTTAAACAATAATATTAAAAAAATAGTCATTAATTTTTTATTCGGCTGAATTTGTAATACTTAATTTAAAATATTTAATTAGTTTGAAAAAAAGAGTTTTAATCAGAATAAAGTTTGTTTTTACTACTTTATTTAACAATATAAATCAATGCGACTAGTTAAAAACTTTTAATCAAAATATAAATCATAAAACTTTTTTCTGAATATAAGTATATTTATTTTAATTGTAAGTTTTCAAATGTGATTTTTGGAAATATATTTTAATGAATTGGTTTAGCATTTTTGTATTAAGTTCAAAGCAATAATAAGTAATCTTTGAACAGTTTTAAACCGTGTCTTACAAAGCACACACCGTTTATGTAAACTTACGTGTAACAGACATTTAGTAAGTATTGAATTAACTTTTTTCTTGAAAATTTTGTACTTTGTTGGAGGATCTATAAATATTTTACTTCAGAATAAACCACATAGACAGGATGAAACTAATTATTTTGAAGAAGGTGATTAAAAAATAATTTTTGAATAAATCTTTGTTTATAATAATTTAATAATGTAAATATTAAAACATTATATAAAACATAAATTTCAAAATTTTTCAAGTGGAATACAAACAAAATAATATATCGAATATAAATTCCATTTAACTTTACTGAAAAATTTAAGACTACTCGAGAAAAAAAACCCATTAGCAATAAAAATACCATATGTCATATATATTAACTATCTCGATGAACATTCTTTATCTTGACCTCTGATTCTATATTTTTTTCTTCAAATGTTGGTAAAGTTGTGGAATTATAAAGTAGAAAATTAATATTACAATAATAAGCAATTTAACTATAAGCCATTTAAAGCAGCAATACTCCCTGATACACTTATCTATAAATACATACACTCTAATAGTTTAAGCCAATAGAACAATTTATCTAGAGACTTGATATCAAAATAATCTATAAAACTCTACTTTCGTTTTAAATGATAAGTTTTTAGCACTCTTAGTTCCAAATGGTTAAGTAAAAACCATCTGCTACTAAACAGTTAAATTTATATTTTATTTCTGATCAAAGTTCCTAATTAGTTTAGTTTAATTAACAATTAAAAACACTTTGTACTATTTGAAAAAAAGTTCAAACGTTTTAATGAAAATGGAAAACCTGAAGTGTTTTTAATATTCATTTAAGTTAGTTTGAATATTATAAAAATATTTAATACTGCATGAGTTTTGTACAAATAAATTCAAAAAATTTATGAAAAAAGAAATACTGTTTTGAAGTGTGCAAAATGTACACAACTTAGAGATATGGTAGCCATAGATTTTTTGAATTTCAGGTTTTTAGAAGTAAAAGTTACTTTGTTTATTTTAGTATAAAACTAAAGTTAAAGTAAAAACTTGTATTGAATAATACAAAAGCTTATTATTGTAGTGCTAATTTTAATGATAGTTTTAAATAATACAAAAAGTATATTGTAAATGAAAGATTTTTTGTGTCTAAATAAATTGTATTTATATTGAAAGTATAAATTATTTAAAATTGCAGGGTAATCTTTGCCTAAAATGTTAAACTCTGCGGTTTATGAAAACCCTGTAAATAAAGTCTGTCTTTTATAGCTACTATATAATTTCAATTGAAATTTTTCTTAAAAATATTTCTTAATGGCGCACAAAAGACTAATATTTAATAATATTATTTAGCTTTAGAACTCCACAGCTCCGTAAATAAATATATCTCCAAAAAAAATACACTTTCATTCGATTAATTACTAGTTGTTTTAATATGTGCTGACAGATCATTGTTTTAAATGATATTTTTGATTTAATCAAAGAAGGTTTGTTAATTCAGTGCTACGGTGTTGTAGGAGTGCTATTGACATAAAAACTGAAAAGTTGGTATATTAAAACCCGCATTTATTAAATAAAATAAGACTTCTGTTACTAGCTTTAAACGAATGTTACAGTAATTTTAAAGTAACGTTCCAAAAATATTAAATTTGATAATCAACTCAAAAAAAAAGTTATGCTTATTTTATGCAAATTTTTTATACATATTTTTAAAGTTAAAATATTATTTTTTCTTTCAAGTAGAGCAATTATCCTTAATGCATAGTTAAAACGGTAGTTTTTAGAGCAGGAATTTAGGTTAACAAAAGATTTTATGTCGACTAAAACGAACATCTGGAAGAGTTAGTGACGTAACATGAAATAATAAAAAAATTTATGCTAATTTTATGCAAATTTTTCATACATATTTTTAAACGATCTTATGTCGACTAAAACGAACATCTGGAAGAGTTAGTGACGTAACATGAAAATTCTGAAATTTAAAAAATATTTTAGAATATATATTGGATATAATTTTTGGGGTGGGTGGGATGGATAACTAAATCGAAAACTGCAGTTCGAAGAGAGGCTGAAAGCAAGATCGCACAATCGCGCGCAAAGCGCGCTGTTGTGCTTATTTTGCGAAGCAAAACCGAAAGAAAGCAGAGCTTTCTGAGGTTGGGACGTACAATGAAAGCGAAGCTTTGGAGGCATGGAAGTTAAAGCAAGACCGCACAATCGCGCGCAAAGCGCGCTGTTGTGCTTATTTTGCGAAGCAAAACCGAAAGAAAGCGGAGCTTTCTGAGGTTGGGACGTAAAAATAAAGCGAAGCTTTCGATGTCTGGAAGTTAAAGCAAGATCGAGCGCGAAGCGGGCCTTTTTTGCGAAGCAAAACCAAAAGAAAGCGAGCTTTCTGAGCCAGGATTTTAGCTTAACGAATTCAGATTTGTTTAAAGTTAAATATTATTTTTTCTTTCAAGTAGAGCAATTATCCTTAATGCTTAGTTAAAACGGTAGTTTTATTTTAGTTTTTAAGCAGAATTTAGGTTAACAAATTTAGATTTGTTTAAAGTTAAAATTAGTGGAGTAATTTTGTTTTAATACTTAGTTTAAACAACAGTTATTAAAAACTTAAAGTATTTTTTAAGAGTATTTGAAAAATAGTAGAAAATATTAAAATTTTTTTATACTTGTAATATTTTAGTTATAATTTTATTTACTTTATTATTAATTATTATTTATTAGTATTTGCTTTATTTGGCTAGCACAAAAGCGCGCTCTGCGCGCGGTGTGCGATACTTTTAGCTACTTATTACAAACTATTTTCTTACTTATGTAGTTCTTTTTGTTTTATAGTTAAGTAAATAGATATTTTTTTTTTCTTTTTACATTATCTGTTTCAAACTAACTTGTTCTAATCCATAGTTTAAACATAAGTTTTCTAAAATTTTAAGAGTTTTTGATAGTATTTCAAAATTATCAAAAATTTGAAAAATTTCTAACTAATAATTTTAATTTACTTATTTTATTATTTATCTGCCTTATACGGCTAGCACAAAAGCGCGCTTTGCGCGCGGTGTGCGATGCTCTTGGCCATTTATTAAAATCTGTTTTCAGTTTAAAGTACCTCTTAATTGTTTTATTGTTTACTTCATAGATATATTTAACCTGAAAACCACTCTAAGAAAGTAATTTACAGTAATCCATATAAATTATAAAACTTATTTTGTTATTGTTTATGTTAAACGACGCTGTTGTGTTCTGGCAAGGTTTTTATAACTTTGAGGTTATTTGCCAACTTTATTTGCATACTTTTTGAATAAACTCATACAAAACGGATTTTTTACCAAACATTATCCAAACACTCTCTTTAAACGAAACTTGATAAATTTACTTGCAAATGTCAAATAATTTGTAGTTAAATAATAAAAATGTTTAGTGAATTGTTAGTAATTTAATATAAATTTGTCTTCATAAACTTTAACTATTTATATTTTTTCATCGTAACTAAATAAAATTAACATCATACATATACTGATTTTTATCTTTTAGTCTACTACAGTCATTACTTAAGATTAAAGTTTCTCTTTCAATATATATTTTGTTTTACTGTTAAGTTTTACTTTTTTACTACAAGCCATTGTTTTTTTTTCTAAAGTAGTTCTTTCAAGTTTATAAAATCTTTTACTCTACAAGTCGTTATTTCTCGTATACTTTACTCCTTCAAAGTATAAGAATTTCCTACAAGTCTTTAGATTTCAAAATATTACTCTTTAAATTATAATTTAATTTACACTTTTTAATCTACAGTTATAAGTTTTTGAACTGAATTGTTCATATCAATACAAAATAATTTGAATGTTCTACTACAGTCGTTTGTGTAAAGCTGTGGTTTCATAAAGCATACTTTGGAAAAAAAAAAAGTTAAAACAAAATTTTCTCAGTAAATTTGTAATTAACCTGTCTAAGAGGTCTTCCGACGCCATTTTTCCCTCCTCCAGCATTTTGCATGCAGTAGAATGCTTGTTGAAATCCATTTCATCTGTGTTTATCTTATAATCGATGCACTCTGTAGACAATGATATCAATTACCTTGAGCACACTCAGTTTTCAGTGCTACCACCAAAAATTTTGGTCTTACCAGCATAGAGGTTATGAAAGTTGCGCAAGTTAAAGGCAGAGCCTTAAGACTGGTTTAATTAAAAGCGGCAACTTTAATTGAGTACAGTGCAGCATTGCTGTACAATTACTAACAGTACAGAAAAGTAAGTACGCAAAAATGCGTTTTTTTTTTCGTTAGCAAACTAGTGATCAAAACTTCTAATGGTTTAAGAAACGCGGTAAAGTTGACCGGTTTTATTCAAATAGCAAAGTCCGTGGTTTCATTTATTTTTAATCTTTGAAAAACAATTATACAAGAGTATATTTTTAGTTGATTACAAAGCCATTTAATATATTTGTTGTACAAATGAATTAAAGTTTAATTATTAAGAAACATAATAACACAATATATATATCAATATAAAATTTGAAAGCTGTTGCTAAAAATAAAAAAACTTCTCAAACATACCTTTTGTTTCTGTCACCTGCGTGTAGAATAACAGGGTAGTTGCCAAAAAGACCAATTTCATATTTTAAGTATCTGTTTATTTATTAGTTTAATGTTTATGATATTCATAGACACATGAATTCATAGACATGAATTCATAGACACATGAAAGCAAGATCGCACAATCGCGCGCAAAGCGTGCTGTTGTGCTTATTTTGCGAAGCAAAACCGAAAGAAAGCAGAGCTTTCTGAGGTTGGGACGTACAATGAAAGCGAAGCTTTGGAGGCATGGAAGTTAAAGCAAGACCGCACAATCGCGCGCAAAGCGCGCTGTTGTGCTTATTTTGCGAAGCTGTTGTGCTTATTATTTATGCGCAAAGCGCGCTGTTGTGCTGTTGTGCAAAGCGCGCTGTTGTGCTTATTATTTATGGGACGTAAAAATAAAGCGAAGCTTTCGATGTCTGGAAGTTAAAGCAAGATCGAGCGCGAAGCGGGCCTTTTTTGCGAAGCAAAACCAAAAGAAAGCGAGCTTTCTGAGCCAGGATTTTAGCTTAACGAATTCAGATTTGTTTAAAGTTAAAATATTATTTTTTCTTTCAAGTAGAGCAATTATCCTTAATGCTTAGTTAAAACGGTAGTTTTATTTTAGTTTTTAAGCAGAATTTAGGTTAACAAATTTAGATTTGTTTAAAGTTAAAATTAGTGGAGTAATTTTGTTTTAATACTTAGTTTAAACAACAGTTATTAAAAACTTAAAGTATTTTTTAAGAGTATTTGAAAAATAGTAGAAAATATTAAAATTTTTTTATACTTGTAATATTTTAGTTATAATTTTATTTACTTTATTATTAATTATTATTTATTAGTATTTGCTTTATTTGGCTAGCACAAAAGCGCGCTCTGCGCGCGGTGTGCGATACTTTTAGCTACTTATTACAAACTATTTTCTTACTTATGTAGTTCTTTTTGTTTTATAGTTAAGTAAATAGATATTTTTTTTTCTTTTTACATTATCTGTTTCAAACTAACTTGTTCTAATCCATAGTTTAAACATAAGTTTTCTAAAATTTTAAGAGTTTTTGATAGTATTTCAAAATTATCAAAAATTTGAAAAATTTCTAACTAATAATTTTAATTTACTTATTTTATTATTTATCTGCCTTATACGGCTAGCACAAAAGCGCGCTTTGCGCGCGGTGTGCGATGCTCTTGGCCATTTATTAAAATCTGTTTTCAGTTTAAAGTACCTCTTAATTGTTTTATTGTTTACTTCATAGATATATTTAACCTGAAAACCACTCTAAGAAAGTAATTTACAGTAATCCATATAAATTATAAAACTTATTTTGTTATTGTTTATGTTAAACGACGCTGTTGTGTTCTGGCAAGGTTTTTATAACTTTGAGGTTATTTGCCAACTTTATTTGCATACTTTTTGAATAAACTCATACAAAACGGATTTTTTACCAAACATTATCCAAACACTCTCTTTAAACGAAACTTGATAAATTTACTTGCAAATGTCAAATAATTTGTAGTTAAATAATAAAAATGTTTAGTGAATTGTTAGTAATTTAATATAAATTTGTCTTCATAAACTTTAACTATTTATATTTTTTCATCGTAACTAAATAAAATTAACATCATACATATACTGATTTTTATCTTTTAGTCTACTACAGTCATTATTTAAGATTAAAGTTTCTCTTTCAATATATATTTTGTTTTACTGTTAAGTTTTACTTTTTTACTACAAGCCATTGTTTTTTTTTCTAAAGTAGTTCTTTCAAGTTTATAAAATCTTTTACTCTACAAGTCGTTATTTCTCGTATACTTTACTCCTTCAAAGTATAAGAATTTCCTACAAGTCTTTAGATTTCAAAATATTACTCTTTAAATTATAATTTAATTTACACTTTTTAATCTACAGTTATAAGTTTTTGAACTGAATTGTTCATATCAATACAAAATAATTTGAATGTTCTACTACAGTCGTTTGTGTAAAGCTGTGGTTTCATAAAGCATACTTTGGAAAAAAAAAAAGTTAAAACAAAATTTTCTCAGTAAATTTGTAATTAACCTGTCTAAGAGGTCTTCCGACGCCATTTTTCCCTCCTCCAGCATTTTGCATGCAGTAGAATGCTTGTTGAAATCCATTTCATCTGTGTTTATCTTATAATCGATGCACTCTGTAGACAATGATATCAATTACCTTGAGCACACTCAGTTTTCAGTGCTACCACCAAAAATTTTGGTCTTACCAGCATAGAGGTTATGAAAGTTGCGCAAGTTAAAGGCAGAGCCTTAAGACTGGTTTAATTAAAAGCGGCAACTTTAATTGAGTACAGTGCAGCATTGCTGTACAATTACTAACAGTACAGAAAAGTAAGTACGCAAAAATGCGTTTTTTTTTTTCGTTAGCAAACTAGTGATCAAAACTTCTAATGGTTTAAGAAACGCGGTAAAGTTGACCGGTTTTATTCAAATAGCAAAGTCCGTGGTTTCATTTATTTTTAATCTTTGAAAAACAATTATACAAGAGTATATTTTTAGTTGATTACAAAGCCATTTAATATATTTGTTGTACAAATGAATTAAAGTTTAATTATTAAGAAACATAATAACACAATATAAATATTTTTTGTGAAACTATCTTATTAAAAACCGATTACTGTAAAATTATTGATTTTATAAGTTTGCTATTATCTACAAAAAGGCAGTATTGTTTTGTTTATGTTTATACTTGCTTGTAATAAATTAACCCATTTACTCTCTAAATAATCTAAGTTCGTATGGTTGCTTGTTGAGTCTGTAAAAGTGATTGAATATGCTTCTTGAAAGGTTTTGTTCGATGTTGGATGCTTGTTGGCGTAGTGAAGTTTGAGTGCAGCTCGATCATTTGTCTCGCTGGTGGTCATGTTCTTCCAGTTATGTCTGTGAGAGCACCATCTTTGGGAAAAAGACGTAATTGTCTGTCCCACATAGTGCTCACCACAGATATTGCACTTTGCCGCATAAATCCCAAAATTTTTGCAATTCAAATTCTTTTTTAATTCAATTGTTTTACCACTTTTTGATTTTATTAAGTTAGTTTTTTTCACCATTCCGCCTACTCCCCCTCGGTTGCACAATAAGCATTTTCCACAAGGGTGAGATCCACCAATTGCTACACTATTTTCATAGGCTTGGATCTTATAGTTTGTTAATAGTGCCGCAATTGTTTGTGGACGTTTATATGCCACTAAAACATTCGGGTTTAGTTCTCTTTCTTTCTTAGTGAGTTTTAATAGTTTTGGAAAGTTTGTCGTCCAAACACTTATATTATCGTTAATTTCTCTTGCCTTCTTCATTGGAGGTCCAAACCGATCTTTCCATTCTACTGTGATATTAATCATATCCTCAACTAAAGCCTTACAGAAGCAAGATCTTAAACATTTATCTTTTAAAGACTTTATTGCTTCTAAGTAATCATTGTCACGTTCGCACAATCTTCTTAGTCTTATTGACTCTCCGAATATAATTGATTTGTAAATGGAGCATGGATGGTGTGATTTTCCATTTACAAATACACGATTTTTTGCTGTTGGTTTTATGTAGTTTTTTACATAAAACCCGCTTATTTCTGTCTTGTCAATGACATGATTAATATCCAAAAACTCAAGTTCGTCACCATCATTTTTTGTAGATATTTGTCTGAAAACTAGCTTAAGATTGTGTTCTTCAAACGCACATTTCAATTGTCTTTTAACATTATCTGTAATATCTAATGTCTCAGACAAAAAGACAATATCATCAATGTAGCGTTTGAAGAGTTTTGTAGTTTTAATTGTAGTTGCAATAGGCATTATAACGTGGTGCAGTGCAATATTTGCAATTGACACTGAGTTGTTGTCACCAGTTATAATTCCTTTGGATTGTTTGTAGAAGGAATTGCCGTTTTTTACTACAATATTTTCAAGGGGAAAAAATCACCAATAAAAACAATTGACTTGTGTCCTGGACCGATTTGCGAATTATTTATAAATCTTTAAGATAATATAATATAATATATATCTTATATCTTATATAATAGAAAAGCTTATAGCACACTTCATCTGCAAACTTCAACGTTTTTGTTCTTCTTTACAAAACTTATAAGTGAACGTTACTCACAACACACCAGTATAAGGCTTAGACAAATTTTGAAAATGCTTTTTTATATAAGCCTTATAATTAGCTCATTTTAAGTTAGATTAAGATTTTTTATACTTTCAAACACTCAAAACTATGAAGATTATAAAATATAGAGTATTTTAATTTTATCACAGTAAAATAAAAACGCAAACTTAAATATTCTCTAAGACTAGTTTGCTTATTTCTACTAAGTTTTTTGACAATTAAAACTTATTTTTTGTATATAGGTGTTAAAAGTATAACTACTCTATTAAAGTTTTAAACAATAATATTAAAAAAATAGTCATTAATTTTTTATTCGGCTGAATTTGTAATACTTAATTTAAAATATTTAATTAGTTTGAAAAAAAGAGTTTTAATCAGAATAAAGTTTGTTTTTACTACTTTATTTAAGAATATAAATCAATGCGACTAGTTAAAAACTTTTAATCAAAATATAAATCATAAAACTTTTTTCTGAATATAAGTATATTTATTTTAATTGTAAGTTTTCAAATGTGATTTTTGGAAATATATTTTAATGAATTGGTTTAGCATTTTTGTATTAAGTTCAAAGCAATAATAAGTAATCTTTGAACAGTTTTAAACCGTGTCTTACAAAGCACACACCGTTTATGTAAACTTACGTGTAACAGACATTTAGTAAGTATTGAATTAACTTTTTTCTTGAAAATTTTGTACTTTGTTGGAGGATCTATAAATATTTTGCTTCAGAATAAACCACATAGACAGGATGAAACTAATTATTTTGAAGAAGGTGATTAAAAAATAATTTTTGAATAAATCTTTGTTTATAATAATTTAATAATGTAAATATTAAAACATTATATAAAACATAAATTTCAAAATTTTTCAAGTGGAATACAAACAAAATAATATATCGAATATAAATTCCATTTAACTTTACTGAAAAATTTAAGACTACTCGAGAAAAAAAACCCATTAGCAATAAAAATACCATATGTCATATATATTAACTATCTCGATGAACATTCTTTATCTTGACCTCTGATTCTATATTTTTTTCTTCAAATGTTGGTAAAGTTGTGGAATTATAAAGTAGAAAATTAATATTACAATAATAAGCAATTTAACTATAAGCCATTTAAAGCAGCAATACTCCCTGATACACTTATCTATAAATACATACACTCTAATAGTTTAAGCCAATAGAACAATTTATCTAGAGACTTGATATCAAAATAATCTATAAAACTCTACTTTCGTTTTAAATGATAAGTTTTTAGCACTCTTAGTTCCAAATGGTTAAGTAAAAACCATCTGCTACTAAACAGTTAAATTTATATTTTATTTCTGATCAAAGTTCCTAATTAGTTTAGTTTAATTAACAATTAAAAACACTTTGTACTATTTGAAAAAAAGTTCAAACGTTTTAATGAAAATGGAAAACCTGAAGTGTTTTTAATATTCATTTAAGTTAGTTTGAATATTATAAAAATATTTAATACTGCATGAGTTTTGTACAAATAAATTCAAAAAATTTATGAAAAAAGAAATACTGTTTTGAAGTGTGCAAAATGTACACAACTTAGAGATATGGTAGCCATAGATTTTTTGAATTTCAGGTTTTTAGAAGTAAAAGTTACTTTGTTTATTTTAGTATAAAACTAAAGTTAAAGTAAAAACTTGTATTGAATAATACAAAAGCTTATTATTGTAGTGCTAATTTTAATGATAGTTTTAAATAATACAAAAAGTATATTGTAAATGAAAGATTTTTTGTGTCTAAATAAATTGTATTTATATTGAAAGTATAAATTATTTAAAATTGCAGGGTAATCTTTGCCTAAAATGTTAAACTCTGCGGTTTATGAAAACCCTGTAAATAAAGTCTGTCTTTTATAGCTACTATATAATTTCAATTGAAATTTTTCTTAAAAATATTTCTTAATGGCGCACAAAAGACTAATATTTAATAATATTATTTAGCTTTAGAACTCCACAGCTCCGTAAATAAATATATCTCCAAAAAAAATACACTTTCATTCGATTAATTACTAGTTGTTTTAATATGTGCTGACAGATCATTGTTTTAAATGATATTTTTGATTTAATCAAAGAAGGTTTGTTAATTCAGTGCTACGGTGTTGTAGGAGTGCTATTGACATAAAAACTGAAAAGTTGGTATATTAAAACCCGCATTTATTAAATAAAATAAGACTTCTGTTACTAGCTTTAAACGAATGTTACAGTAATTTTAAAGTAACGTTCCAAAAATATTAAATTTGATAATCAACTCAAAAAAAAAGTTATGCTTATTTTATGCAAATTTTTTATACATATTTTTAAAGTTAAAATATTATTTTTTCTTTCAAGTAGAGCAATTATCCTTAATGCATAGTTAAAACGGTAGTTTTTAGAGCAGGAATTTAGGTTAACAAAAGATTTTATGTCGACTAAAACGAACATCTGGAAGAGTTAGTGACGTAACATGAAATAATAAAAAAATTTATGCTAATTTTATGCAAATTTTTCATACATATTTTTAAACGATCTTATGTCGACTAAAACGAACATCTGGAAGAGTTAGTGACGTAACATGAAAATTCTGAAATTTAAAAAATATTTTAGAATATATATTGGATATAATTTTTGGGGTGGGTGGGATGGATAACTAAATCGAAAACTGCAGTTCGAAGAGAGGCTGAAAGCAAGATCGCACAATCGCGCGCAAAGCGCGCTGTTGTGCTTATTTTGCGAAGCAAAACCGAAAGAAAGCAGAGCTTTCTGAGGTTGGGACGTACAATGAAAGCGAAGCTTTGGAGGCATGGAAGTTAAAGCAAGACCGAACAATCGCGCGCAAAGCGCGCTGTTGTGCTTATTTTGCGAAGCAAAACCGAAAGAAAGCGGAGCTTTCTGAGGTTGGGACGTAAAAATAAAGCGAAGCTTTCGATGTCTGGAAGTTAAAGCAAGATCGAGCGCGAAGCGGGCCTTTTTTGCGAAGCAAAACCAAAAGAAAGCGAGCTTTCTGAGCCAGGATTTTAGCTTAACGAATTCAGATTTGTTTAAAGTTAAATATTATTTTTTCTTTCAAGTAGAGCAATTATCCTTAATGCTTAGTTAAAACGGTAGTTTTATTTTAGTTTTTAAGCAGAATTTAGGTTAACAAATTTAGATTTGTTTAAAGTTAAAATTAGTGGAGTAATTTTGTTTTAATACTTAGTTTAAACAACAGTTATTAAAAACTTAAAGTATTTTTTAAGAGTATTTGAAAAATAGTAGAAAATATTAAAATTTTTTTATACTTGTAATATTTTAGTTATAATTTTATTTACTTTATTATTAATTATTATTTATTAGTATTTGCTTTATTTGGCTAGCACAAAAGCGCGCTCTGCGCGCGGTGTGCGATACTTTTAGCTACTTATTACAAACTATTTTCTTACTTATGTAGTTCTTTTTGTTTTATAGTTAAGTAAATAGATATTTTTTTTTCTTTTTACTTGAATAAGCAAAATAATCTATAAAACTCTACTTTCGTTTTAAATGATAAGTTTTTAGCACTCTTAGTTCCAAATGGTTAAGTAAAAACCATCTGCTACTAAACAGTTAAATTTATATTTTATTTCTGATCAAAGTTCCTAATTAGTTTAGTTTAATTAACAATTAAAAACACTTTGTACTATTTGAAAAAAAGTTCAAACGTTTTAATGAAAATGGAAAACCTGAAGTGTTTTTAATATTCATTTAAGTTAGTTTGAATATTATAAAAATATTTAATACTGCATGAGTTTTGTACAAATAAATTCAAAAAATTTATGAAAAAAGAAATACTGTTTTGAAGTGTGCAAAATGTACACAACTTAGAGATATGGTAGCCATAGATTTTTTGAATTTCAGGTTTTTAGAAGTAAAAGTTACTTTGTTTATTTTAGTATAAAACTAAAGTTAAAGTAAAAACTTGTATTGAATAATACAAAAGCTTATTATTGTAGTGCTAATTTTAATGATAGTTTTAAATAATACAAAAAGTATATTGTAAATGAAAGATTTTTTGTGTCTAAATAAATTGTATTTATATTGAAAGTATAAATTATTTAAAATTGCAGGGTAATCTTTGCCTAAAATGTTAAACTCTGCGGTTTATGAAAACCCTGTAAATAAAGTCTGTCTTTTATAGCTACTATATAATTTCAATTGAAATTTTTCTTAAAAATATTTCTTAATGGCGCACAAAAGACTAATATTTAATAATATTATTTAGCTTTAGAACTCCACAGCTCCGTAAATAAATATATCTCCAAAAAAAATACACTTTCATTCGATTAATTACTAGTTGTTTTAATATGTGCTGACAGATCATTGTTTTAAATGATATTTTTGATTTAATCAAAGAAGGTTTGTTAATTCAGTGCTACGGTGTTGTAGGAGTGCTATTGACATAAAAACTGAAAAGTTGGTATATTAAAACCCGCATTTATTAAATAAAATAAGACTTCTGTTACTAGCTTTAAACGAATGTTACAGTAATTTTAAAGTAACGTTCCAAAAATATTAAATTTGATAATCAACTCAAAAAAAAAGTTATGCTTATTTTATGCAAATTTTTTATACATATTTTTAAAGTTAAAATATTATTTTTTCTTTCAAGTAGAGCAATTATCCTTAATGCATAGTTAAAACGGTAGTTTTTAGAGCAGGAATTTAGGTTAACAAAAGATTTTATGTCGACTAAAACGAACATCTGGAAGAGTTAGTGACGTAACATGAAATAATAAAAAAATTTATGCTAATTTTATGCAAATTTTTCATACATATTTTTAAACGATCTTATGTCGACTAAAACGAACATCTGGAAGAGTTAGTGACGTAACATGAAAATTCTGAAATTTAAAAAATATTTTAGAATATATATTGGATATAATTTTTGGGGTGGGTGGGATGGATAACTAAATCGAAAACTGCAGTTCGAAGAGAGGCTGAAAGCAAGATCGCACAATCGCGCGCAAAGCGCGCTGTTGTGCTTATTTTGCGAAGCAAAACCGAAAGAAAGCAGAGCTTTCTGAGGTTGGGACGTACAATGAAAGCGAAGCTTTGGAGGCATGGAAGTTAAAGCAAGACCGCACAATCGCGCGCAAAGCGCGCTGTTGTGCTTATTTTGCGAAGCAAAACCGAAAGAAAGCGGAGCTTTCTGAGGTTGGGACGTAAAAATAAAGCGAAGCTTTCGATGTCTGGAAGTTAAAGCAAGATCGAGCGCGAAGCGGGCCTTTTTTGCGAAGCAAAACCAAAAGAAAGCGAGCTTTCTGAGCCAGGATTTTAGCTTAACGAATTCAGATTTGTTTAAAGTTAAATATTATTTTTTCTTTCAAGTAGAGCAATTATCCTTAATGCTTAGTTAAAACGGTAGTTTTATTTTAGTTTTTAAGCAGAATTTAGGTTAACAAATTTAGATTTGTTTAAAGTTAAAATTAGTGGAGTAATTTTGTTTTAATACTTAGTTTAAACAACAGTTATTAAAAACTTAAAGTATTTTTTAAGAGTATTTGAAAAATAGTAGAAAATATTAAAATTTTTTTATACTTGTAATATTTTAGTTATAATTTTATTTACTTTATTATTAATTATTATTTATTAGTATTTGCTTTATTTGGCTAGCACAAAAGCGCGCTCTGCGCGCGGTGTGCGATACTTTTAGCTACTTATTACAAACTATTTTCTTACTTATGTAGTTCTTTTTGTTTTATAGTTAAGTAAATAGATATTTTTTTTTTCTTTTTACATTATCTGTTTCAAACTAACTTGTTCTAATCCATAGTTTAAACATAAGTTTTCTAAAATTTTAAGAGTTTTTGATAGTATTTCAAAATTATCAAAAATTTGAAAAATTTCTAACTAATAATTTTAATTTACTTATTTTATTATTTATCTGCCTTATACGGCTAGCACAAAAGCGCGCTTTGCGCGCGGTGTGCGATGCTCTTGGCCATTTATTAAAATCTGTTTTCAGTTTAAAGTACCTCTTAATTGTTTTATTGTTTACTTCATAGATATATTTAACCTGAAAACCACTCTAAGAAAGTAATTTACAGTAATCCATATAAATTATAAAACTTATTTTGTTATTGTTTATGTTAAACGACGCTGTTGTGTTCTGGCAAGGTTTTTATAACTTTGAGGTTATTTGCCAACTTTATTTGCATACTTTTTGAATAAACTCATACAAAACGGATTTTTTACCAAACATTATCCAAACACTCTCTTTAAACGAAACTTGATAAATTTACTTGCAAATGTCAAATAATTTGTAGTTAAATAATAAAAATGTTTAGTGAATTGTTAGTAATTTAATATAAATTTGTCTTCATAAACTTTAACTATTTATATTTTTTCATCGTAACTAAATAAAATTAACATCATACATATACTGATTTTTATCTTTTAGTCTACTACAGTCATTACTTAAGATTAAAGTTTCTCTTTCAATATATATTTTGTTTTACTGTTAAGTTTTACTTTTTTACTACAAGCCATTGTTTTTTTTTCTAAAGTAGTTCTTTCAAGTTTATAAAATCTTTTACTCTACAAGTCGTTATTTCTCGTATACTTTACTCCTTCAAAGTATAAGAATTTCCTACAAGTCTTTAGATTTCAAAATATTACTCTTTAAATTATAATTTAATTTACACTTTTTAATCTACAGTTATAAGTTTTTGAACTGAATTGTTCATATCAATACAAAATAATTTGAATGTTCTACTACAGTCGTTTGTGTAAAGCTGTGGTTTCATAAAGCATACTTTGGAAAAAAAAAAAGTTAAAACAAAATTTTCTCAGTAAATTTGTAATTAACCTGTCTAAGAGGTCTTCCGACGCCATTTTTCCCTCCTCCAGCATTTTGCATGCAGTAGAATGCTTGTTGAAATCCATTTCATCTGTGTTTATCTTATAATCGATGCACTCTGTAGACAATGATATCAATTACCTTGAGCACACTCAGTTTTCAGTGCTACCACCAAAAATTTTGGTCTTACCAGCATAGAGGTTATGAAAGTTGCGCAAGTTAAAGGCAGAGCCTTAAGACTGGTTTAATTAAAAGCGGCAACTTTAATTGAGTACAGTGCAGCATTGCTGTACAATTACTAACAGTACAGAAAAGTAAGTACGCAAAAATGCGTTTTTTTTTTCGTTAGCAAACTAGTGATCAAAACTTCTAATGGTTTAAGAAACGCGGTAAAGTTGACCGGTTTTATTCAAATAGCAAAGTCCGTGGTTTCATTTATTTTTAATCTTTGAAAAACAATTATACAAGAGTATATTTTTAGTTGATTACAAAGCCATTTAATATATTTGTTGTACAAATGAATTAAAGTTTAATTATTAAGAAACATAATAACACAATATATATATCAATATAAAATTTGAAAGCTGTTGCTAAAAATAAAAAAACTTCTCAAACATACCTTTTGTTTCTGTCACCTGCGTGTAGAATAACAGGGTAGTTGCCAAAAAGACCAATTTCATATTTTAAGTATCTGTTTATTTATTAGTTTAATGTTTATGATATTCATAGACACATGAATTCATAGACATGAATTCATAGACACATGAAAGCAAGATCGCACAATCGCGCGCAAAGCGTGCTGTTGTGCTTATTTTGCGAAGCAAAACCGAAAGAAAGCAGAGCTTTCTGAGGTTGGGACGTACAATGAAAGCGAAGCTTTGGAGGCATGGAAGTTAAAGCAAGACCGCACAATCGCGCGCAAAGCGCGCTGTTGTGCTTATTTTGCGAAGCTGTTGTGCTTATTATTTATGCGCAAAGCGCGCTGTTGTGCTGTTGTGCAAAGCGCGCTGTTGTGCTTATTATTTATGGGACGTAAAAATAAAGCGAAGCTTTCGATGTCTGGAAGTTAAAGCAAGATCGAGCGCGAAGCGGGCCTTTTTTGCGAAGCAAAACCAAAAGAAAGCGAGCTTTCTGAGCCAGGATTTTAGCTTAACGAATTCAGATTTGTTTAAAGTTAAAATATTATTTTTTCTTTCAAGTAGAGCAATTATCCTTAATGCTTAGTTAAAACGGTAGTTTTATTTTAGTTTTTAAGCAGAATTTAGGTTAACAAATTTAGATTTGTTTAAAGTTAAAATTAGTGGAGTAATTTTGTTTTAATACTTAGTTTAAACAACAGTTATTAAAAACTTAAAGTATTTTTTAAGAGTATTTGAAAAATAGTAGAAAATATTAAAATTTTTTTATACTTGTAATATTTTAGTTATAATTTTATTTACTTTATTATTAATTATTATTTATTAGTATTTGCTTTATTTGGCTAGCACAAAAGCGCGCTCTGCGCGCGGTGTGCGATACTTTTAGCTACTTATTACAAACTATTTTCTTACTTATGTAGTTCTTTTTGTTTTATAGTTAAGTAAATAGATATTTTTTTTTCTTTTTACATTATCTGTTTCAAACTAACTTGTTCTAATCCATAGTTTAAACATAAGTTTTCTAAAATTTTAAGAGTTTTTGATAGTATTTCAAAATTATCAAAAATTTGAAAAATTTCTAACTAATAATTTTAATTTACTTATTTTATTATTTATCTGCCTTATACGGCTAGCACAAAAGCGCGCTTTGCGCGCGGTGTGCGATGCTCTTGGCCATTTATTAAAATCTGTTTTCAGTTTAAAGTACCTCTTAATTGTTTTATTGTTTACTTCATAGATATATTTAACCTGAAAACCACTCTAAGAAAGTAATTTACAGTAATCCATATAAATTATAAAACTTATTTTGTTATTGTTTATGTTAAACGACGCTGTTGTGTTCTGGCAAGGTTTTTATAACTTTGAGGTTATTTGCCAACTTTATTTGCATACTTTTTGAATAAACTCATACAAAACGGATTTTTTACCAAACATTATCCAAACACTCTCTTTAAACGAAACTTGATAAATTTACTTGCAAATGTCAAATAATTTGTAGTTAAATAATAAAAATGTTTAGTGAATTGTTAGTAATTTAATATAAATTTGTCTTCATAAACTTTAACTATTTATATTTTTTCATCGTAACTAAATAAAATTAACATCATACATATACTGATTTTTATCTTTTAGTCTACTACAGTCATTATTTAAGATTAAAGTTTCTCTTTCAATATATATTTTGTTTTACTGTTAAGTTTTACTTTTTTACTACAAGCCATTGTTTTTTTTTCTAAAGTAGTTCTTTCAAGTTTATAAAATCTTTTACTCTACAAGTCGTTATTTCTCGTATACTTTACTCCTTCAAAGTATAAGAATTTCCTACAAGTCTTTAGATTTCAAAATATTACTCTTTAAATTATAATTTAATTTACACTTTTTAATCTACAGTTATAAGTTTTTGAACTGAATTGTTCATATCAATACAAAATAATTTGAATGTTCTACTACAGTCGTTTGTGTAAAGCTGTGGTTTCATAAAGCATACTTTGGAAAAAAAAAAAGTTAAAACAAAATTTTCTCAGTAAATTTGTAATTAACCTGTCTAAGAGGTCTTCCGACGCCATTTTTCCCTCCTCCAGCATTTTGCATGCAGTAGAATGCTTGTTGAAATCCATTTCATCTGTGTTTATCTTATAATCGATGCACTCTGTAGACAATGATATCAATTACCTTGAGCACACTCAGTTTTCAGTGCTACCACCAAAAATTTTGGTCTTACCAGCATAGAGGTTATGAAAGTTGCGCAAGTTAAAGGCAGAGCCTTAAGACTGGTTTAATTAAAAGCGGCAACTTTAATTGAGTACAGTGCAGCATTGCTGTACAATTACTAACAGTACAGAAAAGTAAGTACGCAAAAATGCGTTTTTTTTTTTCGTTAGCAAACTAGTGATCAAAACTTCTAATGGTTTAAGAAACGCGGTAAAGTTGACCGGTTTTATTCAAATAGCAAAGTCCGTGGTTTCATTTATTTTTAATCTTTGAAAAACAATTATACAAGAGTATATTTTTAGTTGATTACAAAGCCATTTAATATATTTGTTGTACAAATGAATTAAAGTTTAATTATTAAGAAACATAATAACACAATATAAATATTTTTTGTGAAACTATCTTATTAAAAACCGATTACTGTAAAATTATTGATTTTATAAGTTTGCTATTATCTACAAAAAGGCAGTATTGTTTTGTTTATGTTTATACTTGCTTGTAATAAATTAACCCATTTACTCTCTAAATAATCTAAGTTCGTATGGTTGCTTGTTGAGTCTGTAAAAGTGATTGAATATGCTTCTTGAAAGGTTTTGTTCGATGTTGGATGCTTGTTGGCGTAGTGAAGTTTGAGTGCAGCTCGATCATTTGTCTCGCTGGTGGTCATGTTCTTCCAGTTATGTCTGTGAGAGCACCATCTTTGGGAAAAAGACGTAATTGTCTGTCCCACATAGTGCTCACCACAGATATTGCACTTTGCCGCATAAATCCCAAAATTTTTGCAATTCAAATTCTTTTTTAATTCAATTGTTTTACCACTTTTTGATTTTATTAAGTTAGTTTTTTTCACCATTCCGCCTACTCCCCCTCGGTTGCACAATAAGCATTTTCCACAAGGGTGAGATCCACCAATTGCTACACTATTTTCATAGGCTTGGATCTTATAGTTTGTTAATAGTGCCGCAATTGTTTGTGGACGTTTATATGCCACTAAAACATTCGGGTTTAGTTCTCTTTCTTTCTTAGTGAGTTTTAATAGTTTTGGAAAGTTTGTCGTCCAAACACTTATATTATCGTTAATTTCTCTTGCCTTCTTCATTGGAGGTCCAAACCGATCTTTCCATTCTACTGTGATATTAATCATATCCTCAACTAAAGCCTTACAGAAGCAAGATCTTAAACATTTATCTTTTAAAGACTTTATTGCTTCTAAGTAATCATTGTCACGTTCGCACAATCTTCTTAGTCTTATTGACTCTCCGAATATAATTGATTTGTAAATGGAGCATGGATGGTGTGATTTTCCATTTACAAATACACGATTTTTTGCTGTTGGTTTTATGTAGTTTTTTACATAAAACCCGCTTATTTCTGTCTTGTCAATGACATGATTAATATCCAAAAACTCAAGTTCGTCACCATCATTTTTTGTAGATATTTGTCTGAAAACTAGCTTAAGATTGTGTTCTTCAAACGCACATTTCAATTGTCTTTTAACATTATCTGTAATATCTAATGTCTCAGACAAAAAGACAATATCATCAATGTAGCGTTTGAAGAGTTTTGTAGTTTTAATTGTAGTTGCAATAGGCATTATAACGTGGTGCAGTGCAATATTTGCAATTGACACTGAGTTGTTGTCACCAGTTATAATTCCTTTGGATTGTTTGTAGAAGGAATTGCCGTTTTTTACTACAATATTTTCAAGGGGAAAAAATCACCAATAAAAACAATTGACTTGTGTCCTGGACCGATTTGCGAATTATTTATAAATCTTTAAGATAATATAATATAATATATATCTTATATCTTATATAATAGAAAAGCTTATAGCACACTTCATCTGCAAACTTCAACGTTTTTGTTCTTCTTTACAAAACTTATAAGTGAACGTTACTCACAACACACCAGTATAAGGCTTAGACAAATTTTGAAAATGCTTTTTTATATAAGCCTTATAATTAGCTCATTTTAAGTTAGATTAAGATTTTTTATACTTTCAAACACTCAAAACTATGAAGATTATAAAATATAGAGTATTTTAATTTTATCACAGTAAAATAAAAACGCAAACTTAAATATTCTCTAAGACTAGTTTGCTTATTTCTACTAAGTTTTTTGACAATTAAAACTTATTTTTTGTATATAGGTGTTAAAAGTATAACTACTCTATTAAAGTTTTAAACAATAATATTAAAAAAATAGTCATTAATTTTTTATTCGGCTGAATTTGTAATACTTAATTTAAAATATTTAATTAGTTTGAAAAAAAGAGTTTTAATCAGAATAAAGTTTGTTTTTACTACTTTATTTAAGAATATAAATCAATGCGACTAGTTAAAAACTTTTAATCAAAATATAAATCATAAAACTTTTTTCTGAATATAAGTATATTTATTTTAATTGTAAGTTTTCAAATGTGATTTTTGGAAATATATTTTAATGAATTGGTTTAGCATTTTTGTATTAAGTTCAAAGCAATAATAAGTAATCTTTGAACAGTTTTAAACCGTGTCTTACAAAGCACACACCGTTTATGTAAACTTACGTGTAACAGACATTTAGTAAGTATTGAATTAACTTTTTTCTTGAAAATTTTGTACTTTGTTGGAGGATCTATAAATATTTTGCTTCAGAATAAACCACATAGACAGGATGAAACTAATTATTTTGAAGAAGGTGATTAAAAAATAATTTTTGAATAAATCTTTGTTTATAATAATTTAATAATGTAAATATTAAAACATTATATAAAACATAAATTTCAAAATTTTTCAAGTGGAATACAAACAAAATAATATATCGAATATAAATTCCATTTAACTTTACTGAAAAATTTAAGACTACTCGAGAAAAAAAACCCATTAGCAATAAAAATACCATATGTCATATATATTAACTATCTCGATGAACATTCTTTATCTTGACCTCTGATTCTATATTTTTTTCTTCAAATGTTGGTAAAGTTGTGGAATTATAAAGTAGAAAATTAATATTACAATAATAAGCAATTTAACTATAAGCCATTTAAAGCAGCAATACTCCCTGATACACTTATCTATAAATACATACACTCTAATAGTTTAAGCCAATAGAACAATTTATCTAGAGACTTGATATCAAAATAATCTATAAAACTCTACTTTCGTTTTAAATGATAAGTTTTTAGCACTCTTAGTTCCAAATGGTTAAGTAAAAACCATCTGCTACTAAACAGTTAAATTTATATTTTATTTCTGATCAAAGTTCCTAATTAGTTTAGTTTAATTAACAATTAAAAACACTTTGTACTATTTGAAAAAAAGTTCAAACGTTTTAATGAAAATGGAAAACCTGAAGTGTTTTTAATATTCATTTAAGTTAGTTTGAATATTATAAAAATATTTAATACTGCATGAGTTTTGTACAAATAAATTCAAAAAATTTATGAAAAAAGAAATACTGTTTTGAAGTGTGCAAAATGTACACAACTTAGAGATATGGTAGCCATAGATTTTTTGAATTTCAGGTTTTTAGAAGTAAAAGTTACTTTGTTTATTTTAGTATAAAACTAAAGTTAAAGTAAAAACTTGTATTGAATAATACAAAAGCTTATTATTGTAGTGCTAATTTTAATGATAGTTTTAAATAATACAAAAAGTATATTGTAAATGAAAGATTTTTTGTGTCTAAATAAATTGTATTTATATTGAAAGTATAAATTATTTAAAATTGCAGGGTAATCTTTGCCTAAAATGTTAAACTCTGCGGTTTATGAAAACCCTGTAAATAAAGTCTGTCTTTTATAGCTACTATATAATTTCAATTGAAATTTTTCTTAAAAATATTTCTTAATGGCGCACAAAAGACTAATATTTAATAATATTATTTAGCTTTAGAACTCCACAGCTCCGTAAATAAATATATCTCCAAAAAAAATACACTTTCATTCGATTAATTACTAGTTGTTTTAATATGTGCTGACAGATCATTGTTTTAAATGATATTTTTGATTTAATCAAAGAAGGTTTGTTAATTCAGTGCTACGGTGTTGTAGGAGTGCTATTGACATAAAAACTGAAAAGTTGGTATATTAAAACCCGCATTTATTAAATAAAATAAGACTTCTGTTACTAGCTTTAAACGAATGTTACAGTAATTTTAAAGTAACGTTCCAAAAATATTAAATTTGATAATCAACTCAAAAAAAAAGTTATGCTTATTTTATGCAAATTTTTTATACATATTTTTAAAGTTAAAATATTATTTTTTCTTTCAAGTAGAGCAATTATCCTTAATGCATAGTTAAAACGGTAGTTTTTAGAGCAGGAATTTAGGTTAACAAAAGATTTTATGTCGACTAAAACGAACATCTGGAAGAGTTAGTGACGTAACATGAAATAATAAAAAAATTTATGCTAATTTTATGCAAATTTTTCATACATATTTTTAAACGATCTTATGTCGACTAAAACGAACATCTGGAAGAGTTAGTGACGTAACATGAAAATTCTGAAATTTAAAAAATATTTTAGAATATATATTGGATATAATTTTTGGGGTGGGTGGGATGGATAACTAAATCGAAAACTGCAGTTCGAAGAGAGGCTGAAAGCAAGATCGCACAATCGCGCGCAAAGCGCGCTGTTGTGCTTATTTTGCGAAGCAAAACCGAAAGAAAGCAGAGCTTTCTGAGGTTGGGACGTACAATGAAAGCGAAGCTTTGGAGGCATGGAAGTTAAAGCAAGACCGAACAATCGCGCGCAAAGCGCGCTGTTGTGCTTATTTTGCGAAGCAAAACCGAAAGAAAGCGGAGCTTTCTGAGGTTGGGACGTAAAAATAAAGCGAAGCTTTCGATGTCTGGAAGTTAAAGCAAGATCGAGCGCGAAGCGGGCCTTTTTTGCGAAGCAAAACCAAAAGAAAGCGAGCTTTCTGAGCCAGGATTTTAGCTTAACGAATTCAGATTTGTTTAAAGTTAAATATTATTTTTTCTTTCAAGTAGAGCAATTATCCTTAATGCTTAGTTAAAACGGTAGTTTTATTTTAGTTTTTAAGCAGAATTTAGGTTAACAAATTTAGATTTGTTTAAAGTTAAAATTAGTGGAGTAATTTTGTTTTAATACTTAGTTTAAACAACAGTTATTAAAAACTTAAAGTATTTTTTAAGAGTATTTGAAAAATAGTAGAAAATATTAAAATTTTTTTATACTTGTAATATTTTAGTTATAATTTTATTTACTTTATTATTAATTATTATTTATTAGTATTTGCTTTATTTGGCTAGCACAAAAGCGCGCTCTGCGCGCGGTGTGCGATACTTTTAGCTACTTATTACAAACTATTTTCTTACTTATGTAGTTCTTTTTGTTTTATAGTTAAGTAAATAGATATTTTTTTTTCTTTTTACATTATCTGTTTCAAACTAACTTGTTCTAATCCATAGTTTAAACATAAGTTTTCTAAAATTTTAAGAGTTTTTGATAGTATTTCAAAATTATCAAAAATTTGAAAAATTTCTAACTAATAATTTTAATTTACTTATTTTATTATTTATCTGCCTTATACGGCTAGCACAAAAGCGCGCTTTGCGCGCGGTGTGCGATGCTCTTGGCCATTTATTAAAATCTGTTTTCAGTTTAAAGTACCTCTTAATTGTTTTATTGTTTACTTCATAGATATATTTAACCTGAAAACCACTCTAAGAAAGTAATTTACAGTAATCCATATAAATTATAAAACTTATTTTGTTATTGTTTATGTTAAACGACGCTGTTGTGTTCTGGCAAGGTTTTTATAACTTTGAGGTTATTTGCCAACTTTATTTGCATACTTTTTGAATAAACTCATACAAAACGGATTTTTTACCAAACATTATCCAAACACTCTCTTTAAACGAAACTTGATAAATTTACTTGCAAATGTCAAATAATTTGTAGTTAAATAATAAAAATGTTTAGTGAATTGTTAGTAATTTAATATAAATTTGTCTTCATAAACTTTAACTATTTATATTTTTTCATCGTAACTAAATAAAATTAACATCATACATATACTGATTTTTATCTTTTAGTCTACTACAGTCATTATTTAAGATTAAAGTTTCTCTTTCAATATATATTTTGTTTTACTGTTAAGTTTTACTTTTTTACTACAAGCCATTGTTTTTTTTTCTAAAGTAGTTCTTTCAAGTTTATAAAATCTTTTACTCTACAAGTCGTTATTTCTCGTATACTTTACTCCTTCAAAGTATAAGAATTTCCTACAAGTCTTTAGATTTCAAAATATTACTCTTTAAATTATAATTTAATTTACACTTTTTAATCTACAGTTATAAGTTTTTGAACTGAATTGTTCATATCAATACAAAATAATTTGAATGTTCTACTACAGTCGTTTGTGTAAAGCTGTGGTTTCATAAAGCATACTTTGGAAAAAAAAAAAGTTAAAACAAAATTTTCTCAGTAAATTTGTAATTAACCTGTCTAAGAGGTCTTCCGACGCCATTTTTCCCTCCTCCAGCATTTTGCATGCAGTAGAATGCTTGTTGAAATCCATTTCATCTGTGTTTATCTTATAATCGATGCACTCTGTAGACAATGATATCAATTACCTTGAGCACACTCAGTTTTCAGTGCTACCACCAAAAATTTTGGTCTTACCAGCATAGAGGTTATGAAAGTTGCGCAAGTTAAAGGCAGAGCCTTAAGACTGGTTTAATTAAAAGCGGCAACTTTAATTGAGTACAGTGCAGCATTGCTGTACAATTACTAACAGTACAGAAAAGTAAGTACGCAAAAATGCGTTTTTTTTTTCGTTAGCAAACTAGTGATCAAAACTTCTAATGGTTTAAGAAACGCGGTAAAGTTGACCGGTTTTATTCAAATAGCAAAGTCCGTGGTTTCATTTATTTTTAATCTTTGAAAAACAATTATACAAGAGTATATTTTTAGTTGATTACAAAGCCATTTAATATATTTGTTGTACAAATGAATTAAAGTTTAATTATTAAGAAACATAATAACACAATATATATATCAATATAAAATTTGAAAGCTGTTGCTAAAAATAAAAAAACTTCTCAAACATACCTTTTGTTTCTGTCACCTGCGTGTAGAATAACAGGGTAGTTGCCAAAAAGACCAATTTCATATTTTAAGTATCTGTTTATTTATTAGTTTAATGTTTATGATATTCATAGACACATGAATTCATAGACATGAATTCATAGACACATGAAAGCAAGATCGCACAATCGCGCGCAAAGCGTGCTGTTGTGCTTATTTTGCGAAGCAAAACCGAAAGAAAGCAGAGCTTTCTGAGGTTGGGACGTACAATGAAAGCGAAGCTTTGGAGGCATGGAAGTTAAAGCAAGACCGCACAATCGCGCGCAAAGCGCGCTGTTGTGCTTATTTTGCGAAGCTGTTGTGCTTATTATTTATGCGCAAAGCGCGCTGTTGTGCTGTTGTGCTGTTGTGCAAAGCGCGCTGTTGTGCTTATTATTTATGGGACGTAAAAATAAAGCGAAGCTTTCGATGTCTGGAAGTTAAAGCAAGATCGAGCGCGAAGCGGGCCTTTTTTGCGAAGCAAAACCAAAAGAAAGCGAGCTTTCTGAGCCAGGATTTTAGCTTAACGAATTCAGATTTGTTTAAAGTTAAAATATTATTTTTTCTTTCAAGTAGAGCAATTATCCTTAATGCTTAGTTAAAACGGTAGTTTTATTTTAGTTTTTAAGCAGAATTTAGGTTAACAAATTTAGATTTGTTTAAAGTTAAAATTAGTGGAGTAATTTTGTTTTAATACTTAGTTTAAACAACAGTTATTAAAAACTTAAAGTATTTTTTAAGAGTATTTGAAAAATAGTAGAAAATATTAAAATTTTTTTATACTTGTAATATTTTAGTTATAATTTTATTTACTTTATTATTAATTATTATTTATTAGTATTTGCTTTATTTGGCTAGCACAAAAGCGCGCTCTGCGCGCGGTGTGCGATACTTTTAGCTACTTATTACAAACTATTTTCTTACTTATGTAGTTCTTTTTGTTTTATAGTTAAGTAAATAGATATTTTTTTTTTCTTTTTACATTATCTGTTTCAAACTAACTTGTTCTAATCCATAGTTTAAACATAAGTTTTCTAAAATTTTAAGAGTTTTTGATAGTATTTCAAAATTATCAAAAATTTGAAAAATTTCTAACTAATAATTTTAATTTACTTATTTTATTATTTATCTGCCTTATACGGCTAGCACAAAAGCGCGCTTTGCGCGCGGTGTGCGATGCTCTTGGCCATTTATTAAAATCTGTTTTCAGTTTAAAGTACCTCTTAATTGTTTTATTGTTTACTTCATAGATATATTTAACCTGAAAACCACTCTAAGAAAGTAATTTACAGTAATCCATATAAATTATAAAACTTATTTTGTTATTGTTTATGTTAAACGACGCTGTTGTGTTCTGGCAAGGTTTTTATAACTTTGAGGTTATTTGCCAACTTTATTTGCATACTTTTTGAATAAACTCATACAAAACGGATTTTTTACCAAACATTATCCAAACACTCTCTTTAAACGAAACTTGATAAATTTACTTGCAAATGTCAAATAATTTGTAGTTAAATAATAAAAATGTTTAGTGAATTGTTAGTAATTTAATATAAATTTGTCTTCATAAAATTTAACTATTTATATTTTTTCATCGTAACTAAATAAAATTAACATCATACATATACTGATTTTTATCTTTTAGTCTACTACAGTCATTATTTAAGATTAAAGTTTCTCTTTCAATATATATTTTGTTTTACTGTTAAGTTTTACTTTTTTACTACAAGCCATTGTTTTTTTTTCTAAAGTAGTTCTTTCAAGTTTATAAAATCTTTTACTCTACAAGTCGTTATTTCTCGTATACTTTACTCCTTCAAAGTATAAGAATTTCCTACAAGTCTTTAGATTTCAAAATATTACTCTTTAAATTATAATTTAATTTACACTTTTTAATCTACAGTTATAAGTTTTTGAACTGAATTGTTCATATCAATACAAAATAATTTGAATGTTCTACTACAGTCGTTTGTGTAAAGCTGTGGTTTCATAAAGCATACTTTGGAAAAAAAAAAAGTTAAAACCAAAATTTTTTCAGTAAATTTGTAATTAACCTGTCTAAGAGGTCTTCCGACGCCATTTTTCCCTCCTCCAGCATTTTGCATGCAGTAGAATGCTTGTTGAAATCCATTTCATCTGTGTTTATCTTATAATCGATGCACTCTGTAGACAATGATATCAATTACCTTGAGCACACTCAGTTTTCAGTGCTACCACCAAAAATTTTGGTCTTACCAGCATAGAGGTTATGAAAGTTGCGCAAGTTAAAGGCAGAGCCTTAAGACTGGTTTAATTAAAAGCGGCAACTTTAATTGAGTACAGTGCAGCATTGCTGTACAATTACTAACAGTACAGAAAAGTAAGTACGCAAAAATGCGTTTTTTTTTTTCGTTAGCAAACTAGTGATCAAAACTTCTAATGGTTTAAGAAACGCGGTAAAGTTGACCGGTTTTATTCAAATAGCAAAGTCCGTGGTTTCATTTATTTTTAATCTTTGAAAAACAATTATACAAGAGTATATTTTTAGTTGATTACAAAGCCATTTAATATATTTGTTGTACAAATGAATTAAAGTTTAATTATTAAGAAACATAATAACACAATATATATATCAATATAAAATTTGAAAGCTGTTGCTAAAAATAAAAAACTTCTCAAACATACCTTTTGTTTCTGTCACCTGCGTGTAGAATAACAGGGTAGTTGCCAAAAAGACCAATTTCATATTTTAAATATCTGTTTATTTATTAGTTTAATATATAATTTTTAAATCATATAGTTAGGTTTTGTTTATATTAGTCTTCCACGAAAAGTTTTAATAAACGATTCTAAAATACTCGTCTAAAAAACAGCAAAAAAAAATTGTATAAAATGTTTTGCATAATCAGATGTTATATCATATTCTACAAAAATTAAATAAAAAACACAAAAAGCTTATAGCACACTTCATCTGCAAACTTCAACGTTTTTGTTCTTCTTTACAAAACTTATAAGTGAACGTTACTCACAACACACCAGTATAAGAAATAAGCAGAAAGCTTGCTGTGATTACAAATTGCTTGACTAACTGCTGACTTCATAAAAACTTCCTGCTTATTTGCTGCGTGGTAATGAGCAAGTAGGTAGGCGTAAAGTTATTAAGCTTTTAAACAATAAGTGCGGCTTGCTTACAATGTTTGTTTTAAAAGTAATTCACTTTTATTTTTTAAAGAATACTGCACAAAGCAGCGGCTCGCCTGATTTTTAAAATATACGCGCGGCACACTATCAAAAAAGAATCAATGTGTAGTGAGGGTTGAGTTATTTACAACAATAAGTTTAATAAATTCCAAACGATAACTATAACATACCCAGCATAGATATGTACAGAACAAAGTTCTTAAAAATTACTGTATGCTTCTGCACTGCACTTTTCTTGCTTATTCTATATATATATGTATCTATCTTTAACCTTGTTATACTTATTTGACTTGCTAAAAAATCAAAGCCTGTGAGTTTTATTTTATTGAAAACCATTTGGTCGATTAAGAGTTTAAGACTTGTACAATTTTCGGCTTAGACGACTTATAATAATGTGGCTTAGACAAATTTTGAAAATGTTTTTTTTATATAAGCCTTATAATTAGCTCATTTTAAGTTAAATTAAGATTTTTTATACTTTCAAACACTCAAAACATTGAAAATTATAAAATATAGAGTATTTTAATTTTATCACAGTAAAATAAAAACGCAAACTTAAACATTCTCTAAGACTAGTTTGCTTATTTCTACTAAGTTTTTTGACAATTAAAACTTATTTTTTGTATATAGGTGTTAAAAGTATAACTACTCTATTAAAGTTTTAAACAATAATGTTAAAAAAATAGTCATTCATTTTTTATTCGGCTGAATTTGTAATACTTAATTTAAAATATTTAATTAGTTTGAAAAAAAGAGTTTTAATCAGAATAAAGTTTGTTTTTACTACTTTATTTAACAATATAAATCAATGCGACTAGTTAAAAACTTTTAATCAAAAAATAAATCATAAAACTTTTTTCTGAATATAAGTATATTTGTTTCAATTGTAAGTTTTCAAATATGATTTTTGGAAATATATTTTAATGAATTGGTTTAGCATTTTTGTATTAAGTTCAAAGCAATAATAAGTAACCTTTGAACAGTTTTAAACCGTGTCTTACAAAGCACACACCGTTTATGTAAACTTACGTGTAACAGACATTTAGTAAGTATTGGATTAACTTTTTTCTTTAAAATTTTGTACTTTGTTGGAGGATCTAAAAATATTTTACTTCCGAATAAACCACATAGACAGGATGAAACTAATTATTTTGAAGTAAGGTGATTAAAAAATAATTTTTGAATAAATCTTTGTTTATAATAATTTAATAATGTAAATATTAAAACATTCATACAAAACGTTGTATCTTCTATTGACTTATTTATAACATAAAACTTAAAAAAAAAAAAACTAACAAGCTGTACCATCTACCCTTTTTTAAGTTAGGCCGTACAATAAAAAAATATTTTTTTATTAAAGTTGTTGTTTATTTTATAGGTCTATTATGATAGCAAACCACCACTATTATATTTTGAGTAGATGCTAAAAAAAGTTAAAATTTAAACTTATACTAAGATTTGAACATGTTATTGAATGGGTTATCATTATTTTATTTAGAACAAGGACATAATTCATATATCTTGATTGTTTTTATCATCTGTTAACAAATAGCTTTAAAAAGTGGTTACTACAACTAAAGATACCAAAAACATTAAAATCGAAAAAAGTCAAACTGGTATAAAAATTTTAAAACATTTAAAAAATTAACAAACAATATTGATTAAAACTTTTTCATATTTTTATCAAAATTAATAGTTAGTTAGCACTGTTTTGATAAGTTTGTTAATATAATTTTGCGTTGGTCAGGGAGGTCCTACCATTTTATCCGTCGGAAAAAAATATACACTGTAGTTTACGTGAGCCACTAAATTTTATCTTCTTTTTTAACTAAGCTTTGAAGAAAAATTACAACAGTGGTGTGCTGCTCCCATGGTTGCCAGAATTATTCAGCTATCGATTGCCCTCCTATAAGTTTTGTATGAAAAGTGTATAAACAGTACTTTAATTTTATTAATCAGCTATTGTACTAAAGATGAGAAACACTTTGTTAAAATGACTTAGATTTCTATGAAAGTCAACATACTTATATTTCTTTTTCGCATAAAATGATCTTTTTATAAACTGCTTTAACAATAAACCAAGCTTTCACTTATTACCTCATTTAAACCAACATTTCTAGCAAATTTAAAAAAGACAAAAATAATTTATAATTTTTTGTTGTAGTGTAGTTACTGATTGATAATAGTTTGAAATAAAATATAAATATAATATACTGTACATAGTCTATATATCAGGAAAGAAAACAGTATATTTTGTTTACTTGTTAAATCTTGCCTCAAAAGAAATATTTTATTACTGTAAGTTTTAAACTTTGATAAAATTTTCTAAAGTATTATAAGTTATTGGTTAAGTTCGTAAAGTAAAACACTGTACTTTAAAATAATTTAATTAAGTAAATAAAATGCCTTTAAGTTTTTCTTGCCGTTAAATTTTATTAAGTAAATTAGTAGAGAATGACTAAATATTTGTAAATGAAAATAGACAAACAAGTAGTTAGACATAGATTATAAAATTTGTATTTTAGCGTAATATGATTTCGTAAAGCTAATATTCAGAAACTGACAATAAAGAGGTTTTTAGTTTAGTATGTAGTAACGTATTATTATAAAAAAGAAAATAAATGTAATTTATGTGTAAACCTGCGATAACACTGAAGTTGTTTACGGCGTAATTTATTTTCGTCACATCAATATTAAACTTATTTGAATTATTATTAATTTTGTTATTTTTCTGTTTTAATATTTTGTTTCTTTAAAATAAATTGAACTGACTGAAAACTTAATGTTTATTTTATTATGAGCCTTGAGTAATTTTTAAGAGGTTATAAGAAAAAAATACAATGTTTGTATTTATCCGGCCAAAATTACAAAAAAAAAGCTTGCCCAAACATGGCCGGATAAGTGAGGAAGCACTGTACATTCTTCGCTCTCCCTATGACAAAAATCAGTATAAGTTTGTGGTTTCTATAGTAAGGTGTTAAAACAAATTAATGTAAGTAGATAGAAATAGTAGAAAATATGAGTAATTAAAGTAACATTAGCAGCATTAAAAACTGCTGTTATTAAAATATATATTGAAAGTTGTATCTTTTTTTTTAATTCTAAAAGATCTGATGGTTACACCTAAACAGTTCATTTTAACTAGTTTTTGTTGACAGGTAAAGAAAGTTTATTAATAAGTTTGTTAACTTTAACATATTTTATAGAACACAAAAAGCTATTACTGATTTAGGCATCTAAAACATACTGTTAATATTGCTTTTTAAGTTTTAACTTATTACAAAACTAATTTCGAGTAAGTGTTTTGCATAAACTTAGTTTAAGTTATGTATTTATGCAACTATTCTATATTTAGACACGCAAACTTACTATGACTAAATATATCTAGAAAAAATGTCTAAAAAAAAATTAGAGACAACCTGAATAAATCTAAAATTCCATATTATTGCAATACATTCGCTGATAATATTTTACTTGGTTTCAGCTTACAATAAAATTTGAAAACATTATATACTCTAAATTTCGTGAATGACTTATGTAATTTACTTTTCAAAAATCAGTACACATAATTATATAAACAAAATTAATACAGTACAGGTAAGTTAATAATAAGTTATCAAATCATTATAAACAGGTCTTTTATAGATTATTTATATTTCATCATGAGTCATAACTATAATAATTTTTACATAAATCAATTTTATTGTGATTTAAAAATACGTAAATAAGTTAGTACACAGTTATTAATTTTAAATACTTCGAAAAAATCTACAGTAGAAATTTTGAAGAAAGGGAAAGTAGTGATCAAAAGTAAAACTTTGTTGAATTAAAAGCGATAAAAACTAACCTTGTTTAAATAGTAGGTAAAAAATTTACTAAAATTCGACTAAAACGCAATGCAATAGAACGTTAGCTTCAGTTTATCAACTTTTCAACTAATAAAGTTTTTTTTAATTTGTATTAGTTTTTTTTCAAGGATAAAAACTCACTGGCTAACCAGCATAATCTATTAGCTTGCTAAAAATAAATTTTAGCTTGTTTGTTTTTCACATTTTCTGTAAATTTCAATCACCAGCTTTACATACTTGTTATCAGTTACGACAATAATATGTTTACACAAATTTAAGAAAGACAAAAATAATTTATAATTTTTTGTTGTAGTGTAGTTACTGATTGATAATAGTTTGAAATAAAATATAAATATATATACTTTACATAGTCTATATATCAGGAGAGAAAACAATATATTTTGTTTAGTTGTCAAATCTTGCCTCAATAGAAGTATTTTATTACTGTAAGTTTTAAACTTTGATTAAATTTTCTAAAGTATTATAAGTTATTGACTTAAGACTGGTTTAATTAAAAGCGGCAACTTTAATTGAGTACAGTGCAGCATTGCTGTACAATTACTAACAATACAGAAAAGTAAGTACGCAAAAATGCGTTTTTTTTTCGTTAGCAAACTAGTGATCAAAACTTCTAATGGTTTAAGAAACGCGGTAAAGTTGACCGGTTTTATTCAAATAGCAAAGTCCGTGGTTTCATTTATTTTTAATCTTTGAAAAACAATTATACAAGAGTATATTTTTAGTTGATTACAAAGCCATTTAATATATTTGTTGTACAAATGAATTAAAGTTTAATTATTAAGAAACATAATAACACAATATATATCAATATAAAATTTGAAAGCTGTTGCTAAAAATAAAAAAACTTCTCAAACATACCTTTTGTTTCTGTCACCTGCGTGTAGAATAACAGGGTAGTTGCCAAAAAGACCAATTTCATATTTTAAATATCTGTTTATTTATTAGTTTAATATATAATTTTTAAATTATATAGTTAGGTTTTGTTTATATTAGTCTTCCACGAAAGGTTTTAATAAACGATTCTAAAATACTCGTCTAAAAAACAGCAAAAAAAAATTGTATAAAATGTTTTGCATAATCAGATGTTATATCATATTCTACAAAAATTAAATAAAAAACACAAAAAGCTTATAGCACACTTCATCTGCAAACTTCAACGTTTTTGTTCTTCTTTAAAAAACTTATAAGTGAACGTTACTCACAACACACCAGTATAAGAAATAAGCAGAAAGCTTGCTGTGATTACAAATTGCTTGACTAACTGCTGACTTCATAAAAACTTCCTGCTTATTTGCTGCGTGGTAATGTGCAAGTAGGTAGGCGTAAAGTTATTAAGCTTTTAAACAATAAGTGCGGCTTGCTTACAATGTTTGTTTTAAAAGTAATTCACTTTTATTTTTTAAAGACCGTATGATACTGCACAAAGCAGCGGCTCGCCTGATTTTTAAAATATACGCGCGGCACACTATCAAAAAAGAATCAATGTGCAGTGAGGGTTGAGTTATCTACAACAATAAGTTTAATAAATTCCAAACGATAACTATACCATACCCAGCATAGATTTGTACAGAACAAAGTTCTTAAAAATTACTGTATGCTTCTGCACTGCACTTTTCTTGCTTATTCTATATATATATGTATCTATCTTTAACCTTGTTATACTTAATAAACTTGCTAAAAAATCAAAGCCTGTGAGTTTTGTTTTATTGAAAACCATTTGGTCGATTAAGACTTGTACAATTTTCGGCTTAGACGATTTATAATAATGTGGCTTAGACAAATTTTGAAAATGCTTTTTTAAATAAGCCTTATAATTAGCTCATTTTAAGTTAAATTAAGATTTTTTATACTTTCAAACACTCAAAACATTGAAAATTATAAAATATAGAGTATTTTAATTTTATCACAGTAAAATAAAAACGCAAACTTAAATATTCTCTAAGACTAGTTTGCTTATTTCTACTAAGTTTTTTGACAATTAAAACTTATTTTTTGTATATAGGTGTTAAAAGTATAACTACTCTATTAAAGTTTTAAACAATAATATTAGAAAAATAGTCATTCATTTTTTATTCGGCTGAATTTGTAATACTTAATTTAAAATATTTAGTTAGTTTGAAAAAAAGAGTTTTAATCAGAATAAAGTTTGTTTATTTCAATTGTAAGTTTTCAAATGTGATTTCCGGAAATATATTTTAATGAATTGGTTTAGCATTTTTGTATTAAGTTCAAAGCAATAATAAGTAATCTTTGAACAGTTTTAAACCGTGTCTTACAAAGCACACACCGTTTATGTAAACTTACGTGTAACAGACATTTAGTAGGTATTGGATTAACTTTTTTCTTTAAAATTTTGTACTTTGTTGGAGGATCTAAAAATATTTTGCTTCAGAATAAACCACATAGACAGGATGAAACTAATTATTTTGAAGAAGGTGATTAGAAAATAATTTTTGAATAAATCTTTGTTTATAATAATTTAATAATGTAAATATTAAAACATTCATACAAAACGTTGTATCTTCTAATGACTTATTTATAACATAAAACTTAAAAAAAAAAACTAACAAGCTGTACCATCTACCCTTTTTATTTTTAGCCGTACAATTAAAAAATATCTTTTTATTAAAGTTGTTGTTTATTTTATAGGTCTATTATAATACCAAACCACCACTATTATATTTTGAGTAGATGCTAAAAAAAGTTAAAATTTAAACTTATACTAAGATTTGAACATGTTATTGAATGGGTTATCATTATTTTATTTAGAATAAGGACATAACTCATATATCTTGATTGTTTTTTTCATCTGTTAACAAAGAGCTTTAAAAAGTGGTTACTACAACTAAAGATACCAAAAACATTAAAATCGAAAAAAATCAAATTGGTATAAAATTTTTAAAACATTTAAAAAATTAACAAACAATATTGATTAAAACTTTTTCATATTTTTTATCAAAATTAATAGCTATTTAGCACTGTTTTGATAAGTTTGTTAATATAATTTTTAGCTTTAAGCTTCAAAAAAAGAATACAACAACATTTTAAGTATTTTTTTTTTCTATAACTTAACCTTTTATTCGACATTATTATTTGTTTATTGGCTATCTTTTTTTTGTATCAACATTTTTAAAAAGTTAAATACATAAGTTCATCAAGGTAAACCGACTTAAACGCTTTATTATCTCTACTAATTTTTTAAGTTATAAACAACATTTTTGAGAAGTATTTTAATGTCTTATTTATAGTATATCAAAATAAGTTTTGTTTTGGGCTTACTTTGTCCACAATGAGAGTTGTAAATTAGTACGATGAATTTTTCGAAAGAATCAACTGCATACTATAAATTTGTGGCTATAATATAAATCAAAAATTTTAATTATGAAATTTAAAATATTTCAGTTTAAATAGTTTTTGACAATTCAAAAATGAGAAAATCAACCTTAAGACAAAAAATTAATTATTATAACTTTGAACCGACTTTGAACAATATTTTGAGAAGCAAGGAAAGTTAAAAAAGTTTAAAGTTCAAAAGGAGGAGCTGAAACTAGCTGGAGCCTCTAAACCGCCAAAAAGAATACAGAGAGGCTACTTTGACAAGCTGGACAGCCCCCTTTACATTTGGTTTCGTCAGAAACGTGAAAAAGACTGTCCAGTAACTGGTCAATTACTGTTAGAGGAGGCTTTCAAGTTCTAACGTTTAGTTTACGGTAAACACTCTAAGACCCTCTTCAGCAAGTAGGGGTTTCAATGGAGGTTTGGTTTGCAAAATCTCAAAACATAAGTTAAGAAGTTAAGTTCAGGTATCTCAACAACATCAAATTTTCTATTTTGATGAAACCGGATTGTACTTTAGAATGTTGCCTGTATATACCTTAGCATCAGTACACAACCAGCCGGATGGAACTAAAAAATGGAATAAATGCATGTGCAAATGCCAGTGAAACACGGAAGTCAATAGTTGATTGGTAAGGCTAAAAAGCCGCGTTGATTTCGTAGTATCAACAAGGGAGCCCTGCCAGTTGTCTATCGAAGCCAAGCAAGTGCTTGGGTCAGTCGTAATATTTCCCTAGATAGGTTTTTTAACTTTTTTGTTCCGGAAACAAAACAAAGACCGATAGAACTTGGTCAAAAGAAAAAGCCATTTTGCTTCTCCACATTTGCTCTGCACAAGATAAAGAGGAATTCACATCAGCTGATTGCAAAATCACTGCCAAGTTTCTGTCTCCAAATGTAACTGCAATTCCACAGCTAATGGATCAAGGTGTGTTTGAATCTGTTAAAAGGGTCTACAAAAAGTCGATTCTAAGCGATCTTGTATCGCAATCAACCTTCAGCATACAAGAAAAAAATCGACGTTGTAATAATAGTTGATACCAAACATACAGCTTCAGATTGAGAAAACTAGCAAAACTAGCCTTAAGTTTTTTGAAAACAAATTCAAAAAATCTGTGTCAGCCTTATAAACTTATAAGACATCTTAAAATTACCTATCATTATAACTAAACACGTCTAATATTTCAAAGTTGTACTAAAAAAACTCTATTTAGTAATAATTCTTACTGTTATTTTCTCTGTTATATATCTAAAATGTTTTCTGTTACCAATATTACTAATTTTTACATTAGTTACCTTTAGGTTTGCTAAATACTTGTGTACAACAATATGTATTCTGAAAAATTTGTTCAATAAATTGTAGAAATAAAGTATACAAACACTAAAAAGTTAAAACTAATTAAGTTTTGATAGAAAAATTAAAATTTCATTTTTGACAAAATTTAATAATCTTAAACTTTACTTGTTTTAGTTGAACGTTAGTTAAAGTAGTTTGAATTAATCTTTATATATTAATTATTGGAATTTTATTCTTTAGAAAGTTATATTTCATAACAGCTTTTAGCAACTAGTTTTAGCTTTTTATTTGTAAACCACGGCACAGCTGCCTCTCAATCGTAATACTCAGGGTAGTTTTTAATTTAACAAACACAAAGTGACCTAGACTAATTGATCGTACTCTCCAATTTTGAGCTAATTTTTCATTTTGATAACTAACTCAAATAAAAATATGTTCTCACTTATTTTCGAATAAATAGAACTAGAAATAATTCGCAATCTAATAATAAATGAAAATGATTCAACTTGTTTCAATATTGTTTTCAATGTTGCACTATTATTTCACTGTTTTTATATATTATATGTCTGCGGTTCACCCATGCACACCAGCATGCATTGATTTTGTTTTTGAGTCAATGATAATTTTAGGGTGCACGAAAAGTACGTTGGTAGTGTACAAATTTTTTTTTTTAAACTTTGTATACATTCTTACATTTTTTCGAAATGACAGTAGATAGTCCGGATTCCGGAGTTTCTGAAAAAAAGCAAAAAAATAAAATGTTTTAAGTATATTGGAGAGGAGTTTTAAAATTTACACTTAAAATACCCGAAATTATTCAAAAGATCTTTAGATCAGTGGTCTACACAGTGTGCGTGCATCTGTTGCCCCGACCTTTAAATTTTGCTTAGCTTATTTTTTTGTATGTGGCAAATCTTATAAGTAGACAGCACAAAAATAACAGCTTCTTAGCTATAACCCTGTTAGAGCAGAACACTTATGAAAATTATGCTCTATATTGTAGTTTTGTAAAATGAAAGAGTAAGGTCTTTTTTGTAATTTAGGTTTATTTTGTAGAATTTTATACAATCTATAAGTTTCTTATTAAAGTTATTCTTAATAAGCTTTTTTTTTTAAATATTAACAACCTAAGTTTGTAATTTAGTGGTGTTTTATATTAGAAGGAAACTAAAAGAGCAAAAAAAAAGGACTACTTTATTTTAAATTTATTTTATCCTAGAAGATTTATGAAATTTTATTTTTATAAAGTGAATTGTTGCAACCAGGCATGGTAATATTTTAAAAACACTAACGCTCTTTTATCACTATAGTAATTAGAAAGCCAAGGTAGCAAATTATACCAAATATTTTCTCATAATTTACATTTTATAAAATTTCAAAAGTTTATCTTTATTACTTTTGTTGTAATAAATTTACTATAATGTTAAATTACATAAGTTTTAATTTATAGTGTACTTTTTTTTAACACCTTGTTTGAAAAATTAAAACAGTTTATAATGCTATTTTACATATTAGCTTAATTTTTTTTAAAAACAAAAAATGAAGTTCTTAAAATATTTTTCAGCTTTAAGCTTCATAAAAAGAATAAAACAGCATTTTAAGTAGATTTTTTTTTCTTCTATTACTTAACCTTTTGTTCGACATTGTTGTTTATTAGCTATCTTTTTTTTGTATTAACATTTTTTAAAAGTTAAATACATAAGTTCATCAAGGTACAACCAACCTAAATGATTTACCATCTCTACTAATTATTAAAATTATAAGCAGCATTTTTGAGAAGTATTTTAATGTCTTATTTATAGTATATCAAAATAACTTTTGTTTTGTGCTTACTTTGTCCACAATGAGAGTTGTAAATTAGTACGATGAATTTTTCGAAAGAATTAACTGCATACTATAAATTTGTGGCTATAATATAAATCAAAAATTTTAATTATGAAATTTAAAATATTTTAGTTTAAATAGTTTTTGATAATTAAAAAATGAGAAAATCAATCTTAAGACAAAAAACTAATTATTATAACTTTAATCCCTGAATAAGAATAACTATTTTGAAACGAAACTTAAATCTAATTAAGATAATAATACAAAAACTATATAAAGAATTAAATTAACTTGTTTCAGCAGCAAATTATTTTTTCTAGTATATTGTTTTTTAAGGTAAACATTTTATCAAATAAACAAACGGTTAAAAACTATTGTGAAACAAAAAATATTTTTTGTGAAACTATCTTATTAAAAACCGATTACTGTAAAATTATTGATTTTATAAGTTTGCTATTATCTACAAAAAGGCAGTATTGTTTTGTTTATGTTTATACTTGCTTGTAATAAATTAACCCATTTACTCTCTAAATAATCTAAGTTCGTATGGTTGCTTGTTGAGTCTGTAAAAGTGATTGAATATGCTTCTTCAAAGGTTTTGTTCGATGTTGGATGCTTGTTGGCGTAGTGAAGTTTGAGTGCAGCTCGATCATTTGTCTCGCTGGTGGTCATGTTCTTCCAGTTATGTCTGTGAGAGCACCATCTTTGGGAAAAAGACGTAATTGTCTGTCCCACATAGTGCTCACCACAGATATTGCACTTTGCCGCATAAATCCCAAAATTTTTGCAATTCAAATTCTTTTTTAATTCAATTGTTTTACCACTTTTTGATTTTATTAAGTTAGTTTTTTTCACCATTCCGCCTACTCCCCCTCGGTTGCACAATAAGCATTTTCCACAAGGGTGAGATCCACCAATTGCTACACTATTTTCATAGGCTTGGATCTTATAGTTTGTTAATAGTGCCGCAATTGTTTGTGGACGTTTATATGCCACTAAAACATTCGGGTTTAGTTCTCTTTCTTTCTTAGTGAGTTTTAATAGTTTTGGAAAGTTTGTCGTCCAAACACTTATATTATCGTTAATTTCTCTTGCCTTCTTCATTGGAGGTCCAAACCGATCTTTCCATTCTACTGTGATATTAATCATATCCTCAACTAAAGCCTTACAGAAGCAAGATCTTAAACATTTATCTTTTAAAGACTTTATTGCTTCTAAGTAATCATTGTCACGTTCGCACAATCTTCTTAGTCTTATTGACTCTCCGAATATAATTGATTTGTAAATGGAGCGTGGATGGTGTGATTTTCCATTTACAAATACACGATTTTTTGCTGTTGGTTTTATGTAGTTTTTTACATAAAACCCGCTTATTTCTGTCTTGTCAATGACATGATTAATATCCAAAAACTCAAGTTCGTCACCATCATTTTTTGTAGATATTTGTCTGAAAACTAGCTTAAGATTGTGTTCTTCAAACGCACATTTCAATTGTCTTTTAACATTATCTGTAATATCTAATGTCTCAGACAAAAAGACAATATCATCAATGTAGCGTTTGAAGAGTTTTGTAGTTTTAATTGTAGTTGCAATAGGCATTATAACGTGGTGCAGTGCAATATTTGCAATTGACACTGAGTTGTTGTCACCAGTTATAATTCCTTTGGATTGTTTGTAGAAGGAATTGCCGTTTTTTACTACAATATTTTCAAGGGGAAAAAAATCACCAATAAAAACAATTGACTTGTGTCCTGGACCGATTTGCGAATTATTTATAAATCTTTAAGATAATATAATATAATATATATCTTATATCTTATATAATAGAAAAGCTTATAGCACACTTCATCTGCAAACTTCAACGTTTTTGTTCTTCTTTACAAAACTTATAAGTGAACGTTACTCACAACACACCAGTATAAGGCTTAGACAAATTTTGAAAATGCTTTTTTATATAAGCCTTATAATTAGCTCATTTTAAGTTAGATTAAGATTTTTTATACTTTCAAACACTCAAAACTATGAAGATTATAAAATATAGAGTATTTTAATTTTATCACAGTAAAATAAAAACGCAAACTTAAATATTCTCTAAGACTAGTTTGCTTATTTCTACTAAGTTTTTTGACAATTAAAACTTATTTTTTGTATATAGGTGTTAAAAGTATAACTACTCTATTAAAGTTTTAAACAATAATATTAAAAAAATAGTCATTAATTTTTTATTCGGCTGAATTTGTAATACTTAATTTAAAATATTTAATTAGTTTGAAAAAAAGAGTTTTAATCAGAATAAAGTTTGTTTTTACTACTTTATTTAACAATATAAATCAATGCGACTAGTTAAAAACTTTTAATCAAAATATAAATCATAAAACTTTTTTCTGAATATAAGTATATTTATTTTAATTGTAAGTTTTCAAATGTGATTTTTGGAAATATATTTTAATGAATTGGTTTAGCATTTTTGTATTAAGTTCAAAGCAATAATAAGTAATCTTTGAACAGTTTTAAACCGTGTCTTACAAAGCACACACCGTTTATGTAAACTTACGTGTAACAGACATTTAGTAAGTATTGAATTAACTTTTTTCTTGAAAATTTTGTACTTTGTTGGAGGATCTATAAATATTTTACTTCAGAATAAACCACATAGACAGGATGAAACTAATTATTTTGAAGAAGGTGATTAAAAAATAATTTTTGAATAAATCTTTGTTTATAATAATTTAATAATGTAAATATTAAAACATTATATAAAACATAAATTTCAAAATTTTTCAAGTGGAATACAAACAAAATAATATATCGAATATAAATTCCATTTAACTTTACTGAAAAATTTAAGACTACTCGAGAAAAAAAACCCATTAGCAATAAAAATACCATATGTCATATATATTAACTATCTCGATGAACATTCTTTATCTTGACCTCTGATTCTATATTTTTTTCTTCAAATGTTGGTAAAGTTGTGGAATTATAAAGTAGAAAATTAATATTACAATAATAAGCAATTTAACTATAAGCCATTTAAAGCAGCAATACTCCCTGATACACTTATCTATAAATACATACACTCTAATAGTTTAAGCCAATAGAACAATTTATCTAGAGACTTGATATCAAAATAATCTATAAAACTCTACTTTCGTTTTAAATGATAAGTTTTTAGCACTCTTAGTTCCAAATGGTTAAGTAAAAACCATCTGCTACTAAACAGTTAAATTTATATTTTATTTCTGATCAAAGTTCCTAATTAGTTTAGTTTAATTAACAATTAAAAACACTTTGTACTATTTGAAAAAAAGTTCAAACGTTTTAATGAAAATGGAAAACCTGAAGTGTTTTTAATATTCATTTAAGTTAGTTTGAATATTATAAAAATATTTAATACTGCATGAGTTTTGTACAAATAAATTCAAAAAATTTATGAAAAAAGAAATACTGTTTTGAAGTGTGCAAAATGTACACAACTTAGAGATATGGTAGCCATAGATTTTTTGAATTTCAGGTTTTTAGAAGTAAAAGTTACTTTGTTTATTTTAGTATAAAACTAAAGTTAAAGTAAAAACTTATATTGAATAATACAAAAGCTTATTATTGTAGTGCTAATTTTAATGATAGTTTTAAATAATACAAAAAGTATATTGTAAATGAAAGATTTTTTGTGTCTAAATAAATTGTATTTATATTGAAAGTATAAATTATTTAAAATTGCAGGGTAATCTTTGCCTAAAATGTTAAACTCTGCGGTTTATGAAAACCCTGTAAATAAAGTCTGTCTTTTATAGCTACTATATAATTTCAATTGAAATTTTTCTTAAAAATATTTCTTAATGGCGCACAAAAGACTAATATTTAATAATATTATTTAGCTTTAGAACTCCACAGCTCCGTAAATAAATATATCTCCAAAAAAATACACTTTCATTCGATTAATTACTAGTTGTTTTAATATGTGCTGACAGATCATTGTTTTAAATGATATTTTTGATTTAATCAAAGAAGGTTTGTTAATTCAGTGCTACGGTGTTGTAGGAGTGCTATTGACATAAAAACTGAAAAGTTGGTATATTAAAACCCGCATTTATTAAATAAAATAAGACTTCTGTTACTAGCTTTAAACGAATGTTACAGTAATTTTAAAGTAACGTTCCAAAAATATTAAATTTGATAATCAACTCAAAAAAAAAGTTATGCTTATTTTATGCAAATTTTTTATACATATTTTTAAAGTTAAAATATTATTTTTTCTTTCAAGTAGAGCAATTATCCTTAATGCATAGTTAAAACGGGAGTTTTTAGAGCAGGAATTTAGGTTAACAAAAGATTTTATGTCGACTAAAACGAACATCTGGAAGAGTTAGTGACGTAACATGAAATAATAAAAAAATTTATGCTAATTTTATGCAAATTTTTCATACATATTTTTAAACGATCTTATGTCGACTAAAACGAACATCTGGAAGAGTTAGTGACGTAACATGAAAATTCTGAAATTTAAAAAATATTTTAGAATATATATTGGATATAATTTTTGGGGTGGGTGGGATGGATAACTAAATCGAAAACTGCAGTTCGAAGAGAGGCTGAAAGCAAGATCGCACAATCGCGCGCAAAGCGCGCTGTTGTGCTTATTTTGCGAAGCAAAACCGAAAGAAAGCAGAGCTTTCTGAGGTTGGGACGTACAATGAAAGCGAAGCTTTGGAGGCATGGAAGTTAAAGCAAGACCGCACAATCGCGCGCAAAGCGCGCTGTTGTGCTTATTTTGCGAAGCAAAACCGAAAGAAAGCGGAGCTTTCTGAGGTTGGGACGTAAAAATAAAGCGAAGCTTTCGATGTCTGGAAGTTAAAGCAAGATCGAGCGCGAAGCGGGCCTTTTTTGCGAAGCAAAACCAAAAGAAAGCGAGCTTTCTGAGCCAGGATTTTAGCTTAACGAATTCAGATTTGTTTAAAGTTAAATATTATTTTTTCTTTCAAGTAGAGCAATTATCCTTAATGCTTAGTTAAAACGGTAGTTTTATTTTAGTTTTTAAGCAGAATTTAGGTTAACAAATTTAGATTTGTTTAAAGTTAAAATTAGTGGAGTAATTTTGTTTTAATACTTAGTTTAAACAACAGTTATTAAAAACTTAAAGTATTTTTTAAGAGTATTTGAAAAATAGTAGAAAATATTAAAATTTTTTTATACTTGTAATATTTTAGTTATAATTTTATTTACTTTATTATTAATTATTATTTATTAGTATTTGCTTTATTTGGCTAGCACAAAAGCGCGCTCTGCGCGCGGTGTGCGATACTTTTAGCTACTTATTACAAACTATTTTCTTACTTATGTAGTTCTTTTTGTTTTATAGTTAAGTAAATAGATTTATTTTTTTTTTTTTACATTATCTGTTTCAAACTAACTTGTTCTAATCCATAGTTTAAACATAAGTTTTCTAAAATTTTAAGAGTTTTTGATAGTATTTCAAAATTATCAAAAATTTGAAAAATTTCTAACTAATAATTTTAATTTACTTATTTTATTATTTATCTGCCTTATACGGCTAGCACAAAAGCGCGCTTTGCGCGCGGTGTGCGATGCTCTTGGCCATTTATTAAAATCTGTTTTCAGTTTAAAGTACCTCTTAATTGTTTTATTGTTTACTTCATAGATATATTTAACCTGAAAACCACTCTAAGAAAGTAATTTACAGTAATCCATATAAATTATAAAACTTATTTTGTTATTGTTTATGTTAAACGACGCTGTTGTGTTCTGGCAAGGTTTTTATAACTTTGAGGTTATTTGCCAACTTTATTTGCATACTTTTTGAATAAACTCATACAAAACGGATTTTTTACCAAACATTATCCAAACACTCTCTTTAAACGAAACTTGATAAATTTACTTGCAAATGTCAAATAATTTGTAGTTAAATAATAAAAATGTTTAGTGAATTGTTAGTAATTTAATATAAATTTGTCTTCATAAACTTTAACTATTTATATTTTTTCATCGTAACTAAATAAAATTAACATCATACATATACTGATTTTTATCTTTTAGTCTACTACAGTCATTACTTAAGATTAAAGTTTCTCTTTCAATATATATTTTGTTTTACTGTTAAGTTTTACTTTTTTACTACAAGCCATTGTTTTTTTTTCTAAAGTAGTTCTTTCAAGTTTATAAAATCTTTTACTCTACAAGTCGTTATTTCTCGTATACTTTACTCCTTCAAAGTATAAGAATTTCCTACAAGTCTTTAGATTTCAAAATATTACTCTTTAAATTATAATTTAATTTACACTTTTTAATCTACAGTTATAAGTTTTTGAACTGAATTGTTCATATCAATACAAAATAATTTGAATGTTCTACTACAGTCGTTTGTGTAAAGCTGTGGTTTCATAAAGCATACTTTGGAAAAAAAAAAAGTTAAAACAAAATTTTCTCAGTAAATTTGTAATTAACCTGTCTAAGAGGTCTTCCGACGCCATTTTTCCCTCCTCCAGCATTTTGCATGCAGTAGAATGCTTGTTGAAATCCATTTCATCTGTGTTTATCTTATAATCGATGCACTCTGTAGACAATGATATCAATTACCTTGAGCACACTCAGTTTTCAGTGCTACCACCAAAAATTTTGGTCTTACCAGCATAGAGGTTATGAAAGTTGCGCAAGTTAAAGGCAGAGCCTTAAGACTGGTTTAATTAAAAGCGGCAACTTTAATTGAGTACAGTGCAGCATTGCTGTACAATTACTAACAGTACAGAAAAGTAAGTACGCAAAAATGCGTTTTTTTTTTCGTTAGCAAACTAGTGATCAAAACTTCTAATGGTTTAAGAAACGCGGTAAAGTTGACCGGTTTTATTCAAATAGCAAAGTCCGTGGTTTCATTTATTTTTAATCTTTGAAAAACAATTATACAAGAGTATATTTTTAGTTGATTACAAAGCCATTTAATATATTTGTTGTACAAATGAATTAAAGTTTAATTATTAAGAAACATAATAACACAATATATATATCAATATAAAATTTGAAAGCTGTTGCTAAAAATAAAAAAACTTCTCAAACATACCTTTTGTTTCTGTCACCTGCGTGTAGAATAACAGGGTAGTTGCCAAAAAGACCAATTTCATATTTTAAGTATCTGTTTATTTATTAGTTTAATGTTTATGATATTCATAGACACATGAATTCATAGACATGAATTCATAGACACATGAAAGCAAGATCGCACAATCGCGCGCAAAGCGTGCTGTTGTGCTTATTTTGCGAAGCAAAACCGAAAGAAAGCAGAGCTTTCTGAGGTTGGGACGTACAATGAAAGCGAAGCTTTGGAGGCATGGAAGTTAAAGCAAGACCGCACAATCGCGCGCAAAGCGCGCTGTTGTGCTTATTTTGCGAAGCTGTTGTGCTTATTATTTATGCGCAAAGCGCGCTGTTGTGCTGTTGTGCAAAGCGCGCTGTTGTGCTTATTATTTATGGGACGTAAAAATAAAGCGAAGCTTTCGATGTCTGGAAGTTAAAGCAAGATCGAGCGCGAAGCGGGCCTTTTTTGCGAAGCAAAACCAAAAGAAAGCGAGCTTTCTGAGCCAGGATTTTAGCTTAACGAATTCAGATTTGTTTAAAGTTAAAATATTATTTTTTCTTTCAAGTAGAGCAATTATCCTTAATGCTTAGTTAAAACGGTAGTTTTATTTTAGTTTTTAAGCAGAATTTAGGTTAACAAATTTAGATTTGTTTAAAGTTAAAATTAGTGGAGTAATTTTGTTTTAATACTTAGTTTAAACAACAGTTATTAAAAACTTAAAGTATTTTTTAAGAGTATTTGAAAAATAGTAGAAAATATTAAAATTTTTTTATACTTGTAATATTTTAGTTATAATTTTATTTACTTTATTATTAATTATTATTTATTAGTATTTGCTTTATTTGGCTAGCACAAAAGCGCGCTCTGCGCGCGGTGTGCGATACTTTTAGCTACTTATTACAAACTATTTTCTTACTTATGTAGTTCTTTTTGTTTTATAGTTAAGTAAATAGATATTTTTTTTTTCTTTTTACATTATCTGTTTCAAACTAACTTGTTCTAATCCATAGTTTAAACATAAGTTTTCTAAAATTTTAAGAGTTTTTGATAGTATTTCAAAATTATCAAAAATTTGAAAAATTTCTAACTAATAATTTTAATTTACTTATTTTATTATTTATCTGCCTTATACGGCTAGCACAAAAGCGCGCTTTGCGCGCGGTGTGCGATGCTCTTGGCCATTTATTAAAATCTGTTTTCAGTTTAAAGTACCTCTTAATTGTTTTATTGTTTACTTCATAGATATATTTAACCTGAAAACCACTCTAAGAAAGTAATTTACAGTAATCCATATAAATTATAAAACTTATTTTGTTATTGTTTATGTTAAACGACGCTGTTGTGTTCTGGCAAGGTTTTTATAACTTTGAGGTTATTTGCCAACTTTATTTGCATACTTTTTGAATAAACTCATACAAAACGGATTTTTTACCAAACATTATCCAAACACTCTCTTTAAACGAAACTTGATAAATTTACTTGCAAATGTCAAATAATTTGTAGTTAAATAATAAAAATGTTTAGTGAATTGTTAGTAATTTAATATAAATTTGTCTTCATAAACTTTAACTATTTATATTTTTTCATCGTAACTAAATAAAATTAACATCATACATATACTGATTTTTATCTTTTAGTCTACTACAGTCATTATTTAAGATTAAAGTTTCTCTTTCAATATATATTTTGTTTTACTGTTAAGTTTTACTTTTTTACTACAAGCCATTGTTTTTTTTTCTAAAGTAGTTCTTTCAAGTTTATAAAATCTTTTACTCTACAAGTCGTTATTTCTCGTATACTTTACTCCTTCAAAGTATAAGAATTTCCTACAAGTCTTTAGATTTCAAAATATTACTCTTTAAATTATAATTTAATTTACACTTTTTAATCTACAGTTATAAGTTTTTGAACTGAATTGTTCATATCAATACAAAATAATTTGAATGTTCTACTACAGTCGTTTGTGTAAAGCTGTGGTTTCATAAAGCATACTTTGGAAAAAAAAAAAGTTAAAACAAAATTTTCTCAGTAAATTTGTAATTAACCTGTCTAAGAGGTCTTCCGACGCCATTTTTCCCTCCTCCAGCATTTTGCATGCAGTAGAATGCTTGTTGAAATCCATTTCATCTGTGTTTATCTTATAATCGATGCACTCTGTAGACAATGATATCAATTACCTTGAGCACACTCAGTTTTCAGTGCTACCACCAAAAATTTTGGTCTTACCAGCATAGAGGTTATGAAAGTTGCGCAAGTTAAAGGCAGAGCCTTAAGACTGGTTTAATTAAAAGCGGCAACTTTAATTGAGTACAGTGCAGCATTGCTGTACAATTACTAACAGTACAGAAAAGTAAGTACGCAAAAATGCGTTTTTTTTTTTCGTTAGCAAACTAGTGATCAAAACTTCTAATGGTTTAAGAAACGCGGTAAAGTTGACCGGTTTTATTCAAATAGCAAAGTCCGTGGTTTCATTTATTTTTAATCTTTGAAAAACAATTATACAAGAGTATATTTTTAGTTGATTACAAAGCCATTTAATATATTTGTTGTACAAATGAATTAAAGTTTAATTATTAAGAAACATAATAACACAATATATATATCAATATAAAATTTGAAAGCTGTTGCTAAAAATAAAAAAACTTCTCAAACATACCTTTTGTTTCTGTCACCTGCGTGTAGAATAACAGGGTAGTTGCCAAAAAGACCAATTTCATATTTTAAGTATCTGTTTATTTATTAGTTTAATGTTTATGATATTCATAGACACATGAATTCATAGACATGAATTCATAGACACATGAAAGCAAGATCGCACAATCGCGCGCAAAGCGTGCTGTTGTGCTTATTTTGCGAAGCAAAACCGAAAGAAAGCAGAGCTTTCTGAGGTTGGGACGTACAATGAAAGCGAAGCTTTGGAGGCATGGAAGTTAAAGCAAGACCGCACAATCGCGCGCAAAGCGCGCTGTTGTGCTTATTTTGCGAAGCTGTTGTGCTTATTATTTATGCGCAAAGCGCGCTGTTGTGCTGTTGTGCTGTTGTGCAAAGCGCGCTGTTGTGCTTATTATTTATGGGACGTAAAAATAAAGCGAAGCTTTCGATGTCTGGAAGTTAAAGCAAGATCGAGCGCGAAGCGGGCCTTTTTTGCGAAGCAAAACCAAAAGAAAGCGAGCTTTCTGAGCCAGGATTTTAGCTTAACGAATTCAGATTTGTTTAAAGTTAAAATATTATTTTTTCTTTCAAGTAGAGCAATTATCCTTAATGCTTAGTTAAAACGGTAGTTTTATTTTAGTTTTTAAGCAGAATTTAGGTTAACAAATTTAGATTTGTTTAAAGTTAAAATTAGTGGAGTAATTTTGTTTTAATACTTAGTTTAAACAACAGTTATTAAAAACTTAAAGTATTTTTTAAGAGTATTTGAAAAATAGTAGAAAATATTAAAATTTTTTTATACTTGTAATATTTTAGTTATAATTTTATTTACTTTATTATTAATTATTATTTATTAGTATTTGCTTTATTTGGCTAGCACAAAAGCGCGCTCTGCGCGCGGTGTGCGATACTTTTAGCTACTTATTACAAACTATTTTCTTACTTATGTAGTTCTTTTTGTTTTATAGTTAAGTAAATAGATATTTTTTTTTTCTTTTTACATTATCTGTTTCAAACTAACTTGTTCTAATCCATAGTTTAAACATAAGTTTTCTAAAATTTTAAGAGTTTTTGATAGTATTTCAAAATTATCAAAAATTTGAAAAATTTCTAACTAATAATTTTAATTTACTTATTTTATTATTTATCTGCCTTATACGGCTAGCACAAAAGCGCGCTTTGCGCGCGGTGTGCGATGCTCTTGGCCATTTATTAAAATCTGTTTTCAGTTTAAAGTACCTCTTAATTGTTTTATTGTTTACTTCATAGATATATTTAACCTGAAAACCACTCTAAGAAAGTAATTTACAGTAATCCATATAAATTATAAAACTTATTTTGTTATTGTTTATGTTAAACGACGCTGTTGTGTTCTGGCAAGGTTTTTATAACTTTGAGGTTATTTGCCAACTTTATTTGCATACTTTTTGAATAAACTCATACAAAACGGATTTTTTACCAAACATTATCCAAACACTCTCTTTAAACGAAACTTGATAAATTTACTTGCAAATGTCAAATAATTTGTAGTTAAATAATAAAAATGTTTAGTGAATTGTTAGTAATTTAATATAAATTTGTCTTCATAAACTTTAACTATTTATATTTTTTCATCGTAACTAAATAAAATTAACATCATACATATACTGATTTTTATCTTTTAGTCTACTACAGTCATTATTTAAGATTAAAGTTTCTCTTTCAATATATATTTTGTTTTACTGTTAAGTTTTACTTTTTTACTACAAGCCATTGTTTTTTTTTCTAAAGTAGTTCTTTCAAGTTTATAAAATCTTTTACTCTACAAGTCGTTATTTCTCGTATACTTTACTCCTTCAAAGTATAAGAATTTCCTACAAGTCTTTAGATTTCAAAATATTACTCTTTAAATTATAATTTAATTTACACTTTTTAATCTACAGTTATAAGTTTTTGAACTGAATTGTTCATATCAATACAAAATAATTTGAATGTTCTACTACAGTCGTTTGTGTAAAGCTGTGGTTTCATAAAGCATACTTTGGAAAAAAAAAAAGTTAAAACAAAATTTTCTCAGTAAATTTGTAATTAACCTGTCTAAGAGGTCTTCCGACGCCATTTTTCCCTCCTCCAGCATTTTGCATGCAGTAGAATGCTTGTTGAAATCCATTTCATCTGTGTTTATCTTATAATCGATGCACTCTGTAGACAATGATATCAATTACCTTGAGCACACTCAGTTTTCAGTGCTACCACCAAAAATTTTGGTCTTACCAGCATAGAGGTTATGAAAGTTGCGCAAGTTAAAGGCAGAGCCTTAAGACTGGTTTAATTAAAAGCGGCAACTTTAATTGAGTACAGTGCAGCATTGCTGTACAATTACTAACAGTACAGAAAAGTAAGTACGCAAAAATGCGTTTTTTTTTTTCGTTAGCAAACTAGTGATCAAAACTTCTAATGGTTTAAGAAACGCGGTAAAGTTGACCGGTTTTATTCAAATAGCAAAGTCCGTGGTTTCATTTATTTTTAATCTTTGAAAAACAATTATACAAGAGTATATTTTTAGTTGATTACAAAGCCATTTAATATATTTGTTGTACAAATGAATTAAAGTTTAATTATTAAGAAACATAATAACACAATATATATATCAATATAAAATTTGAAAGCTGTTGCTAAAAATAAAAAAACTTCTCAAACATACCTTTTGTTTCTGTCACCTGCGTGTAGAATAACAGGGTAGTTGCCAAAAAGACCAATTTCATATTTTAAGTATCTGTTTATTTATTAGTTTAATGTTTATGATATTCATAGACACATGAATTCATAGACATGAATTCATAGACACATGAAAGCAAGATCGCACAATCGCGCGCAAAGCGTGCTGTTGTGCTTATTTTGCGAAGCAAAACCGAAAGAAAGCAGAGCTTTCTGAGGTTGGGACGTACAATGAAAGCGAAGCTTTGGAGGCATGGAAGTTAAAGCAAGACCGCACAATCGCGCGCAAAGCGCGCTGTTGTGCTTATTTTGCGAAGCTGTTGTGCTTATTATTTATGCGCAAAGCGCGCTGTTGTGCTGTTGTGCTGTTGTGCAAAGCGCGCTGTTGTGCTTATTATTTATGGGACGTAAAAATAAAGCGAAGCTTTCGATGTCTGGAAGTTAAAGCAAGATCGAGCGCGAAGCGGGCCTTTTTTGCGAAGCAAAACCAAAAGAAAGCGAGCTTTCTGAGCCAGGATTTTAGCTTAACGAATTCAGATTTGTTTAAAGTTAAAATATTATTTTTTCTTTCAAGTAGAGCAATTATCCTTAATGCTTAGTTAAAACGGTAGTTTTATTTTAGTTTTTAAGCAGAATTTAGGTTAACAAATTTAGATTTGTTTAAAGTTAAAATTAGTGGAGTAATTTTGTTTTAATACTTAGTTTAAACAACAGTTATTAAAAACTTAAAGTATTTTTTAAGAGTATTTGAAAAATAGTAGAAAATATTAAAATTTTTTTATACTTGTAATATTTTAGTTATAATTTTATTTACTTTATTATTAATTATTATTTATTAGTATTTGCTTTATTTGGCTAGCACAAAAGCGCGCTCTGCGCGCGGTGTGCGATACTTTTAGCTACTTATTACAAACTATTTTCTTACTTATGTAGTTCTTTTTGTTTTATAGTTAAGTAAATAGATATTTTTTTTTTCTTTTTACATTATCTGTTTCAAACTAACTTGTTCTAATCCATAGTTTAAACATAAGTTTTCTAAAATTTTAAGAGTTTTTGATAGTATTTCAAAATTATCAAAAATTTGAAAAATTTCTAACTAATAATTTTAATTTACTTATTTTATTATTTATCTGCCTTATACGGCTAGCACAAAAGCGCGCTTTGCGCGCGGTGTGCAATGCTCTTGGCCATTTATTAAAATCTGTTTTCAGTTTAAAGTACCTCTTAATTGTTTTATTGTTTACTTCATAGATATATTTAACCTGAAAACCACTCTAAGAAAGTAATTTACAGTAATCCATATAAGTTATAAAACTTATTTTGTTATTGTTTATGTTAAACGACGCTGTTGTGTTCTGGCAAGGTTTTTATAACTTTGAGGTTATTTGCCAACTTTATTTGCATACTTTTTGAATAAACTCATACAAAACGGATTTTTTACCAAACATTATCCAAACACTCTCTTTAAACGAAACTTGATAAATTTACTTGCAAATGTCAAATAATTTGTAGTTAAATAATAAAAATGTTTAGTGAATTGTTAGTAATTTAATATAAATTTGTCTTCATAAACTTTAACTATTTATATTTTTTCATCGTAACTAAATAAAATCAACATCATACATATACTGATTTTTATCTTTTAGTCTACTACAGTCATTATTTAAGATTAAAGTTTCTCTTTCAATATATATTTTGTTTTACTGTTAAGTTTTACTTTTTTACTACAAGCCATTGTTTTTTTTTCTAAAGTAGTTCTTTCAAGTTTATAAAATCTTTTACTCTACAAGTCGTTATTTCTCGTATACTTTACTCCTTCAAAGTATAAGAATTTCCTACAAGTCTTTAGATTTCAAAATATTACTCTTTAAATTATAATTTAATTTACACTTTTTAATCTACAGTTATAAGTTTTTGAACTGAATTGTTCATATCAATACAAAATAATTTGAATGTTCTACTACAGTCGTTTGTGTAAAGCTGTGGTTTCATAAAGCATACTTTGGAAAAAAAAAAGTTTAAAGAAATTTAAAATATTTTAGTTTAAATAGTTTTTGATAATTAAAAAATGAGAAAATCAATCTTAAGACAAAAAACTAATTATTATAACTTTAATCCCTGAATAAGAATAACTATTTTGAAACGAAACTTAAATCTAATTAAGATAATAATACAAAAACTATATAAAGAATTAAATTAACTTGTTTCAGCAGCAAATTATTTTTTCTAGTATATTGTTTTTTAAGGTAAACATTTTATCAAATAAACAAACGGTTAAAAACTATTGTGAAACAAAAAATATTTTTTGTGAAACTATCTTATTAAAAACCGATTACTGTAAAATTATTGATTTTATAAGTTTGCTATTATCTACAAAAAGGCAGTATTGTTTTGTTTATGTTTATACTTGCTTGTAATAAATTAACCCATTTACTCTCTAAATAATCTAAGTTCGTATGGTTGCTTGTTGAGTCTGTAAAAGTGATTGAATATGCTTCTTCAAAGGTTTTGTTCGATGTTGGATGCTTGTTGGCGTAGTGAAGTTTGAGTGCAGCTCGATCATTTGTCTCGCTGGTGGTCATGTTCTTCCAGTTATGTCTGTGAGAGCACCATCTTTGGGAAAAAGACGTAATTGTCTGTCCCACATAGTGCTCACCACAGATATTGCACTTTGCCGCATAAATCCCAAAATTTTTGCAATTCAAATTCTTTTTTAATTCAATTGTTTTACCACTTTTTGATTTTATTAAGTTAGTTTTTTTCACCATTCCGCCTACTCCCCCTCGGTTGCACAATAAGCATTTTCCACAAGGGTGAGATCCACCAATTGCTACACTATTTTCATAGGCTTGGATCTTATAGTTTGTTAATAGTGCCGCAATTGTTTGTGGACGTTTATATGCCACTAAAACATTCGGGTTTAGTTCTCTTTCTTTCTTAGTGAGTTTTAATAGTTTTGGAAAGTTTGTCGTCCAAACACTTATATTATCGTTAATTTCTCTTGCCTTCTTCATTGGAGGTCCAAACCGATCTTTCCATTCTACTGTGATATTAATCATATCCTCAACTAAAGCCTTACAGAAGCAAGATCTTAAACATTTATCTTTTAAAGACTTTATTGCTTCTAAGTAATCATTGTCACGTTCGCACAATCTTCTTAGTCTTATTGACTCTCCGAATATAATTGATTTGTAAATGGAGCGTGGATGGTGTGATTTTCCATTTACAAATACACGATTTTTTGCTGTTGGTTTTATGTAGTTTTTTACATAAAACCCGCTTATTTCTGTCTTGTCAATGACATGATTAATATCCAAAAACTCAAGTTCGTCACCATCATTTTTTGTAGATATTTGTCTGAAAACTAGCTTAAGATTGTGTTCTTCAAACGCACATTTCAATTGTCTTTTAACATTATCTGTAATATCTAATGTCTCAGACAAAAAGACAATATCATCAATGTAGCGTTTGAAGAGTTTTGTAGTTTTAATTGTAGTTGCAATAGGCATTATAACGTGGTGCAGTGCAATATTTGCAATTGACACTGAGTTGTTGTCACCAGTTATAATTCCTTTGGATTGTTTGTAGAAGGAATTGCCGTTTTTTACTACAATATTTTCAAGGGGAAAAAAATCACCAATAAAAACAATTGACTTGTGTCCTGGACCGATTTGCGAATTATTTATAAATCTTTAAGATAATATAATATAATATATATCTTATATCTTATATAATAGAAAAGCTTATAGCACACTTCATCTGCAAACTTCAACGTTTTTGTTCTTCTTTACAAAACTTATAAGTGAACGTTACTCACAACACACCAGTATAAGGCTTAGACAAATTTTGAAAATGCTTTTTTATATAAGCCTTATAATTAGCTCATTTTAAGTTAGATTAAGATTTTTTATACTTTCAAACACTCAAAACTATGAAGATTATAAAATAAAGAGTATTTTAATTTTATCACAGTAAAATAAAAACGCAAACTTAAATATTCTCTAAGACTAGTTTGCTTATTTCTACTAAGTTTTTTGACAATTAAAACTTATTTTTTGTATATAGGTGTTAAAAGTATAACTACTCTATTAAAGTTTTAAACAATAATATTAAAAAAATAGTCATTAATTTTTTATTCGGCTGAATTTGTAATACTTAATTTAAAATATTTAATTAGTTTGAAAAAAAGAGTTTTAATCAGAATAAAGTTTGTTTTTACTACTTTATTTAACAATATAAATCAATGCGACTAGTTAAAAACTTTTAATCAAAATATAAATCATAAAACTTTTTTCTGAATATAAGTATATTTATTTTAATTGTAAGTTTTCAAATGTGATTTTTGGAAATATATTTTAATGAATTGGTTTAGCATTTTTGTATTAAGTTCAAAGCAATAATAAGTAATCTTTGAACAGTTTTAAACCGTGTCTTACAAAGCACACACCGTTTATGTAAACTTACGTGTAACAGACATTTAGTAAGTATTGAATTAACTTTTTTCTTGAAAATTTTGTACTTTGTTGGAGGATCTATAAATATTTTACTTCAGAATAAACCACATAGACAGGATGAAACTAATTATTTTGAAGAAGGTGATTAAAAAATAATTTTTGATTTATTACTTTTAGTTTTAAACTTTGATTAAATTTTCTAAAGTATTATAAGTTATTGACTTAAGACTGGTTTAATTAAAAGCGGCAACTTTAATTGAGTACAGTGCAGCATTGCTGTACAATTACTAACAATACAGAAAAGTAAGTACGCAAAAATGCGTTTTTTTTTCGTTAGCAAACTAGTGATCAAAACTTCTAATGGTTTAAGAAACGCGGTAAAGTTGACCGGTTTTATTCAAATAGCAAAGTCCGTGGTTTCATTTATTTTTAATCTTTGAAAAACAATTATACAAGAGTATATTTTTAGTTGATTACAAAGCCATTTAATATATTTGTTGTACAAATGAATTAAAGTTTAATTATTAAGAAACATAATAACACAATATATATCAATATAAAATTTGAAAGCTGTTGCTAAAAATAAAAAAACTTCTCAAACATACCTTTTGTTTCTGTCACCTGCGTGTAGAATAACAGGGTAGTTGCCAAAAAGACGAATTTCATATTTTAAATATCTGTTTATTTATTAGTTTAATATATAATTTTTAAATTATATAGTTAGGTTTTGTTTATATTAGTCTTCCACGAAAGGTTTTAATAAACGATTCTAAAATACTCGTCTAAAAAACAGCAAAAAAAAATTGTATAAAATGTTTTGCATAATCAGATGTTATATCATATTCTACAAAAATTAAATAAAAAACACAAAAAGCTTATAGCACACTTCATCTGCAAACTTCAACGTTTTTGTTCTTCTTTAAAAAACTTATAAGTGAACGTTACTCACAACACACCAGTATAAGAAATAAGCAGAAAGCTTGCTGTGATTACAAATTGCTTGACTAACTGCTGACTTCATAAAAACTTCCTGCTTATTTGCTGCGTGGTAATGTGCAAGTAGGTAGGCGTAAAGTTATTAAGCTTTTAAACAATAAGTGCGGCTTGCTTACAATGTTTGTTTTAAAAGTAATTCACTTTTATTTTTTAAAGACCGTATGATACTGCACAAAGCAGCGGCTCGCCTGATTTTTAAAATATACGCGCGGCACACTATCAAAAAAGAATCAATGTGCAGTGAGGGTTGAGTTATCTACAACAATAAGTTTAATAAATTCCAAACGATAACTATACCATACCCAGCATAGATTTGTACAGAACAAAGTTCTTAAAAATTACTGTATGCTTCTGCACTGCACTTTTCTTGCTTATTCTATATATATATGTATCTATCTTTAACCTTGTTATACTTAATAAACTTGCTAAAAAATCAAAGCCTGTGAGTTTTGTTTTATTGAAAACCATTTGGTCGATTAAGACTTGTACAATTTTCGGCTTAGACGATTTATAATAATGTGGCTTAGACAAATTTTGAAAATGCTTTTTTAAATAAGCCTTATAATTAGCTCATTTTAAGTTAAATTAAGATTTTTTATACTTTCAAACACTCAAAACATTGAAAATTATAAAATATAGAGTATTTTAATTTTATCACAGTAAAATAAAAACGCAAACTTAAATATTCTCTAAGACTAGTTTGCTTATTTCTACTAAGTTTTTTGACAATTAAAACTTATTTTTTGTATATAGGTGTTAAAAGTATAACTACTCTATTAAAGTTTTAAACAATAATATTAGAAAAATAGTCATTCATTTTTTATTCGGCTGAATTTGTAATACTTAATTTAAAATATTTAGTTAGTTTGAAAAAAAGAGTTTTAATCAGAATAAAGTTTGTTTATTTCAATTGTAAGTTTTCAAATGTGATTTCCGGAAATATATTTTAATGAATTGGTTTAGCATTTTTGTATTAAGTTCAAAGCAATAATAAGTAATCTTTGAACAGTTTTAAACCGTGTCTTACAAAGCACACACCGTTTATGTAAACTTACGTGTAACAGACATTTAGTAGGTATTGGATTAACTTTTTTCTTTAAAATTTTGTACTTTGTTGGAGGATCTAAAAATATTTTGCTTCAGAATAAACCACATAGACAGGATGAAACTAATTATTTTGAAGAAGGTGATTAGAAAATAATTTTTGAATAAATCTTTGTTTATAATAATTTAATAATGTAAATATTAAAACATTCATACAAAACGTTGTATCTTCTAATGACTTATTTATAACATAAAACTTAAAAAAAAAAACTAACAAGCTGTACCATCTACCCTTTTTATTTTTAGCCGTACAATTAAAAAATATCTTTTTATTAAAGTTGTTGTTTATTTTATAGGTCTATTATAATACCAAACCACCACTATTATATTTTGAGTAGATGCTAAAAAAAGTTAAAATTTAAACTTATACTAAGATTTGAACATGTTATTGAATGGGTTATCATTATTTTATTTAGAATAAGGACATAACTCATATATCTTGATTGTTTTTTTCATCTGTTAACAAAGAGCTTTAAAAAGTGGTTACTACAACTAAAGATACCAAAAACATTAAAATCGAAAAAAATCAAATTGGTATAAAATTTTTAAAACATTTAAAAAATTAACAAACAATATTGATTAAAACTTTTTCATATTTTTTATCAAAATTAATAGCTATTTAGCACTGTTTTGATAAGTTTGTTAATATAATTTTTAGCTTTAAGCTTCAAAAAAAGAATACAACAACATTTTAAGTATTTTTTTTTTCTATAACTTAACCTTTTATTCGACATTATTATTTGTTTATTGGCTATCTTTTTTTTGTATCAACATTTTTAAAAAGTTAAATACATAAGTTCATCAAGGTAAACCGACTTAAACGCTTTATTATCTCTACTAATTTTTTAAGTTATAAACAACATTTTTGAGAAGTATTTTAATGTCTTATTTATAGTATATCAAAATAAGTTTTGTTTTGGGCTTACTTTGTCCACAATGAGAGTTGTAAATTAGTACGATGAATTTTTCGAAAGAATCAACTGCATACTATAAATTTGTGGCTATAATATAAATCAAAAATTTTAATTATGAAATTTAAAATATTTCAGTTTAAATAGTTTTTGATAATTCAAAAATGAGAAAATCAACCTTAAGACAAAAAATTAATTATTATAACTTTGAACCGACTTTGAACAATATTTTGAGAAGCAAGGAAAGTTAAAAAAGTTTAAAGTTCAAAAGGAGGAGCTGAAACTAGCTGGAGCCTCTAAACCGCCAAAAAGAATACAGAGAGGCTACTTTGACAAGCTGGACAGCCCCCTTTACATTTGGTTTCGTCAGAAACGTGAAAAAGACTGTCCAGTAACTGGTCAATTACTGTTAGAGGAGGCTTTCAAGTTCTAACGTTTAGTTTACGGTAAACACTCTAAGACCCTCTTTAGCAAGTAGGGGTTTCAATGGAGGTTTGGTTTGCAAAATCTCAAAACATAAGTTAAGAAGTTAAGTTCAGGTATCTCAACAACATCAAATTTTCTATTTTGATGAAACCGGATTGTACTTTAGAATGTTGCCTGTATATACCTTAGCATCAGTACACAACCAGCCGGATGGAACTAAAAAATGGAATAAATGCATGTGCAAATGCCAGTGAAACACGGAAGTCAATAGTTGATTGGTAAGGCTAAAAAGCCGCGTTGATTTCGTAGTATCAACAAGGGAGCCCTGCCAGTTGTCTATCGAAGCCAAGCAAGTGCTTGGGTCAGTCGTAATATTTCCCTAGATAGGTTTTTTAACTTTTTTGTTCCGGAAACAAAACAAAGACCGATAGAACTTGGTCAAAAGAAAAAGCCATTTTGCTTCTCCACATTTGCTCTGCACAAGATAAAGAGGAATTCACATCAGCTGATTGCAAAATCACTGCCAAGTTTCTGTCTCCAAATGTAACTGCAATTCCACAGCTAATGGATCAAGGTGTGTTTGAATCTGTTAAAAGGGTCTACAAAAAGTCGATTCTAAGCGATCTTGTATCGCAATCAACCTTCAGCATACAAGAAAAAAATCGACGTTGTAATAATAGTTGATACCAAACATACAGCTTCAGATTGAGAAAACTAGCAAAACTAGCCTTAAGTTTTTTGAAAACAAATTCAAAAAATCTGTGTCAGCCTTATAAACTTATAAGACATCTTAAAATTACCTATCATTATAACTAAACACGTCTAATATTTCAAAGTTGTACTAAAAAAACTCTATTTAGTAATAATTCTTACTGTTATTTTCTCTGTTATATATCTAAAATGTTTTCTGTTACCAATATTACTAATTTTTACATTAGTTACCTTTAGGTTTGCTAAATACTTGTGTACAACAATATGTATTCTGAAAAATTTGTTCAATAAATTGTAGAAATAAAGTATACAAACACTAAAAAGTTAAAACTAATTAAGTTTTGATAGAAAAATTAAAATTTCATTTTTGACAAAATTTAATAATCTTAAACTTTACTTGTTTTAGTTGAACGTTAGTTAAAGTAGTTTGAATTAATCTTTATATATTAATTATTGGAATTTTATTCTTTAGAAAGTTATATTTCATAACAGCTTTTAGCAACTAGTTTTAGCTTTTTATTTGTAAACCACGGCACAGCTGCCTCTCAATCGTAATACTCAGGGTAGTTTTTAATTTAACAAACACAAAGTGACCTAGACTAATTGATCGTACTCTCCAATTTTGAGCTAATTTTTCATTTTGATAACTAACTCAAATAAAAATATGTTCTCACTTATTTTCGAATAAATAGAACTAGAAATAATTCGCAATCTAATAATAAATGAAAATGATTCAACTTGTTTCAATATTGTTTTCAATGTTGCACTATTATTTCACTGTTTTTATATATTATATGTCTGCGGTTCACCCATGCACACCAGCATGCATTGATTTTGTTTTTGAGTCAATGATAATTTTAGGGTGCACGAAAAGTACGTTGGTAGTGTACAAATTTTTTTTTTTAAACTTTGTATACATTCTTACATTTTTTTCGAAATGACAGTAGATAGTCCGGATTCCGGAGTTTCTGAAAAAAAGCAAAAAAATAAAATGTTTTAAGTATATTGGAGAGGAGTTTTAAAATTTACACTTAAAATACCCGAAATTATTCAAAAGATCTTTAGATCAGTGGTCTACACAGTGTGCGTGCATCTGTTGCCCCGACCTTTAAATTTTGCTTAGCTTATTTTTTTGTATGTGGCAAATCTTATAAGTAGACAGCACAAAAATAACAGCTTCTTAGCTATAACCCTGTTAGAGCAGAACACTTATGAAAATTATGCTCTATATTGTAGTTTTGTAAAATGAAAGAGTAAGGTCTTTTTTGTAATTTAGGTTTATTTTGTAGAATTTTATACAATCTATAAGTTTCTTATTAAAGTTATTCTTAATAAGCTTTTTTTTTTAAATATTAACAACCTAAGTTTGTAATTTAGTGGTGTTTTATATTAGAAGGAAACTAAAAGAGCAAAAAAAAAGGACTACTTTATTTTAAATTTATTTTATCCTAGAAGATTTATGAAATTTTATTTTTATAAAGTGAATTGTTGCAACCAGGCATGGTAATATTTTAAAAACACTAACGCTCTTTTATCACTATAGTAATTAGAAAGCCAAGGTAGCAAATTATACCAAATATTTTCTCATAATTTACATTTTATAAAATTTCAAAAGTTTATCTTTATTACTTTTGTTGTAATAAATTTACTATAATGTTAAATTACATAAGTTTTAATTTATAGTGTACTTTTTTTTAACACCTTGTTTGAAAAATTAAAACAGTTTATAATGCTATTTTACATATTAGCTTAATTTTTTTTAAAAACAAAAAATGAAGTTCTTAAAATATTTTTCAGCTTTAAGCTTCATAAAAAGAATAAAACAGCATTTTAAGTAGATTTTTTTTTCTTCTATTACTTAACCTTTTGTTCGACATTGTTGTTTATTAGCTATCTTTTTTTTGTATTAACATTTTTTAAAAGTTAAATACATAAGTTCATCAAGGTACAACCAACCTAAATGATTTACCATCTCTACTAATTATTAAAATTATAAGCAGCATTTTTGAGAAGTATTTTAATGTCTTATTTATAGTATATCAAAATAACTTTTGTTTTGTGCTTACTTTGTCCACAATGAGAGTTGTAAATTAGTACGATGAATTTTTCGAAAGAATTAACTGCATACTATAAATTTGTGGCTATAATATAAATCAAAAATTTTAATTATGAAATTTAAAATATTTTAGTTTAAATAGTTTTTGATAATTAAAAAATGAGAAAATCAATCTTAAGACAAAAAACTAATTATTATAACTTTAATCCCTGAATAAGAATAACTATTTTGAAACGAAACTTAAATCTAATTAAGATAATAATACAAAAACTATATAAAGAATTAAATTAACTTGTTTCAGCAGCAAATTATTTTTTCTAGTATATTGTTTTTTAAGGTAAACATTTTATCAAATAAACAAACGGTTAAAAACTATTGTGAAACAAAAAATATTTTTTGTGAAACTATCTTATTAAAAACCGATTACTGTAAAATTATTGATTTTATAAGTTTGCTATTATCTACAAAAAGGCAGTATTGTTTTGTTTATGTTTATACTTGCTTGTAATAAATTAACCCATTTACTCTCTAAATAATCTAAGTTCGTATGGTTGCTTGTTGAGTCTGTAAAAGTGATTGAATATGCTTCTTCAAAGGTTTTGTTCGATGTTGGATGCTTGTTGGCGTAGTGAAGTTTGAGTGCAGCTCGATCATTTGTCTCGCTGGTGGTCATGTTCTTCCAGTTATGTCTGTGAGAGCACCATCTTTGGGAAAAAGACGTAATTGTCTGTCCCACATAGTGCTCACCACAGATATTGCACTTTGCCGCATAAATCCCAAAATTTTTGCAATTCAAATTCTTTTTTAATTCAATTGTTTTACCACTTTTTGATTTTATTAAGTTAGTTTTTTTCACCATTCCGCCTACTCCCCCTCGGTTGCACAATAAGCATTTTCCACAAGGGTGAGATCCACCAATTGCTACACTATTTTCATAGGCTTGGATCTTATAGTTTGTTAATAGTGCCGCAATTGTTTGTGGACGTTTATATGCCACTAAAACATTCGGGTTTAGTTCTCTTTCTTTCTTAGTGAGTTTTAATAGTTTTGGAAAGTTTGTCGTCCAAACACTTATATTATCGTTAATTTCTCTTGCCTTCTTCATTGGAGGTCCAAACCGATCTTTCCATTCTACTGTGATATTAATCATATCCTCAACTAAAGCCTTACAGAAGCAAGATCTTAAACATTTATCTTTTAAAGACTTTATTGCTTCTAAGTAATCATTGTCACGTTCGCACAATCTTCTTAGTCTTATTGACTCTCCGAATATAATTGATTTGTAAATGGAGCGTGGATGGTGTGATTTTCCATTTACAAATACACGATTTTTTGCTGTTGGTTTTATGTAGTTTTTTACATAAAACCCGCTTATTTCTGTCTTGTCAATGACATGATTAATATCCAAAAACTCAAGTTCGTCACCATCATTTTTTGTAGATATTTGTCTGAAAACTAGCTTAAGATTGTGTTCTTCAAACGCACATTTCAATTGTCTTTTAACATTATCTGTAATATCTAATGTCTCAGACAAAAAGACAATATCATCAATGTAGCGTTTGAAGAGTTTTGTAGTTTTAATTGTAGTTGCAATAGGCATTATAACGTGGTGCAGTGCAATATTTGCAATTGACACTGAGTTGTTGTCACCAGTTATAATTCCTTTGGATTGTTTGTAGAAGGAATTGCCGTTTTTTACTACAATATTTTCAAGGGGAAAAAAATCACCAATAAAAACAATTGACTTGTGTCCTGGACCGATTTGCGAATTATTTATAAATCTTTAAGATAATATAATATAATATATATCTTATATCTTATATAATAGAAAAGCTTATAGCACACTTCATCTGCAAACTTCAACGTTTTTGTTCTTCTTTACAAAACTTATAAGTGAACGTTACTCACAACACACCAGTATAAGGCTTAGACAAATTTTGAAAATGCTTTTTTATATAAGCCTTATAATTAGCTCATTTTAAGTTAGATTAAGATTTTTTATACTTTCAAACACTCAAAACTATGAAGATTATAAAATATAGAGTATTTTAATTTTATCACAGTAAAATAAAAACGCAAACTTAAATATTCTCTAAGACTAGTTTGCTTATTTCTACTAAGTTTTTTGACAATTAAAACTTATTTTTTGTATATAGGTGTTAAAAGTATAACTACTCTATTAAAGTTTTAAACAATAATATTAAAAAAATAGTCATTAATTTTTTATTCGGCTGAATTTGTAATACTTAATTTAAAATATTTAATTAGTTTGAAAAAAAGAGTTTTAATCAGAATAAAGTTTGTTTTTACTACTTTATTTAACAATATAAATCAATGCGACTAGTTAAAAACTTTTAATCAAAATATAAATCATAAAACTTTTTTCTGAATATAAGTATATTTATTTTAATTGTAAGTTTTCAAATGTGATTTTTGGAAATATATTTTAATGAATTGGTTTAGCATTTTTGTATTAAGTTCAAAGCAATAATAAGTAATCTTTGAACAGTTTTAAACCGTGTCTTACAAAGCACACACCGTTTATGTAAACTTACGTGTAACAGACATTTAGTAAGTATTGAATTAACTTTTTTCTTGAAAATTTTGTACTTTGTTGGAGGATCTATAAATATTTTACTTCAGAATAAACCACATAGACAGGATGAAACTAATTATTTTGAAGAAGGTGATTAAAAAATAATTTTTGAATAAATCTTTGTTTATAATAATTTAATAATGTAAATATTAAAACATTATATAAAACATAAATTTCAAAATTTTTCAAGTGGAATACAAACAAAATAATATATCGAATATAAATTCCATTTAACTTTACTGAAAAATTTAAGACTACTCGAGAAAAAAAACCCATTAGCAATAAAAATACCATATGTCATATATATTAACTATCTCGATGAACATTCTTTATCTTGACCTCTGATTCTATATTTTTTTCTTCAAATGTTGGTAAAGTTGTGGAATTATAAAGTAGAAAATTAATATTACAATAATAAGCAATTTAACTATAAGCCATTTAAAGCAGCAATACTCCCTGATACACTTATCTATAAATACATACACTCTAATAGTTTAAGCCAATAGAACAATTTATCTAGAGACTTGATATCAAAATAATCTATAAAACTCTACTTTCGTTTTAAATGATAAGTTTTTAGCACTCTTAGTTCCAAATGGTTAAGTAAAAACCATCTGCTACTAAACAGTTAAATTTATATTTTATTTCTGATCAAAGTTCCTAATTAGTTTAGTTTAATTAACAATTAAAAACACTTTGTACTATTTGAAAAAAAGTTCAAACGTTTTAATGAAAATGGAAAACCTGAAGTGTTTTTAATATTCATTTAAGTTAGTTTGAATATTATAAAAATATTTAATACTGCATGAGTTTTGTACAAATAAATTCAAAAAATTTATGAAAAAAGAAATACTGTTTTGAAGTGTGCAAAATGTACACAACTTAGAGATATGGTAGCCATAGATTTTTTGAATTTCAGGTTTTTAGAAGTAAAAGTTACTTTGTTTATTTTAGTATAAAACTAAAGTTAAAGTAAAAACTTGTATTGAATAATACAAAAGCTTATTATTGTAGTGCTAATTTTAATGATAGTTTTAAATAATACAAAAAGTATATTGTAAATGAAAGATTTTTTGTGTCTAAATAAATTGTATTTATATTGAAAGTATAAATTATTTAAAATTGCAGGGTAATCTTTGCCTAAAATGTTAAACTCTGCGGTTTATGAAAACCCTGTAAATAAAGTCTGTCTTTTATAGCTACTATATAATTTCAATTGAAATTTTTCTTAAAAATATTTCTTAATGGCGCACAAAAGACTAATATTTAATAATATTATTTAGCTTTAGAACTCCACAGCTCCGTAAATAAATATATCTCCAAAAAAAATACACTTTCATTCGATTAATTACTAGTTGTTTTAATATGTGCTGACAGATCATTGTTTTAAATGATATTTTTGATTTAATCAAAGAAGGTTTGTTAATTCAGTGCTACGGTGTTGTAGGAGTGCTATTGACATAAAAACTGAAAAGTTGGTATATTAAAACCCGCATTTATTAAATAAAATAAGACTTCTGTTACTAGCTTTAAACGAATGTTACAGTAATTTTAAAGTAACGTTCCAAAAATATTAAATTTGATAATCAACTCAAAAAAAAAGTTATGCTTATTTTATGCAAATTTTTTATACATATTTTTAAAGTTAAAATATTATTTTTTCTTTCAAGTAGAGCAATTATCCTTAATGCATAGTTAAAACGGTAGTTTTTAGAGCAGGAATTTAGGTTAACAAAAGATTTTATGTCGACTAAAACGAACATCTGGAAGAGTTAGTGACGTAACATGAAATAATAAAAAAATTTATGCTAATTTTATGCAAATTTTTCATACATATTTTTAAACGATCTTATGTCGACTAAAATGAACATCTGGAAGAGTTAGTGACGTAACATGAAAATTCTGAAATTTAAAAAATATTTTAGAATATATATTGGATATAATTTTTGGGGTGGGTGGGATGGATAACTAAATCGAAAACTGCAGTTCGAAGAGAGGCTGAAAGCAAGATCGCACAATCGCGCGCAAAGCGCGCTGTTGTGCTTATTTTGCGAAGCAAAACCGAAAGAAAGCAGAGCTTTCTGAGGTTGGGACGTACAATGAAAGCGAAGCTTTGGAGGCATGGAAGTTAAAGCAAGACCGCACAATCGCGCGCAAAGCGCGCTGTTGTGCTTATTTTGCGAAGCAAAACCGAAAGAAAGCGGAGCTTTCTGAGGTTGGGACGTAAAAATAAAGCGAAGCTTTCGATGTCTGGAAGTTAAAGCAAGATCGAGCGCGAAGCGGGCCTTTTTTGCGAAGCAAAACCAAAAGAAAGCGAGCTTTCTGAGCCAGGATTTTAGCTTAACGAATTCAGATTTGTTTAAAGTTAAATATTATTTTTTCTTTCAAGTAGAGCAATTATCCTTAATGCTTAGTTAAAACGGTAGTTTTATTTTAGTTTTTAAGCAGAATTTAGGTTAACAAATTTAGATTTGTTTAAAGTTAAAATTAGTGGAGTAATTTTGTTTTAATACTTAGTTTAAACAACAGTTATTAAAAACTTAAAGTATTTTTTAAGAGTATTTGAAAAATAGTAGAAAATATTAAAATTTTTTTATACTTGTAATATTTTAGTTATAATTTTATTTACTTTATTATTAATTATTATTTATTAGTATTTGCTTTATTTGGCTAGCACAAAAGCGCGCTCTGCGCGCGGTGTGCGATACTTTTAGCTACTTATTACAAACTATTTTCTTACTTATGTAGTTCTTTTTGTTTTATAGTTAAGTAAATAGATATTTTTTTTTTCTTTTTACATTATCTGTTTCAAACTAACTTGTTCTAATCCATAGTTTAAACATAAGTTTTCTAAAATTTTAAGAGTTTTTGATAGTATTTCAAAATTATCAAAAATTTGAAAAATTTCTAACTAATAATTTTAATTTACTTATTTTATTATTTATCTGCCTTATACGGCTAGCACAAAAGCGCGCTTTGCGCGCGGTGTGCGATGCTCTTGGCCATTTATTAAAATCTGTTTTCAGTTTAAAGTACCTCTTAATTGTTTTATTGTTTACTTCATAGATATATTTAACCTGAAAACCACTCTAAGAAAGTAATTTACAGTAATCCATATAAATTATAAAACTTATTTTGTTATTGTTTATGTTAAACGACGCTGTTGTGTTCTGGCAAGGTTTTTATAACTTTGAGGTTATTTGCCAACTTTATTTGCATACTTTTTGAATAAACTCATACAAAACGGATTTTTTACCAAACATTATCCAAACACTCTCTTTAAACGAAACTTGATAAATTTACTTGCAAATGTCAAATAATTTGTAGTTAAATAATAAAAATGTTTAGTGAATTGTTAGTAATTTAATATAAATTTGTCTTCATAAACTTTAACTATTTATATTTTTTCATCGTAACTAAATAAAATTAACATCATACATATACTGATTTTTATCTTTTAGTCTACTACAGTCATTACTTAAGATTAAAGTTTCTCTTTCAATATATATTTTGTTTTACTGTTAAGTTTTACTTTTTTACTACAAGCCATTGTTTTTTTTTCTAAAGTAGTTCTTTCAAGTTTATAAAATCTTTTACTCTACAAGTCGTTATTTCTCGTATACTTTACTCCTTCAAAGTATAAGAATTTCCTACAAGTCTTTAGATTTCAAAATATTACTCTTTAAATTATAATTTAATTTACACTTTTTAATCTACAGTTATAAGTTTTTGAACTGAATTGTTCATATCAATACAAAATAATTTGAATGTTCTACTACAGTCGTTTGTGTAAAGCTGTGGTTTCATAAAGCATACTTTGGAAAAAAAAAAAGTTAAAACAAAATTTTCTCAGTAAATTTGTAATTAACCTGTCTAAGAGGTCTTCCGACGCCATTTTTCCCTCCTCCAGCATTTTGCATGCAGTAGAATGCTTGTTGAAATCCATTTCATCTGTGTTTATCTTATAATCGATGCACTCTGTAGACAATGATATCAATTACCTTGAGCACACTCAGTTTTCAGTGCTACCACCAAAAATTTTGGTCTTACCAGCATAGAGGTTATGAAAGTTGCGCAAGTTAAAGGCAGAGCCTTAAGACTGGTTTAATTAAAAGCGGCAACTTTAATTGAGTACAGTGCAGCATTGCTGTACAATTACTAACAGTACAGAAAAGTAAGTACGCAAAAATGCGTTTTTTTTTTCGTTAGCAAACTAGTGATCAAAACTTCTAATGGTTTAAGAAACGCGGTAAAGTTGACCGGTTTTATTCAAATAGCAAAGTCCGTGGTTTCATTTATTTTTAATCTTTGAAAAACAATTATACAAGAGTATATTTTTAGTTGATTACAAAGCCATTTAATATATTTGTTGTACAAATGAATTAAAGTTTAATTATTAAGAAACATAATAACACAATATATATATCAATATAAAATTTGAAAGCTGTTGCTAAAAATAAAAAAACTTCTCAAACATACCTTTTGTTTCTGTCACCTGCGTGTAGAATAACAGGGTAGTTGCCAAAAAGACCAATTTCATATTTTAAGTATCTGTTTATTTATTAGTTTAATGTTTATGATATTCATAGACACATGAATTCATAGACATGAATTCATAGACACATGAAAGCAAGATCGCACAATCGCGCGCAAAGCGTGCTGTTGTGCTTATTTTGCGAAGCAAAACCGAAAGAAAGCAGAGCTTTCTGAGGTTGGGACGTACAATGAAAGCGAAGCTTTGGAGGCATGGAAGTTAAAGCAAGACCGCACAATCGCGCGCAAAGCGCGCTGTTGTGCTTATTTTGCGAAGCTGTTGTGCTTATTATTTATGCGCAAAGCGCGCTGTTGTGCTGTTGTGCAAAGCGCGCTGTTGTGCTTATTATTTATGGGACGTAAAAATAAAGCGAAGCTTTCGATGTCTGGAAGTTAAAGCAAGATCGAGCGCGAAGCGGGCCTTTTTTGCGAAGCAAAACCAAAAGAAAGCGAGCTTTCTGAGCCAGGATTTTAGCTTAACGAATTCAGATTTGTTTAAAGTTAAATATTATTTTTTCTTTCAAGTAGAGCAATTATCCTTAATGCTTAGTTAAAACGGTAGTTTTATTTTAGTTTTTAAGCAGAATTTAGGTTAACAAATTTAGATTTGTTTAAAGTTAAAATTAGTGGAGTAATTTTGTTTTAATACTTAGTTTAAACAACAGTTATTAAAAACTTAAAGTATTTTTTAAGAGTATTTGAAAAATAGTAGAAAATATTAAAATTTTTTTATACTTGTAATATTTTAGTTATAATTTTATTTACTTTATTATTAATTATTATTTATTAGTATTTGCTTTATTTGGCTAGCACAAAAGCGCGCTCTGCGCGCGGTGTGCGATACTTTTAGCTACTTATTACAAACTATTTTCTTACTTATGTAGTTCTTTTTGTTTTATAGTTAAGTAAATAGATATTTTTTTTTTCTTTTTACATTATCTGTTTCAAACTAACTTGTTCTAATCCATAGTTTAAACATAAGTTTTCTAAAATTTTAAGAGTTTTTGATAGTATTTCAAAATTATCAAAAATTTGAAAAATTTCTAACTAATAATTTTAATTTACTTATTTTATTATTTATCTGCCTTATACGGCTAGCACAAAAGCGCGCTTTGCGCGCGGTGTGCGATGCTCTTGGCCATTTATTAAAATCTGTTTTCAGTTTAAAGTACCTCTTAATTGTTTTATTGTTTACTTCATAGATATATTTAACCTGAAAACCACTCTAAGAAAGTAATTTACAGTAATCCATATAAATTATAAAACTTATTTTGTTATTGTTTATGTTAAACGACGCTGTTGTGTTCTGGCAAGGTTTTTATAACTTTGAGGTTATTTGCCAACTTTATTTGCATACTTTTTGAATAAACTCATACAAAACGGATTTTTTACCAAACATTATCCAAACACTCTCTTTAAACGAAACTTGATAAATTTACTTGCAAATGTCAAATAATTTGTAGTTAAATAATAAAAATGTTTAGTGAATTGTTAGTAATTTAATATAAATTTGTCTTCATAAACTTTAACTATTTATATTTTTTCATCGTAACTAAATAAAATTAACATCATACATATACTGATTTTTATCTTTTAGTCTACTACAGTCATTATTTAAGATTAAAGTTTCTCTTTCAATATATATTTTGTTTTACTGTTAAGTTTTACTTTTTTACTACAAGCCATTGTTTTTTTTTCTAAAGTAGTTCTTTCAAGTTTATAAAATCTTTTACTCTACAAGTCGTTATTTCTCGTATACTTTACTCCTTCAAAGTATAAGAATTTCCTACAAGTCTTTAGATTTCAAAATATTACTCTTTAAATTATAATTTAATTTACACTTTTTAATCTACAGTTATAAGTTTTTGAACTGAATTGTTCATATCAATACAAAATAATTTGAATGTTCTACTACAGTCGTTTGTGTAAAGCTGTGGTTTCATAAAGCATACTTTGGAAAAAAAAAAAGTTAAAACAAAATTTTCTCAGTAAATTTGTAATTAACCTGTCTAAGAGGTCTTCCGACGACATTTTTCCCTCCTCCAGCATTTTGCATGCAGTAGAATGCTTGTTGAAATCCATTTCATCTGTGTTTATCTTATAATCGATGCACTCTGTAGACAATGATATCAATTACCTTGAGCACACTCAGTTTTCAGTGCTACCACCAAAAATTTTGGTCTTACCAGCATAGAGGTTATGAAAGTTGCGCAAGTTAAAGGCAGAGCCTTAAGACTGGTTTAATTAAAAGCGGCAACTTTAATTGAGTACAGTGCAGCATTGCTGTACAATTACTAACAGTACAGAAAAGTAAGTACGCAAAAATGCGTTTTTTTTTTTCGTTAGCAAACTAGTGATCAAAACTTCTAATGGTTTAAGAAACGCGGTAAAGTTGACCGGTTTTATTCAAATAGCAAAGTCCGTGGTTTCATTTATTTTTAATCTTTGAAAAACAATTATACAAGAGTATATTTTTAGTTGATTACAAAGCCATTTAATATATTTGTTGTACAAATGAATTAAAGTTTAATTATTAATAAACATAATAACACAATATAAATATTTTTTGTGAAACTATCTTATTAAAAACCGATTACTGTAAAATTATTGATTTTATAAGTTTGCTATTATCTACAAAAAGGCAGTATTGTTTTGTTTATGTTTATACTTGCTTGTAATAAATTAACCCATTTACTCTCTAAATAATCTAAGTTCGTATGGTTGCTTGTTGAGTCTGTAAAAGTGATTGAATATGCTTCTTCAAAGGTTTTGTTCGATGTTGGATGCTTGTTGGCGTAGTGAAGTTTGAGTGCAGCTCGATCATTTGTCTCGCTGGTGGTCATGTTCTTCCAGTTATGTCTGTGAGAGCACCATCTTTGGGAAAAAGACGTAATTGTCTGTCCCACATAGTGCTCACCACAGATATTGCACTTTGCCGCATAAATCCCAAAATTTTTGCAATTCAAATTCTTTTTTAATTCAATTGTTTTACCACTTTTTGATTTTATTAAGTTAGTTTTTTTCACCATTCCGCCTACTCCCCCTCGGTTGCACAATAAGCATTTTCCACAAGGGTGAGATCCACCAATTGCTACACTATTTTCATAGGCTTGGATCTTATAGTTTGTTAATAGTGCCGCAATTGTTTGTGGACGTTTATATGCCACTAAAACATTCGGGTTTAGTTCTCTTTCTTTCTTAGTGAGTTTTAATAGTTTTGGAAAGTTTGTCGTCCAAACACTTATATTATCGTTAATTTCTCTTGCCTTCTTCATTGGAGGTCCAAACCGATCTTTCCATTCTACTGTGATATTAATCATATCCTCAACTAAAGCCTTACAGAAGCAAGATCTTAAACATTTATCTTTTAAAGACTTTATTGCTTCTAAGTAATCATTGTCACGTTCGCACAATCTTCTTAGTCTTATTGACTCTCCGAATATAATTGATTTGTAAATGGAGCATGGATGGTGTGATTTTCCATTTACAAATACACGATTTTTTGCTGTTGGTTTTATGTAGTTTTTTACATAAAACCCGCTTATTTCTGTCTTGTCAATGACATGATTAATATCCAAAAACTCAAGTTCGTCACCATCATTTTTTGTAGATATTTGTCTGAAAACTAGCTTAAGATTGTGTTCTTCAAACGCACATTTCAATTGTCTTTTAACATTATCTGTAATATCTAATGTCTCAGACAAAAAGACAATATCATCAATGTAGCGTTTGAAGAGTTTTGTAGTTTTAATTGTAGTTGCAATAGGCATTATAACGTGGTGCAGTGCAATATTTGCAATTGACACTGAGTTGTTGTCACCAGTTATAATTCCTTTGGATTGTTTGTAGAAGGAATTGCCGTTTTTTACTACAATATTTTCAAGGGGAAAAAATCACCAATAAAAACAATTGACTTGTGTCCTGGACCGATTTGCGAATTATTTATAAATCTTTAAGATAATATAATATAATATATATCTTATATCTTATATAATAGAAAAGCTTATAGCACACTTCATCTGCAAACTTCAACGTTTTTGTTCTTCTTTACAAAACTTATAAGTGAACGTTACTCACAACACACCAGTATAAGGCTTAGACAAATTTTGAAAATGCTTTTTTATATAAGCCTTATAATTAGCTCATTTTAAGTTAGATTAAGATTTTTTATACTTTCAAACACTCAAAACTATGAAGATTATAAAATATAGAGTATTTTAATTTTATCACAGTAAAATAAAAACGCAAACTTAAATATTCTCTAAGACTAGTTTGCTTATTTCTACTAAGTTTTTTGACAATTAAAACTTATTTTTTGTATATAGGTGTTAAAAGTATAACTACTCTATTAAAGTTTTAAACAATAATATTAAAAAAATAGTCATTAATTTTTTATTCGGCTGAATTTGTAATACTTAATTTAAAATATTTAATTAGTTTGAAAAAAAGAGTTTTAATCAGAATAAAGTTTGTTTTTACTACTTTATTTAACAATATAAATCAATGCGACTAGTTAAAAACTTTTAATCAAAATATAAATCATAAAACTTTTTTCTGAATATAAGTATATTTATTTTAATTGTAAGTTTTCAAATGTGATTTTTGGAAATATATTTTAATGAATTGGTTTAGCATTTTTGTATTAAGTTCAAAGCAATAATAAGTAATCTTTGAACAGTTTTAAACCGTGTCTTACAAAGCACACACCGTTTATGTAAACTTACGTGTAACAGACATTTAGTAAGTATTGAATTAACTTTTTTCTTGAAAATTTTGTACTTTGTTGGAGGATCTATAAATATTTTACTTCAGAATAAACCACATAGACAGGATGAAACTAATTATTTTGAAGAAGGTGATTAAAAAATAATTTTTGAATAAATCTTTGTTTATAATAATTTAATAATGTAAATATTAAAACATTATATAAAACATAAATTTCAAAATTTTTCAAGTGGAATACAAACAAAATAATATATCGAATATAAATTCCATTTAACTTTACTGAAAAATTTAAGACTACTCGAGAAAAAAAACCCATTAGCAATAAAAATACCATATGTCATATATATTAACTATCTCGATGAACATTCTTTATCTTGACCTCTGATTCTATATTTTTTTCTTCAAATGTTGGTAAAGTTGTGGAATTATAAAGTAGAAAATTAATATTACAATAATAAGCAATTTAACTATAAGCCATTTAAAGCAGCAATACTCCCTGATACACTTATCTATAAATACATACACTCTAATAGTTTAAGCCAATAGAACAATTTATCTAGAGACTTGATATCAAAATAATCTATAAAACTCTACTTTCGTTTTAAATGATAAGTTTTTAGCACTCTTAGTTCCAAATGGTTAAGTAAAAACCATCTGCTACTAAACAGTTAAATTTATATTTTATTTCTGATCAAAGTTCCTAATTAGTTTAGTTTAATTAACAATTAAAAACACTTTGTACTATTTGAAAAAAAGTTCAAACGTTTTAATGAAAATGGAAAACCTGAAGTGTTTTTAATATTCATTTAAGTTAGTTTGAATATTATAAAAATATTTAATACTGCATGAGTTTTGTACAAATAAATTCAAAAAATTTATGAAAAAAGAAATACTGTTTTGAAGTGTGCAAAATGTACACAACTTAGAGATATGGTAGCCATAGATTTTTTGAATTTCAGGTTTTTAGAAGTAAAAGTTACTTTGTTTATTTTAGTATAAAACTAAAGTTAAAGTAAAAACTTGTATTGAATAATACAAAAGCTTATTATTGTAGTGCTAATTTTAATGATAGTTTTAAATAATACAAAAAGTATATTGTAAATGAAAGATTTTTTGTGTCTAAATAAATTGTATTTATATTGAAAGTATAAATTATTTAAAATTGCAGGGTAATCTTTGCCTAAAATGTTAAACTCTGCGGTTTATGAAAACCCTGTAAATAAAGTCTGTCTTTTATAGCTACTATATAATTTCAATTGAAATTTTTCTTAAAAATATTTCTTAATGGCGCACAAAAGACTAATATTTAATAATATTATTTAGCTTTAGAACTCCACAGCTCCGTAAATAAATATATCTCCAAAAAAAATACACTTTCATTCGATTAATTACTAGTTGTTTTAATATGTGCTGACAGATCATTGTTTTAAATGATATTTTTGATTTAATCAAAGAAGGTTTGTTAATTCAGTGCTACGGTGTTGTAGGAGTGCTATTGACATAAAAACTGAAAAGTTGGTGTATTAAAACCCGCATTTATTAAATAAAATAAGACTTCTGTTACTAGCTTTAAACGAATGTTACAGTAATTTTAAAGTAACGTTCCAAAAATATTAAATTTGATAATCAACTCAAAAAAAAAGTTATGCTTATTTTATGCAAATTTTTTATACATATTTTTAAAGTTAAAATATTATTTTTTCTTTCAAGTAGAGCAATTATCCTTAATGCATAGTTAAAACGGTAGTTTTTAGAGCAGGAATTTAGGTTAACAAAAGATTTTATGTCGACTAAAACGAACATCTGGAAGAGTTAGTGACGTAACATGAAATAATAAAAAATTTTATGCTAATTTTATGCAAATTTTTCATACATATTTTTAAACGATCTTATGTCGACTAAAACGAACATCTGGAAGAGTTAGTGACGTAACATGAAAATTCTGAAATTTAAAAAATATTTTAGAATATATATTGGATATAATTTTTGGGGTGGGTGGGATGGATAACTAAATCGAAAACTGCAGTTCGAAGAGAGGCTGAAAGCAAGATCGCACAATCGCGCGCAAAGCGCGCTGTTGTGCTTATTTTGCGAAGCAAAACCGAAAGAAAGCAGAGCTTTCTGAGGTTGGGACGTACAATGAAAGCGAAGCTTTGGAGGCATGGAAGTTAAAGCAAGACCGCACAATCGCGCGCAAAGCGTGCTGTTGTGCTTATTTTGCGAAGCAAAACCGAAAGAAAGCGGAGCTTTCTGAGGTTGGGACGTAAAAATAAAGCGAAGCTTTCGATTTCTGGAAGTTAAAGCAAGATCGAGCGCGAAGCGGGCCTTTTTTGCGAAGCAAAACCAAAAGAAAGCGAGCTTTCTGAGCCAGGATTTTAGCTTAACGAATTCAGATTTGTTTAAAGTTAAATATTATTTTTTCTTTCAAGTAGAGCAATTATCCTTAATGCTTAGTTAAAACGGTAGTTTTATTTTAGTTTTTAAGCAGAATTTAGGTTAACAAATTTAGATTTGTTTAAAGTTAAAATTAGTGGAGTAATTTTGTTTTAATACTTAGTTTAAACAACAGTTATTAAAAACTTAAAGTATTTTTTAAGAGTATTTGAAAAATAGTAGAAAATATTAAAATTTTTTTATACTTGTAATATTTTAGTTATAATTTTATTTACTTTATTATTAATTATTATTTATTAGTATTTGCTTTATTTGGCTAGCACAAAAGCGCGCTCTGCGCGCGGTGTGCGATACTTTTAGCTACTTATTACAAACTATTTTCTTACTTATGTAGTTCTTTTTGTTTTATAGTTAAGTAAATAGATATTTTTTTTTCTTTTTACATTATCTGTTTCAAACTAACTTGTTCTAATCCATAGTTTAAACATAAGTTTTCTAAAATTTTAAGAGTTTTTGATAGTATTTCAAAATTATCAAAAATTTGAAAAATTTCTAACTAATAATTTTAATTTACTTATTTTATTATTTATCTGCCTTATACGGCTAGCACAAAAGCGCGCTTTGCGCGCGGTGTGCGATGCTCTTGGCCATTTATTAAAATCTGTTTTCAGTTTAAAGTACCTCTTAATTGTTTTATTGTTTACTTCATAGATATATTTAACCTGAAAACCACTCTAAGAAAGTAATTTACAGTAATCCATATAAATTATAAAACTTATTTTGTTATTGTTTATGTTAAACGACGCTGTTGTGTTCTGGCAAGGTTTTTATAACTTTGAGGTTATTTGCCAACTTTATTTGCATACTTTTTGAATAAACTCATACAAAACGGATTTTTTACCAAACATTATCCAAACACTCTCTTTAAACGAAACTTGATAAATTTACTTGCAAATGTCAAATAATTTGTAGTTAAATAATAAAAATGTTTAGTGAATTGTTAGTAATTTAATATAAATTTGTCTTCATAAACTTTAACTATTTATATTTTTTCATCGTAACTAAATAAAATTAACATCATACATATACTGATTTTTATCTTTTAGTCTACTACAGTCATTATTTAAGATTAAAGTTTCTCTTTCAATATATATTTTGTTTTACTGTTAAGTTTTACTTTTTTACTACAAGCCATTGTTTTTTTTTCTAAAGTAGTTCTTTCAAGTTTATAAAATCTTTTACTCTACAAGTCGTTATTTCTCGTATACTTTACTCCTTCAAAGTATAAGAATTTCCTACAAGTCTTTAGATTTCAAAATATTACTCTTTAAATTATAATTTAATTTACACTTTTTAATCTACAGTTATAAGTTTTTGAACTGAATTGTTCATATCAATACAAAATAATTTGAATGTTCTACTACAGTCGTTTGTGTAAAGCTGTGGTTTCATAAAGCATACTTTGGAAAAAAAAAAAGTTAAAACAAAATTTTCTCAGTAAATTTGTAATTAACCTGTCTAAGAGGTCTTCCGACGCCATTTTTCCCTCCTCCAGCATTTTGCATGCAGTAGAATGCTTGTTGAAATCCATTTCATCTGTGTTTATCTTATAATCGATGCACTCTGTAGACAATGATATCAATTACCTTGAGCACACTCAGTTTTCAGTGCTACCACCAAAAATTTTGGTCTTACCAGCATAGAGGTTATGAAAGTTGCGCAAGTTAAAGGCAGAGCCTTAAGACTGGTTTAATTAAAAGCGGCAACTTTAATTGAGTACAGTGCAGCATTGCTGTACAATTACTAACAGTACAGAAAAGTAAGTACGCAAAAATGCGTTTTTTTTTTCGTTAGCAAACTAGTGATCAAAACTTCTAATGGTTTAAGAAACGCGGTAAAGTTGACCGGTTTTATTCAAATAGCAAAGTCCGTGGTTTCATTTATTTTTAATCTTTGAAAAACAATTATACAAGAGTATATTTTTAGTTGATTACAAAGCCATTTAATATATTTGTTGTACAAATGAATTAAAGTTTAATTATTAAGAAACATAATAACACAATATATATATCAATATAAAATTTGAAAGCTGTTGCTAAAAATAAAAAAACTTCTCAAACATACCTTTTGTTTCTGTCACCTGCGTGTAGAATAACAGGGTAGTTGCCAAAAAGACCAATTTCATATTTTAAGTATCTGTTTATTTATTAGTTTAATGTTTATGATATTCATAGACACATGAATTCATAGACATGAATTCATAGACACATGAAAGCAAGATCGCACAATCGCGCGCAAAGCGTGCTGTTGTGCTTATTTTGCGAAGCAAAACCGAAAGAAAGCAGAGCTTTCTGAGGTTGGGACGTACAATGAAAGCGAAGCTTTGGAGGCATGGAAGTTAAAGCAAGACCGCACAATCGCGCGCAAAGCGCGCTGTTGTGCTTATTTTGCGAAGCTGTTGTGCTTATTATTTATGCGCAAAGCGCGCTGTTGTGCTGTTGTGCTGTTGTGCAAAGCGCGCTGTTGTGCTTATTATTTATGGGACGTAAAAATAAAGCGAAGCTTTCGATGTCTGGAAGTTAAAGCAAGATCGAGCGCGAAGCGGGCCTTTTTTGCGAAGCAAAACCAAAAGAAAGCGAGCTTTCTGAGCCAGGATTTTAGCTTAACGAATTCAGATTTGTTTAAAGTTAAAATATTATTTTTTCTTTCAAGTAGAGCAATTATCCTTAATGCTTAGTTAAAACGGTAGTTTTATTTTAGTTTTTAAGCAGAATTTAGGTTAACAAATTTAGATTTGTTTAAAGTTAAAATTAGTGGAGTAATTTTGTTTTAATACTTAGTTTAAACAACAGTTATTAAAAACTTAAAGTATTTTTTAAGAGTATTTGAAAAATAGTAGAAAATATTAAAATTTTTTTATACTTGTAATATTTTAGTTATAATTTTATTTACTTTATTATTAATTATTATTTATTAGTATTTGCTTTATTTGGCTAGCACAAAAGCGCGCTCTGCGCGCGGTGTGCGATACTTTTAGCTACTTATTACAAACTATTTTCTTACTTATGTAGTTCTTTTTGTTTTATAGTTAAGTAAATAGATATTTTTTTTTTCTTTTTACATTATCTGTTTCAAACTAACTTGTTCTAATCCATAGTTTAAACATAAGTTTTCTAAAATTTTAAGAGTTTTTGATAGTATTTCAAAATTATCAAAAATTTGAAAAATTTCTAACTAATAATTTTAATTTACTTATTTTATTATTTATCTGCCTTATACGGCTAGCACAAAAGCGCGCTTTGCGCGCGGTGTGCGATGCTCTTGGCCATTTATTAAAATCTGTTTTCAGTTTAAAGTACCTCTTAATTGTTTTATTGTTTACTTCATAGATATATTTAACCTGAAAACCACTCTAAGAAAGTAATTTACAGTAATCCATATAAATTATAAAACTTATTTTGTTATTGTTTATGTTAAACGACGCTGTTGTGTTCTGGCAAGGTTTTTATAACTTTGAGGTTATTTGCCAACTTTATTTGCATACTTTTTGAATAAACTCATACAAAACGGATTTTTTACCAAACATTATCCAAACACTCTCTTTAAACGAAACTTGATAAATTTACTTGCAAATGTCAAATAATTTGTAGTTAAATAATAAAAATGTTTAGTGAATTGTTAGTAATTTAATATAAATTTGTCTTCATAAAATTTAACTATTTATATTTTTTCATCGTAACTAAATAAAATTAACATCATACATATACTGATTTTTATCTTTTAGTCTACTACAGTCATTATTTAAGATTAAAGTTTCTCTTTCAATATATATTTTGTTTTACTGTTAAGTTTTACTTTTTTACTACAAGCCATTGTTTTTTTTTCTAAAGTAGTTCTTTCAAGTTTATAAAATCTTTTACTCTACAAGTCGTTATTTCTCGTATACTTTACTCCTTCAAAGTATAAGAATTTCCTACAAGTCTTTAGATTTCAAAATATTACTCTTTAAATTATAATTTAATTTACACTTTTTAATCTACAGTTATAAGTTTTTGAACTGAATTGTTCATATCAATACAAAATAATTTGAATGTTCTACTACAGTCGTTTGTGTAAAGCTGTGGTTTCATAAAGCATACTTTGGAAAAAAAAAAAGTTAAAACAAAATTTTCTCAGTAAATTTGTAATTAACCTGTCTAAGAGGTCTTCCGACGCCATTTTTCCCTCCTCCAGCATTTTGCATGCAGTAGAATGCTTGTTGAAATCCATTTCATCTGTGTTTATCTTATAATCGATGCACTCTGTAGACAATGATATCAATTACCTTGAGCACACTCAGTTTTCAGTGCTACCACCAAAAATTTTGGTCTTACCAGCATAGAGGTTATGAAAGTTGCGCAAGTTAAAGGCAGAGCCTTAAGACTGGTTTAATTAAAAGCGGCAACTTTAATTGAGTACAGTGCAGCATTGCTGTACAATTACTAACAGTACAGAAAAGTAAGTACGCAAAAATGCGTTTTTTTTTTTCGTTAGCAAACTAGTGATCAAAACTTCTAATGGTTTAAGAAACGCGGTAAAGTTGACCGGTTTTATTCAAATAGCAAAGTCCGTGGTTTCATTTATTTTTAATCTTTGAAAAACAATTATACAAGAGTATATTTTTAGTTGATTACAAAGCCATTTAATATATTTGTTGTACAAATGAATTAAAGTTTAATTATTAAGAAACATAATAACACAATATATATATCAATATAAAATTTGAAAGCTGTTGCTAAAAATAAAAAACTTCTCAAACATACCTTTTGTTTCTGTCACCTGCGTGTAGAATAACAGGGTAGTTGCCAAAAAGACCAATTTCATATTTTAAATATCTGTTTATTTATTAGTTTAATATATAATTTTTAAATCATATAGTTAGGTTTTGTTTATATTAGTCTTCCACGAAAAGTTTTAATAAACGATTCTAAAATACTCGTCTAAAAAACAGCAAAAAAAAATTGTATAAAATGTTTTGCATAATCAGATGTTATATCATATTCTACAAAAATTAAATAAAAAACACAAAAAGCTTATAGCACACTTCATCTGCAAACTTCAACGTTTTTGTTCTTCTTTACAAAACTTATAAGTGAACGTTACTCACAACACACCAGTATAAGAAATAAGCAGAAAGCTTGCTGTGATTACAAATTGCTTGACTAACTGCTGACTTCATAAAAACTTCCTGCTTATTTGCTGCGTGGTAATGAGCAAGTAGGTAGGCGTAAAGTTATTAAGCTTTTAAACAATAAGTGCGGCTTGCTTACAATGTTTGTTTTAAAAGTAATTCACTTTTATTTTTTAAAGAATACTGCACAAAGCAGCGGCTCGCCTGATTTTTAAAATATACGCGCGGCACACTATCAAAAAAGAATCAATGTGTAGTGAGGGTTGAGTTATTTACAACAATAAGTTTAATAAATTCCAAACGATAACTATAACATACCCAGCATAGATATGTACAGAACAAAGTTCTTAAAAATTACTGTATGCTTCTGCACTGCACTTTTCTTGCTTATTCTATATATATATGTATCTATCTTTAACCTTGTTATACTTATTTGACTTGCTAAAAAATCAAAGCCTGTGAGTTTTATTTTATTGAAAACCATTTGGTCGATTAAGAGTTTAAGACTTGTACAATTTTCGGCTTAGACGACTTATAATAATGTGGCTTAGACAAATTTTGAAAATGTTTTTTTTATATAAGCCTTATAATTAGCTCATTTTAAGTTAAATTAAGATTTTTTATACTTTCAAACACTCAAAACATTGAAAATTATAAAATATAGAGTATTTTAATTTTATCACAGTAAAATAAAAACGCAAACTTAAACATTCTCTAAGACTAGTTTGCTTATTTCTACTAAGTTTTTTGACAATTAAAACTTATTTTTTGTATATAGGTGTTAAAAGTATAACTACTCTATTAAAGTTTTAAACAATAATGTTAAAAAAATAGTCATTCATTTTTTATTCGGCTGAATTTGTAATACTTAATTTAAAATATTTAATTAGTTTGAAAAAAAGAGTTTTAATCAGAATAAAGTTTGTTTTTACTACTTTATTTAACAATATAAATCAATGCGACTAGTTAAAAACTTTTAATCAAAAAATAAATCATAAAACTTTTTTCTGAATATAAGTATATTTGTTTCAATTGTAAGTTTTCAAATGTGATTTTTGGAAATATATTTTAATGAATTGGTTTAGCATTTTTGTATTAAGTTCAAAGCAATAATAAGTAACCTTTGAACAGTTTTAAACCGTGTCTTACAAAGCACACACCGTTTATGTAAACTTACGTGTAACAGACATTTAGTAAGTATTGGATTAACTTTTTTCTTTAAAATTTTGTACTTTGTTGGAGGATCTAAAAATATTTTACTTCCGAATAAACCACATAGACAGGATGAAACTAATTATTTTGAAGTAAGGTGATTAAAAAATAATTTTTGAATAAATCTTTGTTTATAATAATTTAATAATGTAAATATTAAAACATTCATACAAAACGTTGTATCTTCTATTGACTTATTTATAACATAAAACTTTAAAAAAAAAAAACTAACAAGCTGTACCATCTACCCTTTTTTAAGTTAGGCCGTACAATAAAAAAATATTTTTTTATTAAAGTTGTTGTTTATTTTATAGGTCTATTATGATAGCAAACCACCACTATTATATTTTGAGTAGATGCTAAAAAAAGTTAAAATTTAAACTTATACTAAGATTTGAACATGTTATTGAATGGGTTATCATTATTTTATTTAGAACAAGGACATAATTCATATATCTTGATTGTTTTTATCATCTGTTAACAAATAGCTTTAAAAAGTGGTTACTACAACTAAAGATACCAAAAACATTAAAATCGAAAAAAGTCAAACTGGTATAAAAATTTTAAAACATTTAAAAAATTAACAAACAATATTGATTAAAACTTTTTCATATTTTTATCAAAATTAATAGTTAGTTAGCACTGTTTTGATAAGTTTGTTAATATAATTTTGCGTTGGTCAGGGAGGTCCTACCATTTTATCCGTCGGAAAAAAATATACACTGTAGTTTACGTGAGCCACTAAATTTTATCTTCTTTTTTAACTAAGCTTTGAAGAAAAATTACAACAGTGGTGTGCTGCTCCCATGGTTGCCAGAATTATTCAGCTATCGATTGCCCTCCTATAAGTTTTGTATGAAAAGTGTATAAACAGTACTTTAATTTTATTAATCAGCTATTGTACTAAAGATGAGAAACACTTTGTTAAAATGACTTAGATTTCTATGAAAGTCAACATACTTATATTTCTTTTTCGCATAAAATGATCTTTTTATAAACTGCTTTAACAATAAACCAAGCTTTCACTTATTACCTCATTTAAACCAACATTTCTAGCAAATTTAAAAAAGACAAAAATAATTTATAATTTTTTTTTGTAGTGTAGTTACTGATTGATAATAGTTTGAAATAAAATATAAATATAATATACTGTACATAGTCTATATATCAGGAAAGAAAACAGTATATTTTGTTTACTTGTTAAATCTTGCCTCAAAAGAAATATTTTATTACTGTAAGTTTTAAACTTTGATAAAATTTTCTAAAGTATTATAAGTTATTGGTTAAGTTCGTAAAGTAAAACACTGTACTTTAAAATAATTTAATTAAGTAAATAAAATGCCTTTAAGTTTTTCTTGCCGTTAAATTTTATTAAGTAAATTAGTAGAGAATGACTAAATATTTGTAAATGAAAATAGACAAACAAGTAGTTAGACATAGATTATAAAATTTGTATTTTAGCGTAATATGATTTCGTAAAGCTAATATTCAGAAACTGACAATAAAGAGGTTTTTAGTTTAGTATGTAGTAAAGTATTATTATAAAAAAGAAAATAAATGTAATTTATGTGTAAACCTGCGTTAAAAAAAAACCTTAAGCTTTGATCTTTTTTGCTTAAAAGGTAAAAAAAGCATGGTTTATTAACTTGAATAACAAAAGTTTTAAGTAAAATTTAAAAGCTTACGCCCCAGGGCCGACGAGGGCGTAGAAGGCTCGAAAGACGCTGCCCGCCATAAAAAGCGCGAAAACCGGCAAGTTTGCGCGGGAACGGCCTGATTCGTTGTTTATTGGGCACTCTTCCTCCTCTTCGCATTTTCCTTTTGTTTTACATAGTGCGGCATAATAATCAATGCAGCCACTTTCTTTAAGTCCCCCGGCAGCCAGGTAAGAGCAGTGGTTATTTAACGAATAAAAAGGCTGGTCTACATCCCACCTTATCACAACGTTGGTATCTTCTACTTTAGCTCCGTTGGAGAAAACGAAGGGGTTGGCATCCGAGCCAGTAGATGACGAATCCCGAAGGGTTACATCAAGCCAGATGCCGCCAGGAGGCAGTCCTTTTTCCGCGCGGTACTTGTAAATGACAAAAACAGCTTTCCTCGCGTTATCACTGTGAAAATTGATGAAATGTAATTCTGTTTTCTTAATTTACCTTATTTTAAGTATTTTACTGATAAAAAACGTTGTTAAAAAACATGTACTAAACGTTATAACAATTGTCTACCACAGTCATATATTTTTTGTAAATTTTGTCATATCATTAACTATGCTTTGTCATTAAGTTATTCTTATATATAAGTTATACTGATTATTTTTGTATAAAGCTGCTCTTTTAATAAAAAAAAAGTATATTTTATTCTACAAATAGTTATTTTTCGTATAAAATTAACCTTTTAAGTGAGAATATTTTTTTTTTATAAAACCTTTGAATTTTAGTAATTTTGCTTATTTATCTATTATGTTTGGGCAATTCAGTTTAGTGCTCTTTTAATAAAAAAAAAAGTTATGCTTCTATTTAAAAGTTACAAAACTTTGGATTAGTTTTCTTTATCAATAAAGAATTAATTTCATATCTAAATTTTCTACACAGTCTAATGGCGACGCGTGGTGTTTTATTAGGGGTGCGAAAAACATAAAAGTATTTAAGAAACCCCTTGATTTGATATATTTCAAAAATTAATTTACTAGGGTAAATATACTGCAATTACAGAAAATCGTTAGTAAAAAAATTTTGTTTTAAAAATAATATTATTAACAGTTTAATACTTAAAAAAAAGTTTTATTATAAAAAAAAATTACGCGACGCCCCTGCTACTGTAATTATTTTTCGAAAAAAGTTTACTTTTTATGTTTAGCTGTCCTGGAAAGGAAATTAAACTGTACCCGAAAAGTTTTTCCTTACATCAGGTCTTAAGACAAAACATATTGAGGGCCATTTTCTGTCGTTCAATAATTTGTAATTTTAATAACAAATTTTGTTAATATAACAGATTATTGAAAGTGTTAATGATAATATTGCTTTTAAGGAGAAGAAAAGACAAGGTTTACAAAATCATCCTAAATCAAAGCGTAAATAAGTTAAAAAGTATAAGTTTGTGTGTTAAACTTTTTTATTTTTAAGTTTATCTATAAATTTGCAATTAAATTATGTTTTTTTTTTTTTAATCAAAATTAACTTTTTGTGTTATTCGTATTCTTCATTTGTTCGTTATCTGTTTTTAAGTTTAAGTGGCCTAAGTTTTGATGCCTGGGTCCATCGTATTGACAACAAACTCGCAGTAGTGATAATAAATAATTAAAACTTTTGTTGTATAAGTATCTATTTTAACTAGTTAATGTTTTAGGTCAAATAAAGTTATGCTTTTTTTCTGTATGTCATTACTTTTTTAATTAGCTTGTTTTTTAGTTATATAAAGGTTACTTCTTTTTGCTATATTTATAAGTTTTAAAAAATTGCAATATTAATACAAACAAACTATACTTGACTACCATAATCGTTAGTTTTTTCTGTAAAGCTGTAGTTTAATATTACATTATGTTATACAAAAAAATATTTTGTTCTTTTATTCTTATTTTTTAAGGAATCTGATTTTCAATAATAGTCTTATATTATACACTTATAAGTTTTCAAATAAAGTTATCTTTAACGAACAAAACGAATTGCATAATCTGCTATAGTCATTTTTTAGTATTTATTTAATCATAAATTGTATTATAGATGAAAATTATGTTTTTTATATAATAGTGTATTTTTAAGTAGTTCTTTAGAATTTTTTAAATAACAATATTTTACTACAAGTTGCTGCTTTTCGTAAACATTAGTTATTTCAATTTAGATAAAATGCTTATACTCTACAAGTCTTTTGTTTGTTTACTTGCGCTTTTAGTTATAAAACTACTAACAACTTTATTTTACAAGTATAATATTTTGATTTATGTTGTTTTCATTAATTTACAATAAATTGTTTTTGTCTACTACAGTCATAATTTTATAATGTTAGGCTTTTTTCATAAATTGACAAAATATTCATAAAACACTAGGTACGCTAAGTTATGTCTTCGGTTTGAGTTTTTGAGTTGGAGGTTTTGTGTTAGTCTTGCAGCATTTAGTGTGGTACACGCCAAGTATTCGAAGTTTTTTTTTTTCAAAAGATGATTCATTATAAAAAAGTTAAGTATATACCATAAAAAAGTACCTTCTTGTTTTAGAAGGTCTGAAGTTTCAGAAAACATTTTTTTTAAGTAAATATTTTTAAATTAACTTAAATTACGTCTCAATAGTATATATTCTATATATGATATCGTTAAAAAACTTTTCAAAAATGACGTCAAAAAAACGTCATTATTCCTCATAAAAAATAGTTTTGGAGATTTCTCATATAAAGAGTCAAAGTTTGTCTTTAAAAATGATATGGGCGTTTTCCTCAAGGTCTGTAGTTTTGAAAATAAGTCTTTGAATTTTAATTTTTAATTTTAGACGTATTTTTTTCAAAAATTACGTCACAAAAAAAGTCATTTTTCGTCATAAAAAATATTTTTGAAGAATTCTCATATAAAGAATCTAAAATGGTCTTTGAAAATGATATGGGAGTCTTCCCTAAGGTCTGTAGTTTTGCAAATAAGTCTTTGATTATTAATTTTTAACGTTTTTTTTTTCAAAAATGACGTCACAAAAAAAAGTCATTTTTCGCCATAAAAGATAGTTTCCGAGAAAACTCCTATAAAAACACAAAATTAATTATTTAAAATAGTATGGGCGTCTTTTTTGATTTTTGTATTTTCAATTTTAATTTTGATTTTGATTTTTTTAATATTAAGTTATAGAAAAATAATCGTTTGTTAAGCATTTCTTAAGTTTATTTCCTCATAACGAGGATTAACTGATAAAAAAATTGAGAATCTTTATCAAGTTTTGTAACATTTCAAATAAGTTTCTGATTGTTTTAAAAACGTTTCAAAAATGACGTTACAAAAAAAAAATTTGCCTTATAAAATTTGACTCATAGAGTTCTTCTATAAATCTATAAATTTAGATTTGATAGTTTAGAAACTAATCCAGTTGGTGGAGTTTTAAAATATAGTCTTAACGAAAACATCATACATAAAGAACATGAACAAATGAAAATACGTATTACATCTGGTCACAGAGAAGAGGTAATAAAAAAATATTTTCAATAAAAATCCAAGAAAAAATATTGATGAAAGTTTAAAAACAGAAACAGCTCAACAGCAGTTTCAAGGTGGAAATGTTTCAGCTAGGTAAATCAGATTTTACAAAATACAAATTACTTTTCACCATACCTATTAACTTTTTTTTTTTCTTATAACCTATAATTTTTCCAGAATTTACTCATCTCAAATTACCAAAGTTTTGGCAAAACATCACAGCCAAACGAGATATAATTGGTTCGATGAACTGAAAAAAAAAAAAAAAAGCATATAAGACTGAAGACAAAAAAAGCAGAGAAGTAAAAGGCTATATTCAGCAGCTAAATAAAAACAAGTTTGCCGTGTATAGGTATACTGAGAAAGGTATTAAGTATTAAACTTTAAATTGTAAATTTATCTATAAATGCAAATACTTTTTAAACTATATATAATAGGATTGGAAATATTAGCAAAACACCTAAAAACAAGCCTCTTTTTTGACGCAGCACAGAGTGTGATCAAAAAACCAGCTAAAGTTCCAGGTTGATTTATTAACAAATTATCAAAACTGTTTGGTAACGATTGAAGTATTAAGTTTAAGTATACAAGTTTTTCAAAACAACTTAGTTATTAGAGTAGTTTCAATTTTAGAATTTAACGCGTTAAATTGAACAAAACAAGCTTAAACAACACAGGTAAAAAAAAAATACTATGCTCTTGTACTTGGTGGTCATGGCAGAGGTGAGCCTCCATTTCCAGTTGCAGAAATGGTTTCAAATTCACATAAAACAATTGATGTGCAAGTATTATCAGTTCAGAAGACTTGTGTTATCAGTTTAAAAAATTCAGTACAGCTCCTATATGGAAAATCGAAGTAGATTTTTCTTATCCATTTTTACACTCAATTTCCAGTGTATTTAATAATGAAACTTTGCACAGCTACATTACACGGTAAGTATAAAGTATATTACATGTTGTGTATTCCATTTAGAACTGAAATAAACAGGTATTACAATAAGGAAGTGAACAACAAAAAATTATCAATCACACCTGCTCTTCCCACTTGTTAAAGGCAGTGATTAACCATATAAACAAAACCACTATTGACAAGACTGCTAAAAGGCTTTACGGTCATGTGTTTGCTTCAATGGTTAGTTTCAAAAGTTAATTACAAAAGGTAGTTTTTAAAAATGATGTTTTTAGATCAACTGTGATGATTTAGAAGAAATGTTAGTTACCTTCTACAATTTGTGCGCACTCAGCTTGTGTGAAAAATCTAGCTAGCTACCACTACAGACCTTGGAGAAGACGCCCATATCATTTTCAAAGACCATTTTAGATTCTTTATATGAGAATTCTTCAAAACTATTTTTTTATGACGAAAAATGACTTTTTTTTGTGACGTCATATTTGAATAAAATACGTCAAAAATTAAAAATCAATGACTTATTAGCAAAACTGCAGACTTTAGGGAAGACGCCCATATCATTTTTAAGATTAACTTCGACTCTTTATAGGAGAATTCTCCGAAACTTTTTTTTTATGGCAAAAAATGACTTTTTTTGTGACGTAATTTAAAAAAAAAATACGTCAAAAGTTAAAAATCAAAGACTTATTTGCAAAACTACAGACCTAAAGTAGAACGCCAATACCATTTTCAAAGATTATTTTAGACTCTTTATATGAGAATTCTCCAAAACTATTTTTTATGGCGAAAAATGTTTTTTTTTTGTGACGTAATTTTGAAAAAAAATACGTCAAAAATTAAAAATTAAAATTCAAAGACTTATTTGCAAAACTACAGACCTTGAGGAAGACGCCCATATCATTTTTAAAGACAAACTTTGACTCTTTATATGAGAATTCTCCAAAACTTTTTTTTTATAGCGAAAAATGACTGTTTTTTGTGACGTAATTTTTGAAAAAAAAAAACGTCAAAAATTAAAAATCATAAGACTTATTTGCGAAACTACAGACCTTGGGGAAGACGCCTTTATTATTTTTAAAGACCAACTTCGACTCTTTATAGAAGAATTCTCCAAAACTATTTTTGCATGGTAAAACATCACTTTTTTGTGACGTTATTTTTGAAACAAATACGTCAAAAATTAAAAATTGAAGACTCATTTGCGAAACTACAGACCTTGGGGATGACGCTCATATCATTTTCAAAGACCAAATATTATTCTTATTAAGAGAATTCTCCGAAACAAGATTACACGAATACTTGGCGAATAATACACTAAATGCTGCAGCGTTGTGTTTACAGAGTAAAATTAGGTTTATGGACTGTGAGTTCTTATTTGTTCCCTCCTTACATCTTGTTATTTTAGTATTTACAACCTCGTACTTAATTTATTTGATAATAATTTTAGTAATTTTATAGTTGTATATAATTTATTAATGATTTTTAGTACTATTTTAGTGATAATAAGTTTTAAATCTTTTGTATTTATTAAAGTTGGACCTTTTAGTAGTTTTACGGTTGCGTATAAATTATTAGTAGTTTCTAGTCTTTTCAGTGATGTAAATGTTCTTGTTTTTTAATTTAAAACAGTTGGTATAGTAATTGTTAATGATATTCAGATTGATATTCATATTGGTTTTCAATTTGGTATTCATATTGTTATTTATAATTGTAATTGATATTCGTTTTTGGATATGAGTGAGAGACCCATAAGTACACGTAGTAAAGAGAAAGGTTCTAGACAGAGCCTTGCGACTTTTAGAGTTGCAAGTGACTCTGGGGCAGTAATTGTTCCGCCGGTGCTTCCAGGCCCTGCGAGCGGACAACTTTGTAAGGTTTTCTTTAATCGTAAAATACTTTTTTAGCATAAAGTCATACACTTGTTTACACACCAGCATTTTTTTGGTAAAACTGATCTTTTAACTTTAAAGAAATAATGTTACTATTCTAAAAGTAATTAATTTTTGTAGAAAGTTAGTCTTCTAATTTAGAAAAAATTTTACTATTATGTATAGGTTGTTTTTATTAGCAAAAAATGAAATTTCTACTACATTCACTACTTTTCAGTTATTTTGCTTATTTAGTTATAAAGTATATTTTACAAAATTATAAAGTATTATAAAGTAGTTTTAGACAGTTATTAAATAATATAAAGTATACTAATTTTGTCTTGTAGTTAACGTTTTGTTCTATATATAACTTTTTTACATAAAGCTAGTACTTTATACTGAAATAAGTTGGTACTTGTGTCGAAAATATATTGTTATATATATATATATGTTATATGCTAACATTTAATAATATATATTATAATGCTATTAAATAAATAAATACTTATATAATTGATATCGTTAATTTTTAAATAAACTTGCTAATTTTCAACCCACAGTTATACTAACTGTGATTACAAACTGCTTGACTAACTGTTGACTTCATAAAAACTTCTTGCTTATTTGCTGCTTGGTAATGAGCAAGTAGGTAGGCGTAAAGCTATTGAGCTTTTAAACAATAAGTGCGGCTTGCTTACAATGTTTGTTTTAAAAGTAATTCACTTTTTTTTTCTATCAATACTAAACAAATCGCATTTATCAATCACAGTCATTATATTTTCTTAAGTTGCTCTTTATTCATCAATTATACTTTGTCATAAACTTATACTTACATTGTACAATTAATTATTTTTCTATAAGTTTACTCATTTTATAAAAAAAATTAACTTGTGTACTATCCGCCGTTATATTTTGTGTAAATTTAGTCATTTGATTCAAACTAAGTAATGTTTTATTCAATTGGTCATTTCATTACCTTTTTTGACACACTAGCTTTTTCAATTACAGCTAATTTTTACCTATATTGTACAAATTTAAACTTTTAGATAAAGTTGTTTTACTTTTTAAACATACAAAATATTTGTCATTGTCTACTACAGTCATTATTTAAGATTAAAGTTTCTCTTTCAATATATATATTGTTTTACTGTTAAGTTTTACTTTTTTACTACAAGTCATTGTTTTTTCTAAAGTAGTTCTTTTAAGTTTATAAAATTTTTTACTCTACAAGTCGTTGTTTCTCGTATACTTTACTCCTTCAAAGTATAAGAATTTCCTACAAGTCTTTAGATTTCAAAATATTACTCTTTAAATTATAATTTAATTTACACTTTTTAATCTACAGTTATAAGTATTGAATTGTTCATATCAATACAAAATAGTTTGAATGTTCTACTACAGTCGTTTGTGTAAAGCTGTGGTTTCATAAAGCATACTTTGGCAAAAAAAAAAGTTAAAACAAAATTTTCTCAGTAAATTTGTAATTAACCTGTCTAAGAGGTCTTCCGACGCCATTTTTCCCTCCTCCAGCATTTTGCATGCGGTAGAATGATCGTTGAAAGTCAATTCATCTGTGCTTATCTGATAATCGATGCACTCTGTAGACAATGATATTAATTACCTTGAGCACACTCAGTTTTCAGTGCTACCACCAAAAATTTTGGTCTTACCAGCATAGAGGTTATGAAAGTTGCGCAAGTTAAAGGCAGAGCCTTAAGACTGGTTTAATTAAAAGCGGCAACTTTAATTGAGTACAGTGCAGCATTGCTGTACAATTACTAACAATACAGAAAAGTAAGTACGCAAAAATGCGTTTTTTTTTCGTTAGCAAACTAGTGATCAAAACTTCTAATGGTTTAAGAAACGCGGTAAAGTTGACCGGTTTTATTCAAATAGCAAAGTCCGTGGTTTCATTTATTTTTAATCTTTGAAAAACAATTATACAAGAGTATATTTTTAGTTGATTACAAAGCCATTTAATATATTTGTTGTACAAATGAATTAAAGTTTAATTATTAAGAAACATAATAACACAATATATATCAATATAAAATCCGAAAGCTGTTGCTAAAAATAAAAAACTTCTCAAACATACCTTTTGTTTCTGTCACCTGCGTGTAGAATAACAGGGTAGTTGCCAAAAAGACCAATTTCATATTTTAAATATCTGTTTATTTATTAGTTTAATATATAATTTTTAAATTATATAGTTAGGTTTTGTTTATATTAGTCTTCCACGAAAGGTTTTAATAAACGATTCTAAAATACTCGTCTAAAAAACAGCAAAAAAAAATTGTATACAATGTTTTGCATAATCACATGTTATATCATATTCTACAAAAATTAAATAAAAAACACAAAAAGCTTATAGCACACTTCATCTGCAAACTTCAATGTTTTTGTTCTTCTTTACAAAACTTATAAGTGAACGTTACTCACAACACACCAGTATAAGAAATAAGCAGAAAGCTTGCTGTGATTACAAATTGCTTGACTAACTGCTGACTTCATAAAAACTTCCTGCTTATTTGCTGCGTGGTAATGAGCAAGTAGGTAGGCGTAAAGTTATTAAGCTTTTAAACAATAAGTGCGGCTTGCTTACAATGTTTGTTTTAAAAGTAATTCACTTTTGTTTTTTAAAGAACGTATGATACTGCACAAAGCAGCGGCTCGCCTGATTTTTAAAATATACGCGCGGCACACTATCAAAAAAGAATCAATGTGCAGTGAGGGTTGAGTTATTTACAACAATAAGTTTAATAAATTCCAAACGATAACTATACCATACCCAGCTTAGATATGTACAGAACAAAGTTCTTAAAAATTACTGTATGCTTCTGCACTGCACTTTTCTTGCTTATTCTATATATATATGTATCTATCTTTAACCTTGTTATACTTATTTGACTTGCTAAAAAATCAAAGCCTGTGAGTTTTATTTTATTGAAAACCATTTGGTCGATTAAGAGTTTAAGACTTGTACAATTTTCGGCTTAGACGACTTATAATAATGTGGCTTAGACAAATTTTGAAAATGTTTTTTTTATATAAGCCTTATAATTAGCTCATTTTAAGTTAAATTAAGATTTTTTATACTTTCAAACACTCAAAACATTGAAAATTATAAAATATAGAGTATTTTAATTTTATCACAGTAAAATAAAAACGCAAACTTAAACATTCTCTAAGACTAGTTTGCTTATTTCTACTAAGTTTTTTGACAATTAAAACTTATTTTTTGTATATAGGTGTTAAAAGTATAACTACTCTATTAAAGTTTTAAACAATAATGTTAAAAAAATAGTCATTCATTTTTTATTCGGCTGAATTTGTAATACTTAATTTAAAATATTTAATTAGTTTGAAAAAAAGAGTTTTAATCAGAATAAAGTTTGTTTTTACTACTTTATTTAACAATATAAATCAATGCGACTAGTTAAAAACTTTTAATCAAAAAATAAATCATAAAACTTTTTTCTGAATATAAGTATATTTGTTTCAATTGTAAGTTTTCAAATGTGATTTTTGGAAATATATTTTAATGAATTGGTTTAGCATTTTTGTATTAAGTTCAAAGCAATAATAAGTAACCTTTGAACAGTTTTAAACCGTGTCTTACAAAGCACACACCGTTTATGTAAACTTACGTGTAACAGACATTTAGTAAGTATTGGATTAACTTTTTTCTTTAAAATTTTGTACTTTGTTGGAGGATCTAAAAATATTTTACTTCCGAATAAACCACATAGACAGGATGAAACTAATTATTTTGAAGTAAGGTGATTAAAAAATAATTTTTGAATAAATCTTTGTTTATAATAATTTAATAATGTAAATATTAAAACATTCATACAAAACGTTGTATCTTCTATTGACTTATTTATAACATAAAACTTTAAAAAAAAAAAACTAACAAGCTGTACCATCTACCCTTTTTTAAGTTAGGCCGTACAATAAAAAAATATTTTTTTATTAAAGTTGTTGTTTATTTTATAGGTCTATTATGATAGCAAACCACCACTATTATATTTTGAGTAGATGCTAAAAAAAGTTAAAATTTAAACTTATACTAAGATTTGAACATGTTATTGAATGGGTTATCATTATTTTATTTAGAACAAGGACATAATTCATATATCTTGATTGTTTTTATCATCTGTTAACAAATAGCTTTAAAAAGTGGTTACTACAACTAAAGATACCAAAAACATTAAAATCGAAAAAAGTCAAACTGGTATAAAAATTTTAAAACATTTAAAAAATTAACAAACAATATTGATTAAAACTTTTTCATATTTTTATCAAAATTAATAGTTAGTTAGCACTGTTTTGATAAGTTTGTTAATATAATTTTGCGTTGGTCAGGGAGGTCCTACCATTTTATCCGTCGGAAAAAAATATACACTGTAGTTTACGTGAGCCACTAAATTTTATCTTCTTTTTTAACTAAGCTTTGAAGAAAAATTACAACAGTGGTGTGCTGCTCCCATGGTTGCCAGAATTATTCAGCTATCGATTGCCCTCCTATAAGTTTTGTATGAAAAGTGTATAAACAGTACTTTAATTTTATTAATCAGCTATTGTACTAAAGATGAGAAACACTTTGTTAAAATGACTTAGATTTCTATGAAAGTCAACATACTTATATTTCTTTTTCGCATAAAATGATCTTTTTATAAACTGCTTTAACAATAAACCAAGCTTTCACTTATTACCTCATTTAAACCAACATTTCTAGCAAATTTAAAAAAGACAAAAATAATTTATAATTTTTTTTTGTAGTGTAGTTACTGATTGATAATAGTTTGAAATAAAATATAAATATAATATACTGTACATAGTCTATATATCAGGAAAGAAAACAGTATATTTTGTTTACTTGTTAAATCTTGCCTCAAAAGAAATATTTTATTACTGTAAGTTTTAAACTTTGATAAAATTTTCTAAAGTATTATAAGTTATTGGTTAAGTTCGTAAAGTAAAACACTGTACTTTAAAATAATTTAATTAAGTAAATAAAATGCCTTTAAGTTTTTCTTGCCGTTAAATTTTATTAAGTAAATTAGTAGAGAATGACTAAATATTTGTAAATGAAAATAGACAAACAAGTAGTTAGACATAGATTATAAAATTTGTATTTTAGCGTAATATGATTTCGTAAAGCTAATATTCAGAAACTGACAATAAAGAGGTTTTTAGTTTAGTATGTAGTAAAGTATTATTATAAAAAAGAAAATAAATGTAATTTATGTGTAAACCTGCGTTAAAAAAAAACCTTAAGCTTTGATCTTTTTTGCTTAAAAGGTAAAAAAAGCATGGTTTATTAACTTGAATAACAAAAGTTTTAAGTAAAATTTAAAAGCTTACGCCCCAGGGCCGACGAGGGCGTAGAAGGCTCGAAAGACGCTGCCCGCCATAAAAAGCGCGAAAACCGGCAAGTTTGCGCGGGAACGGCCTGATTCGTTGTTTATTGGGCACTCTTCCTCCTCTTCGCATTTTCCTTTTGTTTTACATAGTGCGGCATAATAATCAATGCAGCCACTTTCTTTAAGTCCCCCGGCAGCCAGGTAAGAGCAGTGGTTATTTAACGAATAAAAAGGCTGGTCTACATCCCACCTTATCACAACGTTGGTATCTTCTACTTTAGCTCCGTTGGAGAAAACGAAGGGGTTGGCATCCGAGCCAGTAGATGACGAATCCCGAAGGGTTACATCAAGCCAGATGCCGCCAGGAGGCAGTCCTTTTTCCGCGCGGTACTTGTAAATGACAAAAACAGCTTTCCTCGCGTTATCACTGTGAAAATTGATGAAATGTAATTCTGTTTTCTTAATTTACCTTATTTTAAGTATTTTACTGATAAAAAACGTTGTTAAAAAACATGTACTAAACGTTATAACAATTGTCTACCACAGTCATATATTTTTTGTAAATTTTGTCATATCATTAACTATGCTTTGTCATTAAGTTATTCTTATATATAAGTTATACTGATTATTTTTGTATAAAGCTGCTCTTTTAATAAAAAAAAAGTATATTTTATTCTACAAATAGTTATTTTTCGTATAAAATTAACCTTTTAAGTGAGAATATTTTTTTTTTATAAAACCTTTGAATTTTAGTAATTTTGCTTATTTATCTATTATGTTTGGGCAATTCAGTTTAGTGCTCTTTTAATAAAAAAAAAAGTTATGCTTCTATTTAAAAGTTACAAAACTTTGGATTAGTTTTCTTTATCAATAAAGAATTAATTTCATATCTAAATTTTCTACACAGTCTAATGGCGACGCGTGGTGTTTTATTAGGGGTGCGAAAAACATAAAAGTATTTAAGAAACCCCTTGATTTGATATATTTCAAAAATTAATTTACTAGGGTAAATATACTGCAATTACAGAAAATCGTTAGTAAAAAAATTTTGTTTTAAAAATAATATTATTAACAGTTTAATACTTAAAAAAAAGTTTTATTATAAAAAAAAATTACGCGACGCCCCTGCTACTGTAATTATTTTTCGAAAAAAGTTTACTTTTTATGTTTAGCTGTCCTGGAAAGGAAATTAAACTGTACCCGAAAAGTTTTTCCTTACATCAGGTCTTAAGACAAAACATATTGAGGGCCATTTTCTGTCGTTCAATAATTTGTAATTTTAATAACAAATTTTGTTAATATAACAGATTATTGAAAGTGTTAATGATAATATTGCTTTTAAGGAGAAGAAAAGACAAGGTTTACAAAATCATCCTAAATCAAAGCGTAAATAAGTTAAAAAGTATAAGTTTGTGTGTTAAACTTTTTTATTTTTAAGTTTATCTATAAATTTGCAATTAAATTATGTTTTTTTTTTTTTAATCAAAATTAACTTTTTGTGTTATTCGTATTCTTCATTTGTTCGTTATCTGTTTTTAAGTTTAAGTGGCCTAAGTTTTGATGCCTGGGTCCATCGTATTGACAACAAACTCGCAGTAGTGATAATAAATAATTAAAACTTTTGTTGTATAAGTATCTATTTTAACTAGTTAATGTTTTAGGTCAAATAAAGTTATGCTTTTTTTCTGTATGTCATTACTTTTTTAATTAGCTTGTTTTTTAGTTATATAAAGGTTACTTCTTTTTGCTATATTTATAAGTTTTAAAAAATTGCAATATTAATACAAACAAACTATACTTGACTACCATAATCGTTAGTTTTTTCTGTAAAGCTGTAGTTTAATATTACATTATGTTATACAAAAAAATATTTTGTTCTTTTATTCTTATTTTTTAAGGAATCTGATTTTCAATAATAGTCTTATATTATACACTTATAAGTTTTCAAATAAAGTTATCTTTAACGAACAAAACGAATTGCATAATCTGCTATAGTCATTTTTTAGTATTTATTTAATCATAAATTGTATTATAGATGAAAATTATGTTTTTTATATAATAGTGTATTTTTAAGTAGTTCTTTAGAATTTTTTAAATAACAATATTTTACTACAAGTTGCTGCTTTTCGTAAACATTAGTTATTTCAATTTAGATAAAATGCTTATACTCTACAAGTCTTTTGTTTGTTTACTTGCGCTTTTAGTTATAAAACTACTAACAACTTTATTTTACAAGTATAATATTTTGATTTATGTTGTTTTCATTAATTTACAATAAATTGTTTTTGTCTACTACAGTCATAATTTTATAATGTTAGGCTTTTTTCATAAATTGACAAAATATTCATAAAACACTAGGTACGCTAAGTTATGTCTTCGGTTTGAGTTTTTGAGTTGGAGGTTTTGTGTTAGTCTTGCAGCATTTAGTGTGGTACACGCCAAGTATTCGAAGTTTTTTTTTTTCAAAAGATGATTCATTATAAAAAAGTTAAGTATATACCATAAAAAAGTACCTTCTTGTTTTAGAAGGTCTGAAGTTTCAGAAAACATTTTTTTTAAGTAAATATTTTTAAATTAACTTAAATTACGTCTCAATAGTATATATTCTATATATGATATCGTTAAAAAACTTTTCAAAAATGACGTCAAAAAAACGTCATTATTCCTCATAAAAAATAGTTTTGGAGATTTCTCATATAAAGAGTCAAAGTTTGTCTTTAAAAATGATATGGGCGTTTTCCTCAAGGTCTGTAGTTTTGAAAATAAGTCTTTGAATTTTAATTTTTAATTTTAGACGTATTTTTTTCAAAAATTACGTCACAAAAAAAGTCATTTTTCGTCATAAAAAATATTTTTGAAGAATTCTCATATAAAGAATCTAAAATGGTCTTTGAAAATGATATGGGAGTCTTCCCTAAGGTCTGTAGTTTTGCAAATAAGTCTTTGATTATTAATTTTTAACGTTTTTTTTTTCAAAAATGACGTCACAAAAAAAAGTCATTTTTCGCCATAAAAGATAGTTTCCGAGAAAACTCCTATAAAAACACAAAATTAATTATTTAAAATAGTATGGGCGTCTTTTTTGATTTTTGTATTTTCAATTTTAATTTTGATTTTGATTTTTTTAATATTAAGTTATAGAAAAATAATCGTTTGTTAAGCATTTCTTAAGTTTATTTCCTCATAACGAGGATTAACTGATAAAAAAATTGAGAATCTTTATCAAGTTTTGTAACATTTCAAATAAGTTTCTGATTGTTTTAAAAACGTTTCAAAAATGACGTTACAAAAAAAAAATTTGCCTTATAAAATTTGACTCATAGAGTTCTTCTATAAATCTATAAATTTAGATTTGATAGTTTAGAAACTAATCCAGTTGGTGGAGTTTTAAAATATAGTCTTAACGAAAACATCATACATAAAGAACATGAACAAATGAAAATACGTATTACATCTGGTCACAGAGAAGAGGTAATAAAAAAATATTTTCAATAAAAATCCAAGAAAAAATATTGATGAAAGTTTAAAAACAGAAACAGCTCAACAGCAGTTTCAAGGTGGAAATGTTTCAGCTAGGTAAATCAGATTTTACAAAATACAAATTACTTTTCACCATACCTATTAACTTTTTTTTTTTCTTATAACCTATAATTTTTCCAGAATTTACTCATCTCAAATTACCAAAGTTTTGGCAAAACATCACAGCCAAACGAGATATAATTGGTTCGATGAACTGAAAAAAAAAAAAAAAAGCATATAAGACTGAAGACAAAAAAAGCAGAGAAGTAAAAGGCTATATTCAGCAGCTAAATAAAAACAAGTTTGCCGTGTATAGGTATACTGAGAAAGGTATTAAGTATTAAACTTTAAATTGTAAATTTATCTATAAATGCAAATACTTTTTAAACTATATATAATAGGATTGGAAATATTAGCAAAACACCTAAAAACAAGCCTCTTTTTTGACGCAGCACAGAGTGTGATCAAAAAACCAGCTAAAGTTCCAGGTTGATTTATTAACAAATTATCAAAACTGTTTGGTAACGATTGAAGTATTAAGTTTAAGTATACAAGTTTTTCAAAACAACTTAGTTATTAGAGTAGTTTCAATTTTAGAATTTAACGCGTTAAATTGAACAAAACAAGCTTAAACAACACAGGTAAAAAAAAAATACTATGCTCTTGTACTTGGTGGTCATGGCAGAGGTGAGCCTCCATTTCCAGTTGCAGAAATGGTTTCAAATTCACATAAAACAATTGATGTGCAAGTATTATCAGTTCAGAAGACTTGTGTTATCAGTTTAAAAAATTCAGTACAGCTCCTATATGGAAAATCGAAGTAGATTTTTCTTATCCATTTTTACACTCAATTTCCAGTGTATTTAATAATGAAACTTTGCACAGCTACATTACACGGTAAGTATAAAGTATATTACATGTTGTGTATTCCATTTAGAACTGAAATAAACAGGTATTACAATAAGGAAGTGAACAACAAAAAATTATCAATCACACCTGCTCTTCCCACTTGTTAAAGGCAGTGATTAACCATATAAACAAAACCACTATTGACAAGACTGCTAAAAGGCTTTACGGTCATGTGTTTGCTTCAATGGTTAGTTTCAAAAGTTAATTACAAAAGGTAGTTTTTAAAAATGATGTTTTTAGATCAACTGTGATGATTTAGAAGAAATGTTAGTTACCTTCTACAATTTGTGCGCACTCAGCTTGTGTGAAAAATCTAGCTAGCTACCACTACAGACCTTGGAGAAGACGCCCATATCATTTTCAAAGACCATTTTAGATTCTTTATATGAGAATTCTTCAAAACTATTTTTTTATGACGAAAAATGACTTTTTTTTGTGACGTCATATTTGAATAAAATACGTCAAAAATTAAAAATCAATGACTTATTAGCAAAACTGCAGACTTTAGGGAAGACGCCCATATCATTTTTAAGATTAACTTCGACTCTTTATAGGAGAATTCTCCGAAACTTTTTTTTTATGGCAAAAAATGACTTTTTTTGTGACGTAATTTAAAAAAAAAATACGTCAAAAGTTAAAAATCAAAGACTTATTTGCAAAACTACAGACCTAAAGTAGAACGCCAATACCATTTTCAAAGATTATTTTAGACTCTTTATATGAGAATTCTCCAAAACTATTTTTTATGGCGAAAAATGTTTTTTTTTTGTGACGTAATTTTGAAAAAAAATACGTCAAAAATTAAAAATTAAAATTCAAAGACTTATTTGCAAAACTACAGACCTTGAGGAAGACGCCCATATCATTTTTAAAGACAAACTTTGACTCTTTATATGAGAATTCTCCAAAACTTTTTTTTTATAGCGAAAAATGACTGTTTTTTGTGACGTAATTTTTGAAAAAAAAAAACGTCAAAAATTAAAAATCATAAGACTTATTTGCGAAACTACAGACCTTGGGGAAGACGCCTTTATTATTTTTAAAGACCAACTTCGACTCTTTATAGAAGAATTCTCCAAAACTATTTTTGCATGGTAAAACATCACTTTTTTGTGACGTTATTTTTGAAACAAATACGTCAAAAATTAAAAATTGAAGACTCATTTGCGAAACTACAGACCTTGGGGATGACGCTCATATCATTTTCAAAGACCAAATATTATTCTTATTAAGAGAATTCTCCGAAACAAGATTACACGAATACTTGGCGAATAATACACTAAATGCTGCAGCGTTGTGTTTACAGAGTAAAATTAGGTTTATGGACTGTGAGTTCTTATTTGTTCCCTCCTTACATCTTGTTATTTTAGTATTTACAACCTCGTACTTAATTTATTTGATAATAATTTTAGTAATTTTATAGTTGTATATAATTTATTAATGATTTTTAGTACTATTTTAGTGATAATAAGTTTTAAATCTTTTGTATTTATTAAAGTTGGACCTTTTAGTAGTTTTACGGTTGCGTATAAATTATTAGTAGTTTCTAGTCTTTTCAGTGATGTAAATGTTCTTGTTTTTTAATTTAAAACAGTTGGTATAGTAATTGTTAATGATATTCAGATTGATATTCATATTGGTTTTCAATTTGGTATTCATATTGTTATTTATAATTGTAATTGATATTCGTTTTTGGATATGAGTGAGAGACCCATAAGTACACGTAGTAAAGAGAAAGGTTCTAGACAGAGCCTTGCGACTTTTAGAGTTGCAAGTGACTCTGGGGCAGTAATTGTTCCGCCGGTGCTTCCAGGCCCTGCGAGCGGACAACTTTGTAAGGTTTTCTTTAATCGTAAAATACTTTTTTAGCATAAAGTCATACACTTGTTTACACACCAGCATTTTTTTGGTAAAACTGATCTTTTAACTTTAAAGAAATAATGTTACTATTCTAAAAGTAATTAATTTTTGTAGAAAGTTAGTCTTCTAATTTAGAAAAAATTTTACTATTATGTATAGGTTGTTTTTATTAGCAAAAAATGAAATTTCTACTACATTCACTACTTTTCAGTTATTTTGCTTATTTAGTTATAAAGTATATTTTACAAAATTATAAAGTATTATAAAGTAGTTTTAGACAGTTATTAAATAATATAAAGTATACTAATTTTGTCTTGTAGTTAACGTTTTGTTCTATATATAACTTTTTTACATAAAGCTAGTACTTTATACTGAAATAAGTTGGTACTTGTGTCGAAAATATATTGTTATATATATATATATGTTATATGCTAACATTTAATAATATATATTATAATGCTATTAAATAAATAAATACTTATATAATTGATATCGTTAATTTTTAAATAAACTTGCTAATTTTCAACCCACAGTTATACTAACTGTGATTACAAACTGCTTGACTAACTGTTGACTTCATAAAAACTTCTTGCTTATTTGCTGCTTGGTAATGAGCAAGTAGGTAGGCGTAAAGCTATTGAGCTTTTAAACAATAAGTGCGGCTTGCTTACAATGTTTGTTTTAAAAGTAATTCACTTTTTTTTTCTATCAATACTAAACAAATCGCATTTATCAATCACAGTCATTATATTTTCTTAAGTTGCTCTTTATTCATCAATTATACTTTGTCATAAACTTATACTTACATTGTACAATTAATTATTTTTCTATAAGTTTACTCATTTTATAAAAAAAATTAACTTGTGTACTATCCGCCGTTATATTTTGTGTAAATTTAGTCATTTGATTCAAACTAAGTAATGTTTTATTCAATTGGTCATTTCATTACCTTTTTTGACACACTAGCTTTTTCAATTACAGCTAATTTTTACCTATATTGTACAAATTTAAACTTTTAGATAAAGTTGTTTTACTTTTTAAACATACAAAATATTTGTCATTGTCTACTACAGTCATTATTTAAGATTAAAGTTTCTCTTTCAATATATATATTGTTTTACTGTTAAGTTTTACTTTTTTACTACAAGTCATTGTTTTTTCTAAAGTAGTTCTTTTAAGTTTATAAAATTTTTTACTCTACAAGTCGTTGTTTCTCGTATACTTTACTCCTTCAAAGTATAAGAATTTCCTACAAGTCTTTAGATTTCAAAATATTACTCTTTAAATTATAATTTAATTTACACTTTTTAATCTACAGTTATAAGTATTGAATTGTTCATATCAATACAAAATAGTTTGAATGTTCTACTACAGTCGTTTGTGTAAAGCTGTGGTTTCATAAAGCATACTTTGGCAAAAAAAAAAGTTAAAACAAAATTTTCTCAGTAAATTTGTAATTAACCTGTCTAAGAGGTCTTCCGACGCCATTTTTCCCTCCTCCAGCATTTTGCATGCGGTAGAATGATCGTTGAAAGTCAATTCATCTGTGCTTATCTGATAATCGATGCACTCTGTAGACAATGATATTAATTACCTTGAGCACACTCAGTTTTCAGTGCTACCACCAAAAATTTTGGTCTTACCAGCATAGAGGTTATGAAAGTTGCGCAAGTTAAAGGCAGAGCCTTAAGACTGGTTTAATTAAAAGCGGCAACTTTAATTGAGTACAGTGCAGCATTGCTGTACAATTACTAACAATACAGAAAAGTAAGTACGCAAAAATGCGTTTTTTTTTCGTTAGCAAACTAGTGATCAAAACTTCTAATGGTTTAAGAAACGCGGTAAAGTTGACCGGTTTTATTCAAATAGCAAAGTCCGTGGTTTCATTTATTTTTAATCTTTGAAAAACAATTATACAAGAGTATATTTTTAGTTGATTACAAAGCCATTTAATATATTTGTTGTACAAATGAATTAAAGTTTAATTATTAAGAAACATAATAACACAATATATATCAATATAAAATCCGAAAGCTGTTGCTAAAAATAAAAAACTTCTCAAACATACCTTTTGTTTCTGTCACCTGCGTGTAGAATAACAGGGTAGTTGCCAAAAAGACCAATTTCATATTTTAAATATCTGTTTATTTATTAGTTTAATATATAATTTTTAAATTATATAGTTAGGTTTTGTTTATATTAGTCTTCCACGAAAGGTTTTAATAAACGATTCTAAAATACTCGTCTAAAAAACAGCAAAAAAAAATTGTATACAATGTTTTGCATAATCACATGTTATATCATATTCTACAAAAATTAAATAAAAAACACAAAAAGCTTATAGCACACTTCATCTGCAAACTTCAATGTTTTTGTTCTTCTTTACAAAACTTATAAGTGAACGTTACTCACAACACACCAGTATAAGAAATAAGCAGAAAGCTTGCTGTGATTACAAATTGCTTGACTAACTGCTGACTTCATAAAAACTTCCTGCTTATTTGCTGCGTGGTAATGAGCAAGTAGGTAGGCGTAAAGTTATTAAGCTTTTAAACAATAAGTGCGGCTTGCTTACAATGTTTGTTTTAAAAGTAATTCACTTTTGTTTTTTAAAGAACGTATGATACTGCACAAAGCAGCGGCTCGCCTGATTTTTAAAATATACGCGCGGCACACTATCAAAAAAGAATCAATGTGCAGTGAGGGTTGAGTTATTTACAACAATAAGTTTAATAAATTCCAAACGATAACTATACCATACCCAGCTTAGATATGTACAGAACAAAGTTCTTAAAAATTACTGTATGCTTCTGCACTGCACTTTTCTTGCTTATTCTATATATATATGTATCTATCTTTAACCTTGTTATACTTATTTGACTTGCTAAAAAATCAAAGCCTGTGAGTTTTATTTTATTGAAAACCGTTTGGTCGATTAAGACTTGTACAATTTTCGGCTTAGACGACTTATAATAATGTGGCTTAGACAAATTTTGAAAGTGCTTTTTTATATAAGCCTTATAATTAGCTCATTTTAAGTTAAATTAAGATTTTCTATACTTTCAAACACTCAAAACATTGAAAATTATAAAATATAGAGTATTTTAATTTTATCAGTGTAAGATAAAAACCCAAACTTAAATATTCTCTAAGACTAGTTTGCTTATTTCTACTAAGTTTTTTGACAATTAAAACTTATTTTTTGTATATAGGTGTTAAAAGTATAACTACTCTATTAAAATTTTAAACAATAATATTAGAAAAATAGTCATTAATTTTTTATTCGGCTGAATTTGTAATACTTAATTTAAAATATTTAATTAGTTTGAAAAAAAGAGTTTTAATCAGAATAAAGTTTGTTTTTACTACTTTATTTAACAATATAAATCAATGCGACTAGTTAAAAACTTTTAATCAAAAAAAATCATAAATTTTTTTTCTGAATAGAAGTATATTTATTTCAATTGTAAGTTTTCAAATGTGATTTTTTGAAATATATTTTAATGAATTGGTTTAGCATTTTTGTATTAAGTTCAAAGCAATAATAAGTAACCTTTGAACAGTTTTAAACCGTGTCTTACAAAGCACACACCGTTTATGTAAACTTACGTGTAACAGACATTTAGTAAGTATTGGATTAACTTTTTACTTGAAAATTTTGTGCTCTGTTGGAGGATCTATATATATTTTACTTCAGAATAAACCACATAGACAGGATGAAACTAATTATTTTGAAGAAGGTGATTAGAAAATAATTTTTGAATAAATCTTTGTTTATAATAATTTAATAATGTAAATATTAAAACATTCATACAAAACGTTGTATCTTCTAATGACTTATTTATAACATAAAACTTAAAAAAAAAACTAACAAGCTGTACCATCTACCCTTTTTATTTTTAGCCGTACAATAAAAAAATATCTTTTTATTAAAGTTGTTGTTTATTTTATAGGTCTATTATAATAGCAAACCACCACTATTATATTTTGAGTAGATGCTAAAAAAAGTTAAAATTTAAACTTATACTAAGATTTGAACATGTTATTGAATGGGTTATCATTATTTTATTTAGAATAAGGACATAATTCATATATCTTGATTGTTTTTTTCATCTGTTAACAAATAGCTTTAAAAAGTGGTTACTACAACTAAAGATACCAAAAACATTAAAATCGAAAAAATTCAAATTGGTATAAAATTTTTAAAACATTTAAAAAATTAACAAACAATATTGATTAAAACTTTTTCATATTTTTTATCAAAATTAATAGCTAGTTAGCACTGTTTTGATAAGTTTGTTAATATAATTTTTAGCTTTAAGCTTCAAAAAAAGAATACAACAACATTTTAAGTATTTTTTTTCTATAACTTAACCTTTTATTCGACATTATTATTTGTTTATTGGCTATCTTTTTTTTGTATCAACATTTTTTAAAAGTTAAATACATAAGTTCATCAAGGTAAACCTACTTAAACGCTTTATTATCTCTACTAATTTTTTAAGTTATAAACAACATTTTTGAGAAGTATTTTAATGTCTTATTTATAGTATATCAAAATAAGTTTTGTTTTGGGCTTACTTTGTCCACAATGAGAGTTGTAAATTAGTACGATGAATTTTTCGAAAGAATTAACTGCATGCTATAAATTTGTGGCTATAATATAAATCAAAAATTTTAATTACGAAATTTAAAATATTTTAGTTTAAATAGTTTTTGATAATTAAAAAATGAGAAAATCAATCTTAAGATAAAAAATTAATTATTATAACTTTGAACCGACTTTGGACAATATTTTGAGAAGCAAGGAAAGTTAAAAAATGTTAAAGTTCAAAAGGAGGAGCTGAAACTAGCTGGAGCCTCTAAACCGCCAAAAAGAATACAGAGAGGCTACTTTGACAAGCTGGACAGCGCCCTTTACATTTGGTTTCGTCAGAAACGTGAAAAAGACTGTCCAGTAACTGGTCAAATACTCTTAGAAAAGACTTTTAAGTTCTAACGTTTAGTTTACGGTAAACACTCTAACACCCTCTTCAGCAAGTAGGGGTCTCAATGGAGGTTTGGTTTGCGGAATCTCAAAACAAAAGTTAAGTTCAGGTGGCTCATCAACTGATCGATTTGTTAATGAATATTCAGGAACAACATCAAATTTTCTATTTTGATGAAACCGGATTGTACTTTAGAATATTGCCTGCATATACCTCAGCATCAGTACACAACCAGCCGGATGGAACAAAAAATGGAATAAATGCCTGTGCAAATGCCAGTGAAACAAGGAAGTCAACAGTTGGATTGGTAAGGCTAAAAATCCGCGTTGTTTTCGTAGTATCAACAAGGAAGCCCTGCCAGTTGTCTATCGAAGCCAAGCAAATGCTTGGGTCAGTCGTAATATTTCCCTAGATAGGTTTTTTAACTTTTTTGTTCCGGAAACAAAACAAAGACCGATAGAACTTGGTCAAAAGAAAAAGCCATTTTGCTTCTCCACATTTGCTCTGCACAAGATAAAGAGGAATTCACATCAGCTGATGGCAAAATCACTGCCAAGTTTCTGTCTCCAAATGTAACTGCAATTCTACAGCTAATGGATAAGCTGTGTTTGAATCTGTTAAAAGGGTCTACAGAAAGTCGATTCTAAGCGATCTTGTATCGCAATTAACCTTTAGCATGCAAGAAAAAAGTCGACCTTGTAAAAATTGTTTATACCATTGCATCCGCTTGGAATATGGTTACACCTTCTGCAATAAGAAACTAACAGTGACCCTTTGAAAGAAACAGCAAATTTTTAAAGTAAAATTTTGCATTTACAGACAATGATATCCAAAACTGGATGAGTTGCAACGGTCCTGGTTGTGAACACATGGACGAGCAAGGAACTGTTGCATTGATTTATGGAGACAACGAAAAAGAGACTGGTGAGGGTGTGGAAGACGAAAATGATGTTCCACAACATTTGAGTGTCCATTCCCTCACGCCGAAGCCATGCAGAAAATGGATTTAGTCAGTTTACGATTGTTGTCAACCAGAAGCCACACCAGATGGTGAGTGTATCTTAAATCATCAGATTCCGGGAGTTTTTTGCTAGGAAACGAGAAGGATCTGTCAAAAAACTCATTTTTTTCCTTTTTCATAAAGCATTCTGGTATTACTGAAGTTGCTTACGGCGTAACTTATTTTCGTCATATTAATTTTAAACTTAATTAAAGTTTTTTTATTTGTTCTTTTTCTGTTTTAGTAGTTTGCTTCTTTAAAATAAATTGAACTATCTGAAAACTTAGTGTTTATTTTATTATGAGTATTGAATAATTTTTAAGAGGTTATAAGAAAAAATACAATGTTTTTAGTTATCCGGCCAAAATTACAAAAAAGCTAGCCAAACATAACCGGATAAGTGAGGAAGCACTGTACATTCTTCGCTCTCCCTATGATAAAAATCAGTATAAGTTTGAGGTTTCTATAACAAGGTGTTAAAACAAATTAATGTAAGTAGATAGAAATAGTAGAAAATAAGATTGATTACAGATTAGCAAAAAAAAAACAGCAACATTAAAAACTGCTGTTTTTAAAAAATATGTTGAAAGTTGTTTTTTTTCGATTCTAAAAGATCTGATAGTTATACCTACACAGTTCTTTAAAACTAGTTTTTGTTGACAGGTAAAAAAAGTTTATTAATAAGTTTGTTAACTTTAAACAATGTTTTTATAGAACACAAAAAGCTATTACTGATTTAGGCATCTAAAACATACTGTTAATATTGCTTTTTAAGTTTTATTTTATTAGAAAACAAATATTTCCAGTAAGTATTTTGCATAAACGTAGTTTAACTAATGTATTCATGCAACTATTCTATATTTAAATACGCAAACTTACTATGACTAAATTTGTCCAGAAAAAAATGTCTAAAAAGAAATTAGAGACAACCTGAATAAATCTAAAATTCCACATTATTGCAATACATTTGCTGATAATTTTTTTACTTGGTTGCAGCTTACAATAAAATTTGAAAAAATTATACATTCTAAATTTCGTGAACGACTTTTGTGATTTACTTTTTGAAAATCAGTACACATATTTTTATAAACAAAATTACTACAGTACAGGTAAGTTAATAATAAGTTATCAAATCATTATAAACAGGTCTTTTATAGATTATTTATATTTTATCATGAGTCATAACTATAATAATTTTTGCATAAATCAATTTTATTGTGATTTAAAAATACGTAAATAAGTTAGTACACAGTTATTAATTTTAAATATTTCGAAAAAATCTACAGTAGAAATTTTGAAGAAAGGGAAAGTAGTGATCAAAAGTAAAACTTTGTTGAATTAAAAGCGATAAAAACTAATTTTGTTTAAATAGTAGGTAAAAATTTTTTTTTAAATTTCGACTAAAACGCAATGCAATAGAACGTTAGCTTCAGTTTATCAACTTTTTAAGTAATAAAGTTTTTTAAATTTAATATAACTTTTTTTGTAAAACGACTAAAACGAAAGAGCGGCAATAGTCTTAATAATTGCATATAAAAGAAAAGAAAGAAAAAAAACCGGACAGAAGAAAAAAAAACTACTACTTCAACACCTCCGCACCGCCGGCTGTTATGACGTCATTGCCACGTCGCGTCGTGACGTCACAGCTCAGTCGTCGATCATGCACTGCTCGCCCAGCAGGAAGCGCGACTCCTGCAGCTTGGAAATTCCGTGGAAGTGGACCATGGCCGCCGCCACCACCAGGATGTGGAAGATTTGGTGGCTTTGAAACTGAAAGTTGTTTGGGAAAATTACCCAAGTCATCAAAAACATTTTATGTTAAAAGATCATATATTAAAATGTGACTGTTTATGTTAACAAATAGATTTATAATGAACTTTGAAACTGAAAGTTGTGGGAAAAATTAACTGAATCATCAAAAAAATTATTGCTATTTTAAACTTGGAACTAACATTGAGCTCTGGGTTTTCAATAGGTTATAAAAACTAAAAGTAACTGTTTGTGCTTACAACCATCTTAACGATGGGCTTGGAAACTGGAAATTGTGGGAAACGTTACGAGGTGGCATAAGACTGAATAAGTTAAATATTTGTGATACTTTAAACTTTAAACTTACTTTTGTGTTGTAAAGTATCTAAAATAAACCAGTATTAACACGTTAGTAGCAAAATACGTTTTTTCTTTTGAATGTGGTAAAGCACATGGGTAGATTGAAAATATAAATTGTAGAAAAACAGCATTGAAACTTATCTTCTACTGTTTTAGTTTATAGATTGAATCTTGCAATATTTTGTACTGTGATATCATAAAAGCTAAGTAAATTGTGTGTCTTATCAACCAACTATGTTATCGGCTTTGAAACTGAAAAATGTTGGAATCTGTGCAAAATTTACTTGAGACAGAGATATTTTAAGATATTTGTATAGTTGAACTTTAATGGTGTTAAATTTTTAAACTTAAGTAAAAAGACTAATTAATGACAACTTGGGTTAGCAACTTTATGATTTTCTATTAAGTACATGATAATTCATTCATCTTTAATCTTTTTTAGTTATTATAAACTGTAATTTTAATCTACTTGTAATAAAATTTCGTACTTTTTTTTGATTAGTTTGGGATAGATATAAAAGAAAAAAAATTAAAACAACCAGAAATTGTTTTTTAGTAAATTAATATAGTTGTATAAAATATTATTACATTAAAGCTTAAAGATCTTAGAAATAACCCAAAAAGTAAATGTTTTGTACTAAAACAAATTCAGCATTTTATGTATTTTTCAAAATTATTACAATACACACGAATTCTTATCACCAAAATTTATTAGTAAAAGCTTCGGATAATTAATTTGGATATATTTCACAAACTTTGTTTAAAGTTAAATATATAAGGTGAGAAGGGTTTATTCTGACTAACCATAACAATAAAATTTTAATGGTGTGTGTTATTTTTAAATATTTTATTTTTTCAATAACTTTAAAATGTATAAATTAAATAGAAAATTTGTTTTTGAGAATACAAAACTTATTTAAATTAAACAACTTTACAATGACTAAAAATTTGTACTTAAAAAAAATATACCAATATAATGGTTTAATCTTGAAACAATTAACAATTAAATTATAAAGTTTTCTTAAAAAATAATAGAAAATAATACTTCAAAGTTCCAATGTAAAACAGATAAGAAATGAGATGTAGTATTCTAATGCTTAGTAACTTGATTACTTTTCTATGTAATTTAATGAAAAATTTACAGGTTTTGTGACGCTACAAAGAACTTTAAACTGCTGAGTGAGTAATCTATAAACTTTCAACAAAACAATGCGTGTTTTCCTAAAAATTACTGTTGTACTTTGAAAACAAGAAAATATTTAGACAGTGAAGTCATTGTTTTACGTACTTTCATACAGAAAATAAAAATAAACTTAGAACTTATTTGATTAACTTATGTAATTATAAAATAAAAAAAACTTTTTAGTTAATTCAAAGCATAGTAAGTTTTTATTGGAATTAATGAAAAATTAGATTTGATTGAATAAATGCAATACAACAAGCATTAATTGATCTTAATTACTTAAATAGATGTCAACAAACTTCTGTATCTCTAATAAACTTATAAATTTTGAATAACGTTGAAAGTCCCTTTACACATATTTTCCTAAAAATAGGGTTTCTTCTGTGTTAATAATTACTTCCTACAAATTATTTTTATTCAGCAACCGCCTAACAAGGCCAAAGTCCATTACAATTTAAACAACTACAACTCACTCGCTTAATAATTAATGGTTGTTACGTAAATTGTATTATTTTTTTTTCAAGGATAAAAACTCACTGGTTAATCAGCATAATCTATTAGCTTGCTATAAATAAATTTCAGCTTATTTGTTTTTCACATTTTTTGTAAATTTCAATCACCAGCTTTACATACTTGTTATCAGTTACGACAATAATATGTTTACACAAAGTTTGTTTGAGTTGAGCTAAACAAATTTTGCTTAATTGCTTCTTTTTTTTCTCTCATTACAACAATAATTATGTCATTATATCGATACTTTTTGTAACGTTAATTGTCAAAATAAATGATAATTTCATGACAATACATTGTAAACCAAAAGTTCTAACCCGTCTAATTTTTTCTAAGATAATGCCAAGTTACAAAAAAATTATCTAACTCTATTCAAAAATTTGTAAAGAGTAATCAAGTAAAGAATTTTAAAAACGATTCGGCAGCATTTAAAAGAATTTTAAATAATTTTTATAACTAAGTTTAATTTTAATTAAAGGTTCACTCAAGAAGTCTTATAAAATCAACCCATTAAAGTTTTAAAATATCATTATAACAGGTTTTAATCATCAAAAGTTAGTTTTCTTATATTTAGCAATTAACAGGATTATCAAAAGGTTTCGTTGTAAATTTCTTCCAGGTTTTCTGAACTTTTTCCAGGTTTTTTTCAAAACAAGTTTTTTTTGTCCACTTTTAGTATAAAATTAAAGGTAAAAAACTGTAATAAAAAGTATAACACTATTGAAAAGGGTACTGTAAAGCTTCTTTAAATGTAATTTATATATATTTTTTTTAAACAAAACATTTTTATTCTTATGATAGATTTTTGTATTTAATTGAAACTTCGTTATTTTACAAGTAAAACTAGTTAAAAATTTTATGTTTTTCCAGGTTTTTTGATGATATTTTTAAAATTTTAGGTCTTTATTTGCCTAGATTGTAAAACTCAAGGTTTTTACAGGATCCCAGGTTTTTTAGCAACCCTAATTTAATTCAATTTACAATACCTTTAGTAAAACTAATTTATAAATAATTTCTTCTAATACTGATTTCTTTTGTCGTAACTTAATTTTCTTTGAAACTAACCACTAAATCGCATTTTCCAGGAAAGTATCTTTCAGGAATCCGTTTCGCGTACAGAAAAGCTCCTGTGAAAATAAGTGTTTTTATGTTGTATGTGAAACAAATACAAGAAGTTGAAAAACTATAAACATTTTCTAAAGCATTTGCAAAACTTAATTAAAAGTGAACACTTACAAAACTCTACCGTATTTGATATAAAAGTGTAGGTTAGATACTCCATTTTAAAATAAAAGTATTAAAATCTGACCTATGAAAAAAATAAGTTCACTATCAAAGAAAAAGACTAGATAACCTTATAATTATGAGAAATAGTTACCCAATTTTACTTAAAAATATACATATAGAAATGGAAAACTATAATACAAACTGGAAAAAAAAATCTTTTTTTTGTTGCTAAATAATAACTTTTTAAAGAAAATTAGAAAAATATCTCACCTAACATGTACCGGAAAGCTTAACAAAAGTTTTTTTTTAAATTGAATAAAAAGTTCAAAATTACCTAACCTAATATGTACAAAAATAGTAAGAACGATTTCATTTGTGTAATTGAAACTAACTAAAAAAAGTATTTTAACACGTAAATCAACAAACTCACCCAATATGTACAAGAAAGCCATCAGGTACAGCCATCCGAGCTGACCCACGCTGAAGGACTTGTGGAAGCCCAGCTTGAAAGTGGTGTGGATCGCCGGAACGATTCCGCTCAGCCCGAGCGCCACAAACACAACTGCAGGATTGTTTGCAATTAGAAAAATTTTACTAGTATTTATTTATATCAAGAGTTCCAAAAAATTTTGGGTCAAATGTAAAATTTAGTATTTTTTCGAATATATGTTTCTTTGTTTAAATACACTCACTTTGAGTGTAAAACATTTTTTTTTAAATATGAGTTAATATAATCACTAGTTATTGATAATATAAATAAAATAATCATTTTTTAATAATATTTTCAAGCTAGCTAATTTTTCTATTTAAGATTTGTTCACTTTTATATATTGAGTCCTGAACAAGACGTTAAAGGTATCCAAGTGGTAAGCGGCTCGATAACCGAAAGGTTCTTCGTGTACCAGGTCCTAGGACCAAATATTTTGAGCGCTTTTTTAGTCGTTCAATAAACATTATAAGATTAGTTACTTTATTACCACAAAAATAATCTATTCAAAAAGTTTTATAGCTTTTGTTCATTAAAATTTATTTGCGAATAAAACTATATAAAAAACATAAAACATATAACTTATTTAGGAAAGTTTTTAAAACTATTAATCAGAAGTTTAACAGTAGAAATACTTACATTATTTCATTAAAAATTGAAACTTTTCCAGTTACTAACTTTTTATTTGCAGTTTAATGACAAACAAACAAACTAAAATAGCTTTAAATCACAAGAGGAAACTTTTTATTGCATAACCGCACACAAACATGTTTGGGCTTTTAAACGTAAACATTTAAACCAAATAAATAATAATGGTGCAACCATCAAACGAAAATGGTGCGTGATAGTGGCGTGACAGTCATGTGGTGAAAAATTTGCTTTTCTCACAAGCGTCACGTTAACTTTTTCTTGATTTACTTTTAACTTTTCATATTTAACAAGTTTAGTTTAACGTTTTTTTTTTGCAATCTCACCGATTCTATAAGAGATATATAGTTTTACATACTGTGTGAATGAAAAATATAAAATCTATTATTAACATGTTTAACAACCATTTTGCTGTGTTCATACTCTAAAAGCTCTGTAGTTGATTGGAAATTAATTTGAGCTCAAGTTTTACTCTGTTTTGTCTTCCAATTCAACAAAGACTTTTTTTGTTTTTCTTCTTTTAATTTTTCATTTGTTTTGTATTGTCCTGCATCCAAGTTAAGTATTTATATTTTAACTGAAATCCTTTTAACATGATTGTTTTTTGTTTTTAGGCGACAAGGCAATTAACAACCTTTTTGAACCGATATTGTAAATTTAATCTAGTCGGTTTTTTTACACATCTGAATAAAACTATTTACACACTGAGATTCACCCTTTAATTTTTGCTGGTTCTACCGGCGTATATTTACGTAAGCAATATTTGGTTTTTAATTGAGCATTTTGTAACTTTTGCTTTAACGTTTATTTTCAATAGTATTAACAAACTTTAAAATAACTAAAAAAAATAAAACCGAAAAAAAAACGTTTAATTATCCATAAGTCTTTAAAGTTTTAGTTACATACTTTACTTTTGTGTACATGTGCCAAGGTTCGGATGTTTTGAATAATAATAGTTTATAAAATATCATTAGATTTTGATTGATTGACAAATTCATTGATACTACATATCTTTTTTTTATTGTTCTTAAAGTCATGAGATTTGAATGCTAGGTGTGACTATGATAACAAATTTAAACAAAAACTGGTTTAGTTGAAATTTTTAATAAGAAACACATAGGTCTGTCTAAATTTTTCAAAAAGTAAGTATAATTTTGTAAGAGTGTTTGTGAAAATTTACTTTTAAAACTTTGAAAGTATTAACTTACAAGAAAAATAATTGTAAAATAGCTCAAAAAGATTTTAGAAATATATCTTTAGTTCAAACACAATAACATTTTCTTCTTGAAGGGTTTACAATAAACCATATTTAAAAATTTTAATAAAAAAATAGAAATCTTATAACTACAGGTGTGACATAATATTTATAGACAAAACACGATTAGTCAATAATAGACCATTATGGCGATAATATACTCAAAAGTCGCCTACCAATTTAAACCAGTGGACTTTTATTTTTTTATACTTAAGCAGATTTCCCAAACGAATTTTAACATTTTTTTTCAAGTGTTAATACAAACTAATGTAGGTTATTTAAAACCAAAAAATTAAATGAGAATAAAAGTTAAGAAGTGATTTTTTTTGTATTTTCAATGTTAGACGTGAACTAACCACTAATTATGATAACAGAAGGTCGATAGCTCGGATCTGACTACACACAAAATGGAGATGTACACCCAGAAAAACAAGTAATGAAGTTTTAAAGCTTGTTTGAAGTTGATTTAACTTAAGTTCTTTTTTATAGAAATTAATAAAAAAAGCTTTACAGGTGGAATGTCTTTGGGAAAACGAAAGTACTATTTTACTTGAAGAAAATTTAAGATCAGAGAATTCGTTCCCCGCAGTTTGTTACTTTCAAATTGATATTAGTCATACCCGAAGTCTTAATATCCATGGCAGCCTAAAGGTCGACTTGAACAGAATTTAAGTGCCTAATCATTAACAACTTACCGTAGTACATAAATACTAACTTAATATAAACTTGTGCAGATAATTTTGTGCATTTTACAATTGCTGTTACACAAGAATAACAATTAGCAACTATAGTCTGTCGATAGTCCAGAAATTACTAAGTTATTGTATGGTAAAAATGAATAAAGAAATATTGATAGAAGTTATTTAAGTTTTACAAAATCAATATAACTTTATTTAAACTTCTAAAAAATAATCAAAGTTTGAAAAGTTGAACTAAAGGAGATTAGTAAGCTTTACTCACATTGGTGTTGTAAAACATTTTATTTGGGTAGTAAGCAATTTATACTTGATACGTTAAAATTTAATGATTAACTTCTAAACTTAATTTACTTTTCGCTTTGTTTTATAACTCTAAGAAACAAGTTGTATTTTTTTTTATAGATTTTTGTGTTGGCATCTTATTTATAAACAAGTATAGATGATTTTTGTTACAAACAGACATTTTTTGTTAAATATTTTAATATTTATTATAGGGATATTTTTTTACATTAGATTAAACTTAGTTTTGTCAATTTTAAGTATTCTGTATTTTCAAAGCAGTACTATCAAAATATAATACTAAATACAGAGCAGCATCGTTTTAAATTTTTTAATTTATCTTAAAGAAAAATTAATGCATTTTTATTAGCTTATCAAAAATAAAATTGTTTAAAATAGCGGTTCTCAACCTTTTATTAATTTTTTACTCCTTTTAGGAAGGTTATTAACAAATTTAGCTTTTTTGGATGGTGACTACCAAATTTACCCCAAATATACAAAATAGTGTTTAATTTTGAGAATTGATTTTTTGAACTTTAAGCTTATTATATATAAAAAATCGTAAAACTTAAAGACTTTTTTTAACTTTAAAAATATACAGTTAGATACTAACTTCTAAGTTAAAAAACAACTAATTAGAATTAATTTTCATACCTCGTAACAAATAAAATTTAACCCCTAAAACAAGTGAATTAACCCTCAGGGGTAAGTTTACCCCTAGTTAAGAATCGCTGGTTTAAATTATATAAAAAATAATTAAAACTTTTTTTATTAGTTTGGGTCAAAAAAAAAAAAAAGTTTCGTTTTTGACTATTTACAAGAGTTACAACAAGAGGGGATAATAAGTAGAGGAGCTTCATTAATAAAGACACAAAATAAGTTTATTCTGTTATAAGTAAAAACTTATAGAATAACGATAGCTTATACATAAGTTGAATTTTTATTTTACATAAAGTATTATTGTTATAAGTTTCTAGCATTTTCTTATTAGCATTTATTGTAAATAGACATCAAGTAAAAGAACAAAGTTGCAGAGTAAAATTTTCTTTTGTTTATAAAAATCGTAAGCGATATTTCATAAACAAGCTAAAACTTTAATTTACAATTAAACTTTAATTAATTACCTCCGTGGGCCACGTCTTACCCCTAGTTTAAAGAGTAGTAGTTTACTTTAAATACAAACAACACAAGTATATTAACATAAGTTTTTAGCAAAAATCTAAGAAACGTAAAATAACTTTAAAGTACTTTTGAACTCTTGTTTTTCAAGTTTCAAATGATTTTTTAAATTATTCAATAGAAAATGTTTAGTTACGAAAGAAACATTTGTTTTAAAGCATCGGTTAGTTTTTAACTTATCTATTTAAGGTTGTGCTGAAATTAAGAGGAAGTTTGTTGAAATGCTTATTAGTACTGTTATAATGTTCGGGAAATATTTTATTTTTTAATTACTTTTAATTTAAAAAAAATTATACTAAACAGTTATGTCAAGACTATACTAAACAAGCTCCCACCTTTTTTTGAAATAATAAAGTAAACAGTACTTTAATTTTATTAATCAGCTATTGTACTAAAGATGAGAAACACTTTGTTAAAATGACTTAGATTTCTATGAAAGTCAACATACTTATTATCTTTTTCACATAAAATGATCTTTTTATAAACTGCTTTAACAATAAACCAAACTTTCACTTATTACCTCATTTAAACCAACATTTCTAGCAAACTTAAAAAAGACAAAAATAATTTATAATTTTTTGTTGTAGTAGAGTTACTGATTGATAATAGTTTGAATTAAAATATAAATATATATACTTTACATAGTCTATATATCAGGAGAGAAAACAATATATTTTGTTTAGTTGTTAAATCTTGCCTCAATAAAAGTATTTTATTACTGTAAGTTTTAAACTTTGATTAAATTTTCTAAAGTATTATAAGTTACTGCTTAAGTTCGTAAAGTAATACACTGTACTTTAAAACAATTTAATTTAGTAAATAAAATGCCTTTAAGTTTTTCTTGCCGTTAAATTTTATTAAGTAAATTAGTAGAGAATGACTAAATATTTGTAAATGAAAATAGACAAACAAGTAGTTAGACATAGCTTATAAAATTTGTATTTTAGCGTAATATGATTTTGTAAAGCTAATATTCAGAAACTGACAATAAAGAGGTCTTTAGTTTAATATGTAGTAAAGTATTATTATAAAAAAGAAAAGAAATGTAATAATTGTGTAAACCTGCGTTAAAAAAAAAACCTTAAGCTGTGATCTTTTTTGCTTAAAAGGTAAAAAAAAGCATGGTTTATTAACTTGAATAACAAAAGTTTTAAGTAAAATTTAAAAGTTGAAATCTATGTAAGCCTAAACGTTATAAAAAAAAATATCATTTTACTTCTAATTACACTTATTTTTGATTATTTGTGAAGCTGTGCTGTAAAAGCAAATAAAATGTATAAAAGTTTCAAATAATAAAATTTGGTAATTTGCAGTCGTAAAAAGTTTTATGGACAACTCATAACGTAAAAACTGTTTGATTTATAAGAGAAACATGTTGATTTAATGTACTTATAATGCTTAAAGTACCCAAGTGCCACATGTTAATTGCTTTACATCAACAAAAATTAGCAAACAAGAATTTCAAAAGAATACAGAAACAAACAAAGTAAGACTCACATAATATTCGTGTACACGATAAAACGTGTATGTTTTAAACTTACAAATAGTAACAACGGTTTTTCAGGTGCAAACTCGAAAGAACAGTTTCCACTCGAACGAAGGCGCGCGCAAGCTTACGCCCCAGGGCCGACGAGGGCGTAGAAGGCTCGAAAGACGCTGCCCGCCATAAAAAGCGCGAAAACCGGCAAGTTTGCGCGGGAACGGCCTGATTCGTTGTTTATTGGGCACTCTTCCTCCTCTTCGCATTTTCCTTTTGTTTTACATAGTGCGGCATAATAATCAATGCAGCCACTTTCTTTAAGTCCCCCGGCAGCCATGTAAGAGCAGTGGTTATAATTTTCAAGTGTTCATGAATGATATGAAGGATGTTATTATATTTAAAGGTTCACTACTGCTAATAAGGTTTTAAAGTTATTTCTGAATTAAGTTGATAACTCATCTATGTTGTTTATAAAATTCAAGGCTTAAATTTTGTAAAAAATTTGCTGAAACAATTTTTTTATTACTACATATTACCTCTCCGTATATAAACTGTACTTACTATGCTTTATTCAAAAAATTAGAAAAATACTAGATTACCTAAATACTATTAGTGTTAAAAATATTTAAATTAACCAAGTTTGATAAGTTTATTTTTATTGTGCAAATATTCAGAATTAACATTTTGTGAGCATTTTGAGTTTGCTTTCTTTAAAAAAACTTGAAAATTACGTTTGTTTTAATTTTGTCTAATAAAAAAGTTGATTATTTTAATTTGGATAGTAATAATTATATTTGCAGAAAAAAATGCGTAGATAGTTTTATTTTTATTACAAAAATGAAAAGTGAAAAGAGAAGTTTATTTTTGATAAATAAAAAACTTAAAGACTTTTTTAACTTAAAAAATATACAGTTAGATACTAACTTCCAAGTTAAAAAACAACTAATTAGAATTAATTTTCATACCTCGTATTAAATAAAATTTACCACTTAAAACAAGTGAATTAACCCTCAGGGGTAAGTTTACCCCTAGTTAAGAATCGCTAGTTTAAATTATATAAAAAATAATTAAAACTTTTTTTATTAGTTTGGGTCAAAAAAAAAAAAGTTTCGTTTTTGACTATTTACAAGAGTTACAACAAGAGGGAATAATAAGTAGAGGAGCTTCATTAATAAAGACACAAAATAAGTTTATTCTGTTATAAGTAAAAACTTATAGAATAACGATAGCTTATACATAAGTTGAATTTTTATTTTACATAAAGTATTATTGTTTTAAGTTTCTAGCATTTTCTTATTAGCATTTATTGTAAATAGACATCAAGTAAAAGAACAAAGTTGCAGAGTAAAATTTTCTTTTGTTTATAAAAATCGTAAGCGATATTTCATTAATAAGCTAAAACTTTAATTTACAATTAAACTTTAATTAATTACCTCCGTGGGCCACGTCTTACCCCTAGTTTAAAGAGTAGTAGTTTACTTTAAATACAAACAACACAAGTATTTTAACATAAGTTTTTAGCAAAAATCTAAGAAACGTAAAATAACTTTATAGTACTTTTGAACTCTTGTTTTTCAAGTTTCAAATGATTTTTTAAATTATTCAATAGAAAATGTTTAGTTACGAAAGAAACATTTGTTTTAAAGCATCGGAATATTTTATTTACAAAGTATTTGTGACCAACTTTAAACTGTTTAAAGTTTGTAGACTGTTTTTAATTTTTTAGATTTTTTTTCGTACTAGCTCGTAAATTTTACTTTATTTTTTATCATGCTGCTTTTAAAAAATTATTTTTTACTACTCATTTACCATTGATTTTTATAATGTTATTGTATTACACTTATTTACTGTTCTTAATCCTGTTAATACATTAATATTTTACTGAATATAAACAAAAGTAGAAGTACTTTTCAACCACGCTCATCAGTATTTAGTTCGTGGTTTGTAACATCATTAACTAAAAAAAACTGAGTCTTTAACACAGTAGTGATAAAATGTAACGCAGTTATAAAATCAATCAATTTAAGTTCAACGAAGTAAACAATATGGTCAAAAAGACTGATTTATTTTGTTTAAACTCTTCTGGTTTTAGCCTTAAGATATATACTGCCTCGAGAGTTTTTAAATGAAAGTTATTACGAGTTCTTGGTTTATTTTGATATAGTTATCCGCGTTATAATTTACAAAGAGTTTCAAATTAAAATCAAATGTTCCCCAATCGCTGAACTACTATTTGTTTTCTGCAGTCTATCAACCATAGTTGCCAGAATTTTTCTGCTATTTTTGCCCTCATTCAACTTGTATTGGAAAATTGACATATACAGATTTTTAACCGTTAAGTATCGCCCAAGAGCTAAGTTTGGCTTTTTTTGAATTTCAGTAAATGAATTAGTCTACAACTAAAACACTATACTATAGTGCTATTCTTATTAACTTTCAGTTTACGGAAAATAACTTCTTTATACTAAAATACTAAAAGAATAATTCTTGCAAACTCAAAGTACAAATTCCGGTATCATTCTTTAACTGATTTGAGAGTTGCTTGCAGTTTTTTGTTCATACCTAAAATTTTCAAACGCAGAAGTCTATCAGTTAGGTTCGTGTTTTTTGAGTTCACACAGTCGCTTAAATTTGCAAAATTTGAGTTCACACTGCTGTTTAAGTTTGGATTTTAAATTTAAAATATTTGCTTAGTATGTAACTTTTTAAATTTTAAGTTAAGTGAATTTGAGTTTAACATAAGCTTCAAAATATTATTTTTAATTGAGTAATTTTTTTCTAATGTATTTAAATAAATATATAAAAACTTTAGAAAAAAACAAAACGTAAAATTTTTAAATGTACTTTAGGTTCTAATCACGGAAATAAATTTAATTCAAAACTTAAATTTTATACTTCTGTAAACTCAGTCTCAAAATAACAGTAATAAACACTTTTATTTGAAAAAAAGTAAATTATAAGATTGTTTTTCAATTTTTACTAAAAGACGATTCTTCTAAAAATCTTTAAACGAAATTGTACTTAATGTTTAGACTATGTTTTTTTTTTAAATTTACAGTAACTTCAAAATATGTAACCTTTTTGTAATAAATGTTGGTTTAAATTTTAACGATAACAATGGATAAAAGCATTTTTTATTATTAATAGAACAATTTATAAAATAAAGTAATTAAGTATTGAACTCTAATATTTATATAGCTTTAGACTTTTACACTGAACACAAAGTGAAATTTAGTAAGTGTATTTAAAAAAAAGGTTATTTATCAGTTATTAAAAAAAAACTCTTTAGTTTATTTAGTTTGCATATATTCCTACAGTGAACAGGATTTTTTGATAACCTTAGAAAAACAAATGATATCTTTTCTAATAATTGGACGTGTACAAATTCGGTGCATTTACCTATAGGATACAGAAAACTTTTAAATGTAAAAAAATCATTAGTTTAAAGTTTAGTTTTTGAAGCTAATTTAAGTATTTTTTCCAATACTTGAAATATATTAAGTTATTTGTTGAAAAAATTTGCGATAAATTAGCTAAAAAGAATATATTAAAAACTAAAGCTTTATCATAGTCAACATATAAAAATTACAAACAATAAAAACATATATAAAAAAAATTATAATTTTCAAGTGTTCATGAATGATATGAAGGATGTTATTATATTTAAAGGTTCACTACTGCTAATAAGGTTTTAAAGTTATTTCTGAATTAAGTTGATAACTCATCTATGTTGTTTATAAAATTCAAGGCTTAAATTTTGTAAAAAATTTGCTGAAACAATTTTTTTATTACTACATATTACCTCTCCGTATATAAACTGTACTTACTATGCTTTATTCAAAAAATTAGAAAAATACTAGATTACCTAAATACTATTAGTGTTAAAAATATTTAAATTAACCAAGTTTGATAAGTTTATTTTTATTGTGCAAATATTCAGAATTAACATTTTGTGAGCATTTTGAGTTTGCTTTCTTTAAAAAAACTTGAAAATTACGTTTGTTTTAATTTTGTCTAATAAAAAAGTTGATTATTTTAATTTGGATAGTAATAATTATATTTGCAAAAAAAAATGCGTAGATAGTTTTATTTTTATTACAAAAATGAAAAGTGAAAAGAGAAGTTTATTTTTGATAAATAAAAAACTTAAAGACTTTTTTAACTTAAAAAATATACAGTTAGATACTAACTTCTAAGTTAAAAAACAACTAATTAGAATTAATTTTCATACCTCGTATTAAATAAAATTTACCCCTTAAAACAAGTGAATTAACCCTCAGGGGTAAATTTACCCCTAGTTAAGAATCGCTGGTTTAAATTATATAAAAAATAATAAAAACTTTTTTTATTAGTTTGGGTCAAAAAAAAAAAGTTTCGTTTTTGACTATTTACAAGAGTTACAACAAGAGGGGATAATAAGTAGAGGAGCTACATTAATAAAGACACAAAATAAGTTTATTCTGTTATAAGTAAAAACTTATAGAATAACGATAGCTTATACATAAGTTGAATTTTTATTTTATATAAAGTATTATTGTTTTAAGTTTCTAGCATTTTCTTATTAGCATTTATTGTAAATAGACATCAAGTAAAAGAACAAAGTTGCGGAGTAAAATTTTCTGTTGTTTATAAAAATCGTAAGCGATATTTCATAAACAAGCTAAAACTTTAATTTACAATTAAACTTTAATTAATTACCTCCGTGGGCCACGTCTTACCCCTAGTTTAAAGAGTAGTAGTTTACTTTAAATACAAACAACACAAGTATCTTAACATAAGTTTTTAGCAAAAATCTAAGAAACGTAAAATAACTTTATAGTACTTTTGAACTCTTGTTTTTCAAGTTTCAAATGATTTTTTAAATAATTCAATAGAAAATGTTTAGTTACGAAAGAAACATTTGTTTTAAAGCATCGGTTAGTTTTTAACTTATCTATTTAAGGTTGTGCTGAAATTAAGAGGAAGTTTGTTGAAATGCTTATTAGTACTGTTATAATGTTCGGGAAACATTTTATTTTTTAATTACTTTTAATTTAAAAAAAAAATTATACTAAACAGTTATGTCAAGACTATACTAAACAAGCTCCCACCTTTTTTTGAAATAATAAAGTAAACAGTACTTTAATTTTATTAATCAGCTATTGTACTAAAGATGAGAAACACTTTGTTAAAATGACTTAGATTTCTATGAAAGTCAACATACTTATATTTCTTTTTCACATAAAATGATCTTTTTATAAACTGCTTTAACAATAAACCAAACTTTCACTTATTACCTCATTTAAACCAACATTTCTAGCAAATTTAAAAAAGACAAAAATAATTTATAATTTTTTGTTGAAGTGTAGTTACTGATTGATAATAGTTTGAAATAAAATATAAATATATATACTGTACATAGTCTATATATCAGGAAAGAAAACAGTATATTTTGTTTACTTGTTAAATCTTGCCTTAAAAGAAATATTTTATTACTGTAAGTTTTAAACTTTGATAAAATTTTCTAAAGTATTATAAGTTATTGGTTAAGTTAGTAAAGTAAAACACTGTACTTTAAAATAATTTAATTAAGTAAATAAAATGCCTTTAAGCTTTTCTTGCCGTTAAATTTTATTAAGTAAATTAGTAGAGAATGACTAAATATTTGTAAATGACAATAGACAAACAAGTAGTTAGACATAGCTTATAAAATTTGTATTTTAGCGTAATATGATTTCGTAAAGCTAATATTCAGAAACTGACAATAAAGAGGTTTTTAGTTTAATATGTAGTAAAGTATTATTATAAAAAAGAAAATAAATGTAATTTATGTGTAAACCTGCGTTAAAACAAAACCTTAAGCTTTGATATTTTTTGCTTAAAAGGTAAAAAAGCATGGTTTATTAACTTGAATAACAAAAGTTTTAAGTAAAATTTAAAAGTTGAAATCTATGTAAGCCTAAACGTTATAAAACAAATATCATTTTACTTCTAATTACACTTATTTTTGATTATTTGTGAAGCTGTGCTGTAAAAGCAAATAAAATGTATAAAAGTTTCAAATAATAAAATTTGGTAATTTGCAGTCGTAAAAAGTTTTATGGACAACTCATAACGTAAAAACTGTTTGATTTATAAGAGTAACATGTTGATTAGATGTACTTATAATGCTTAAAGTACCCAAGTGCCACATGTTAATTGCTTTACATCAACAAAAATTAGCAAACAAGAATTTCAAAAGAATACAGAAACAAACAAAGTAAGACTTACATAATATTCGTGTACACGATGAAACGTGTATGTTTTAAACTTACAAATAGTAACAACGGTTTTTCAGGTGCAAACTCGAAAGAACAGTTTCCACTCGAACGAAGGCGCGCGCAAGCTTACGCCCCAGGGCCAACGAGGGCGTAGAAGGCTCGAAAGACGCTGCCCGCCATAAAAAGCGCGAAAACCGGCAAGTTTGCGCGGGAACGGCCTGATTCGTTGTTTATTGGGCACTCTTCCTCCTCTTCGCATTTTCCTTTTGTTTTACATAGTGCGGCATAATAATCAATGCAGCCACTTTCTTTAAGTCCCCCGGCAGCCAGGTAAGAGCAGTGGTTATTTAACGAATAAAAAGGCTGGTCTACATCCCACCTTATCACAACGTTGGTATCTTCTACTTTAGCTCCTCTGGAGAAAACGAAGGGGTTGGCATCCGAGCCAGTAGATGACGAATCCCGAAGGGTTACATCAAGCCAGATGCCGCCAGGAGGCAGTCCTTTTTCCGCGCGGTACTTGTAAATGACAAAAACAGCTTTCCTCGCGTTATCACTGTGAAAATTGATGAAATGTATTTCTGTTTTCTTAATTTACCTTATTTTAAGTATTTTACTGATAAAAAACGTTGTTAAAAAACATGTACTAAACGCTATAACAATTGTCTACCACAGTTATATATTTTTTGTAAATTTTGTCATATCATTAACTATGCTTTGTCATTAAGTTATTCTTATATATAAGTTATACTGATTATTTTTGTATAAAGCTGCTCTTTTAATAAAAAAAAGTCTATTTTATTCTACAAATAGTTATTTTTTGTATAAAATTAACCTTTTAAGTGAGAATATTTTTTTTTTTACAAAACCTTTAAATTTTAGTAATTTTGCTTATTTATCATAATGTTTGGGCAATTCAGTTTAGTGCTCTTTAATAAAAAAAAAAGTTATGCTTCTATTTAAAAGTTACAAAACTTTGGATTAGTTTTCTTTATCAATAAAGAATTAATTTCATATCTAAATTTTCTACACAGTCTAATGGCGACGCGTGGTGTTTTATTACGGGTGCGAAAAACATAAAAGTATTTAAGAAACCCCTTGATTTGATATATTTCAAAAATTAATTTACTAAGGTAAATATACTGCAATTACAGAAAATCGTTAGTAAAAAAATTTTGTTTTTAAAATAATATTATTAACAGTTTAATATTTAAAAAAAAGTTTTATTATAAAAAAAAATTACGCGACGCCCCTGCTACTGTAATTATTTTTCGAAAAAAGTTTACTTTTTATGTTTAGCTGTCCTGGAAAGGAAATTAAACTGTACCCGAAAAGTTTTTCCTTACATCAGGTCTTAAGACAAAACATATTGAGGGCCATTTTTTGTCGTTCAATAATTTGTAATTTTAATAACAAATTTTGTTAATATAACAGATTATTGAAAGTGTTAATGATGATATTGCTTTTAAGGAGAAGAAAAGACAAGGTTTACAAAATCATCCTACATCAAAGCGTAAATAAGTTAAAAAGCATAAGTTTGTGTGTTAAACTTTTTTATTTTTATGTTTAAAACATACAGCTTCAGATTGAGAAAATTAGCAAAACTAGCCTTAAGTTTTTTGAAAACAAATTCAAAAAATCTGTGTCAACCTTAGTTTTTCAAAAAAGTTTATGATAGTGTTAGATTTCAAAAAACTTAAACTAGCTTCACAGAGTGTAGTCGGTTCAGTTTAAATATATCTATGAAGTAAACTACAAAACAATTAAAAGGTACTTTAAATATAAAACAGAATTTAATAAATAGCTAAGAGCATCGCACATCGCGCGCAAAGCGCGCTTTTGTGCTAGCCGAATAAGGCAGATAAACAATATAATAAGTAAAAAAAAATATTAATTAAGCTTCACTTTCTAATAATTAATTAAGAAAATTACAAAATATTGAAAACTCGATCAGCTAAAACTCATTCAAAATTTAAAAGAAAACTAGCCTGAGTTTTTATAAAAAATTAAACTAGTCTGAGGCAGTCCAAATTTTTCTAAAATTCCCAAAAGTTTTCAAACTAGCAGGGTTGCCACTGTTTAAGTCAATAAAAATAGCTAGAGTGAGTATAAACAAGCCTGAGTCAGAATGATATTTTTAAAAACTGAAAAATTACTTTAGTCTAATAATCAGTAGAACAGCTAGCAAAGGTTGACAATTTGGTAGTAAAGTTGTGGACCGATTGTGGTACACTTAACTTATTAGTACTACCCATCATAATTAAATCCTACCTTATTTAATTAATATCTAACAAATACTAAATTCTAACTGAGACTACTTTCTATAATCAGATACGACAGTTTTGAGTGATGAATCTTTTATATAAAACACAACAAGAAATACTAGCATATACAAAATTATAAATTATTTTGGTAACACTTTAAAAACTGGAAGCTATTTAAATCTATATCAAAGGACTTAAAACAGTAAACTAAAAATTGAAGAAAACTTTTAGTAAACAAGAAACTGTAAAGTTTTTAATAAACTATTAAACTATAAACCTGGCTTAAATATTTAAACAATTAAACACCAGTTGAAATATTCACTTTTAAAACAAAACACTACTTACAATAGGCATTCACAAAAAAGTTCAAGATATTTTGTTGCTTCAAGCTGCACACCAAAGTAACTAACTGCTTACATATAAACTGCCTGTCATGTTCTGATGTTTTGTTGCATCAGTATTTAGTTTGAAAAATTTCGTCATATGATTCTCATTGGCTCGTACATTCAACCGTATTAACTCTAAATATTCTCTGAGCTCAACTTTAAACAAGAAATAATGCAAGTATTCATTCAAAAGTTTTCAATTTTACAACATATGTAAAGCGTTGCATTTCTTAGTTGTTTATTTCATAGTTTAAATGTAAAAAAATGTAAATTAGTCACGTGTACAAAATGAGCCAATCACGGTAGGTGTTTAATTTTTACTGACAAAATGACTCTTATTAATTTACACAGGGTTTATTTTGAAAAAAAACTTTTCAGTATTCTCTTTTTTACTAACTAGATCCGGGTCCGGCCGGATCTCTGTTAGGATCCGGCCGGACCCGGATCCGGACTTTTTTTTTAAATTAGAATCCGGCCGGAACCGGATCCGGACTTTTTTTTCAAATTAGAATCCGGCCGGATCCGGATATCAGACGAAAACGGCAATATCCGGCCGGACCCGGACCCGGATAGTGAGTCCGGTACATCACTAATTTAAACCAACATTTCTAGCGAATTTAAAAAAGACAAAAATAATTTATAATTTTTTGTTGTAGTGTAGTTACTGATTGATAATAGTTTGAAATAAAATATCAATATATATACTTTACATAGTCTATATATCAGGAGAGAAAACAATATATTTTGTTTAGTTGTTAAATCTTGCCTCAATAGAAGTATTTTATTACTGTAAATTTTAAACTTTGATAAAATTTTCTAAAGTATTACAAGTTATTGGTTAAGTTCGTAAAGTAATACACTGTACTTTAAAATAATTTAATTTAGTAAATAAAATGCCTTTAAGTTTTTCTTGCCGTTAAATTTTATTAAGTAAATTAGTAGAGAATGACTAAATATTTGTAAATGAAAATAGACAAACAAGTAGTTAGACATAGCTTATAAAATTTGTATTTTAGCGTAATATGATTTCGTAAAGCTAATATTCAGAAACTGACAATAAAGAGGTTTTTAGTTTAATATGTAGTAAAGTATTATTATAAAAAAGAAAATAAATGTAATTTATGTGTAAACCTGCGTTAAAAAAAAACCTTAAGCTTTGATCTTTTTTGCTTAAAAGGTAAAAAAAGCATGGTTTATTAACTTGAATAACAAAAGTTTTAAGTAAAATTTAAAAGTTGAAATCTATGTAAGCCTAAACGTTATAAAACAAATATCATTTTACTTCTAATTACACTTATTTTTGATTATTTGTGAAGTTGTGCTGTAAAAGCAAATAAAATGTATAAAAGTTTCAAATAATAAAATTTGGTAATTTGCAGTCGTAAAAAGTTTTATAGACAACTCATAACGTAAAAACTGTTTGATTTATAAGAGTAACATGTTGATTTAATGTACTTATAATGCTTAAAGTACCCAAGTGCCACATGTTAATTGCTTTACATCAACAAAAATTAGCAAACAAGAATTTCAAAAGAATACAGAAACAAACAAAGTAAGACTCACATAATATTCGTGTACACGATAAAACGTGTATGTTTTAAACTTACAAATAGTAACAACGGTTTTTCAGGTGCAAACTCGAAAGAAGAGTTTCCACTCGAACGAAGGCGCGCGCAAGCTTACGCCACAGGGCCGACGAGGGCGTAGAAGGCTCGAAAGACGCTGCCCGCCATAAAAAGCGCGAAAACCGGCAAGTTTGCGCGGGAACGGCCTGATTCGTTGTTTATTGGGCACTCTTCCTCCTCTTCGCATTTTCCTTTTGTTTTACATAGTGCGGCATAATAATCAATGCAGCCACTTTCTTTAAGTCCCCCGGCAGCCAGGTAAGAGCAGTGGTTATTTAACGAATAAAAAGGCTGGTCTACATCCCACCTTATCACAACGTTGGTATCTTCTACTTTAGCTCCGTTGGAGAAAACGAAGGGGTTGGCATCCGAGCCAGTAGATGACGAATCCCGAAGGGTTACATCAAGCCAGATGTCGCCTCCTTTTTCCACGCGGTACTTGTAAATGACAAAAACAGCTTTCCTCGCGTTATCACTGTGAAAATTGATGAAATGTATTTCTGTTTTCTTAATTTACCTTATTTTAAGTATTTTACTGATAAAAAACGTTGTTAAAAAACATGTACTAAACGCTATAACAATTGTCTACCACAGTCATATATTTTTTGTAAATTTTGTCATATCATTAACTATGCTTTGTCATTAAGTTATTCTTATATATAAGTTATACTGATTATTTTTGTATAAAGCTGTTCTTTTAATAAAAAAAAGTCTATTTTATTCTACAAATAGTTATTTTTTGTATAAAATTAACCTTTTAAGTGAGAATTTTTTTTTTTTACAAAACCTTTAAATTTTAGTAATTTTGCTTATTTATCTATTATGTTTGGGCAATTCAGTTTAGTGCTCTATTAATAAAAAAAAAAGTTATGCTTCTATTTAAAAGTTACAAAACTTTGGATTAGTTTTCTTTATCAATAAAGAATTAATTTCATATCTAAATTTTCTACACAGTCTAATGGCGACGCGTGGTGTTTTGTTAGGGGTGCGAAAAACATAAAAGTATTTAAGAAACCCCTTGATTTGATATATTTCAAAAATTAATTTACTAGGGTAAATATACTGCAATTACAGAAAATCGTTAGTAAAAAAATTTTGTTTTAAAAATAATATTATTAACAGTTTAATACTTAAAAAAAAGTTTTATTATAAAAAAAAATTACGCGACGCCCCTGCTACTGTAATTATTTTTCGAAAAAAGTTTACTTTTTATGTTTAGCTGTCCTGGAAAGGAAATTAAACTGTACCCGAAAAGTTTTTCCTTACATCAGGTCTTAAAACAAATTATATTGAGGGCCATTTTCTGTCGTTCAATAATTTGTAATTTTAATAACAAATTTTGTTAATATAACAAATTATTGAAAGTGTTAATGAAGATATTGCTTTTAAGGAGAAGAAAAGACAAGGTTTGCAAAATCATCCTACATCAAAGCGTAAATAAGTTAAAAAGTATAAGTTTGTGTGTTAAACTTTTTTACTTTTATGTTTATCTATAAGTTTGCAATTAAATTATGTTTTTTTTTTGTTTTATCAAAATTAACTTTTTGTGTTATTCGTATTCTTCATTTCTTTGTTATCTGTTTTTAAGTTTAAGTGGCCTAAGTTTTGATGCCTGGGTCCATCGTATTGACAACAAACTCGCAGTAGTGATAATAAATAATTAAAACTTTTGTTGTATAAGTATCTATTTTAACTAGTTAGTGTTTTAGGTTAAATAAAGGTATGCTTTTTTTCTGTATGTCATTACTTTTTTAATTAACTTGTTTTTTAGTTATATAAAGGTTACTTCTTTGTGCTATATTTATAAGTTTTAAAAAATTGCAATATTAATACAAACAAACTATACTTGACTACCATAATCGTTAGTTTTTTCTGTAAAGCTGTAGTTTAATATTACATTATGTTATACAAAAAAATATTTTGTTCTTTTATTCTTATTTTTTAAGGAATCTGATTTTCAATAACAGTCTTATATTATACACTTATAAGTTTTCAAATAAAATTATCTTTAACGAACAAAATGAATTGCATAATCTGCTATAGTCATTTTTTAGTATTTATTTAATCATAAATTGTATTATAGAAGAAAATTATGTTTTTTATATAATATTGTATTTTTAAGTAGTTCTAGAATTTTTTAAATAACAATATTTTACTACAAGTTGCTGCTTTTCGTAAACATTAGTTATTTCAATTTAGATAAAATGCTTATACTCTACAAGTCTTTTGTTTGTTTACTTGCGCTTTTAGTTATAAAACTACTAACAACTTTATTTTACAAGTATAATATTTTGATTTATGTTGTTTTCATTAATTTACAATAAATTGTTTTTGTCTACTACAGTCATAATTTTATAATGTTAGGCTTTTTTCATAAATTGACAAAATATTCATAAAACACTAGGTACGCTAAGTTATGTCTTCGGTTTGAGTTTTTGAGTTGGAGGTTTTGTGTTAGTCTTGCAGCATTTAGTGTGGTACACGCCAAGTATTCGAAGTTTTTTTTCAAAAGATGATTCATTATAAAAAAGTTAAGTATATACCATAAAAAAGTACCTTCTTGTTTTAGAAGGTCTGAAGTTTCAGAAAACATTTTTTTTAAGTAAATATTTTTAAATTAACTTTAAATTACGTCTCAATAGTATATATTCTATATATGATATCCTTAAAAAACTTTTCAAAAATGACGTCAAAAAAACGTCATTATTCCTCATAAAAAAATAGTTTTGGAGAATTCTCATATAAAGAGTCAAAGTTTGTCTTTAAAAATGATATGGGCGTCTTCCTTAAGGTCTGTAGTTTTGCAAATAAGTCTTTGATTATTAATTTTTAACGTTTTTTTTTTCAAAAATGACGTCACAAAAAAAATCATTTTTACCATAAAAGATAGTTTCCGAGAAAACTCCTATAAAAACACAAAATTAATTGTTTAAAATAGTATGGGCGTCTTTTTCGATTTTTGTATTTTCAATTTTAATTTTGATTTTGATTTTTTTAATATTAAGTTATAGAAAAATAATCGTTTGTTAAGTACTTCTTAAGTTTATTTCCTCATAACGAGGATTAACTGATAAAAAAATTGAGAATCTTTATCAAGTTTTGTAACATTTCAAATAAGTTTCTGATTGTTTTAAAAACGTTTCAAAAATGACGTTACAAAAAAAAAATTTGCCTTATAAAATTTGACTTATAGAGTACTTCTATAAATCTATAAATTTAGATATGATAGTTTAGAAACTAATCCAGTTGGTGGAGTTTTAAAATATAGTCTTAACGAAAACATCATACATAAAGAACATGAACAAATGAAAATACGTCTTACATCTGGTCACAGAGAAGAGGTAATAAAAAAATATTTTCAATAAAAATCTAAGAAAAAATATTGATGAAAGTTTAAAAACAGAAACAGCTCAACAGCAGTTTCAAGGTGGAAATGTTTCAGCTAGGTAAATCAGATTTTACAAAATACAAATTACTTTTCTCCATACCTATTAACTTTTTTTTTTCTTATAACCTATAACTTTTCCAGAATTTACTCATCTCAAATTACCAAAGTTTTGGCAAAACATCACAGCCAAACGAGATATAATTGGTTCGATGAACTGAAAAAAAAAAAAAAAGCATATAAGACTGAAGACAAAAAAAGCAGAGAAGTAAAAGGCTATATTCAGCAGCTAAATAAAAACAAGTTTGCCGTGTATAGGTATACTGAGAAAGGTATTAAGTATTAAACTTTAAATTGTAGATTTATCTTTAAATGCAAATACTTTTTAAACTATATATAATAGGATTGGAAATATTAGCAAAACACCTAAAAACACAAGTAAAAACAAGCCTCTTTTTTGACGCAACACAAAGTGTGATCAAAAAACCAGCTAAAGTTCCAGGTTGATTTATTAACAAATTATCAAAACTGTTTGGCAACAACTGAAGTATTAAATTTAAGTTTACAAGTTTTTCAAAACAACTTAGTTACTAAAGTAGTTTCAATTTTAGAATTTAATGCGTTAAATTGAACAAAACAAGCTTAAACAACACAGGTAAAAAAAAATACTATGCTCTTGTACTTGGTGGTCATGGCAGAGGTGAGCCTCCACTTCCAGCTGCAGAAATGGTTTCAAATTCACATAAAACAATTGATGTGCAAGTATTATCAGTTCAGAAGACTTGTGTTATCAGTTTAAAAAATTCAGTGCAGCTCCTATATGGAAAATCGAAGTAGATTTTTCTTATCCATTTTTACACTCAATTTCCAGTGTATTTAATAATGAAACTTTGCACAGCTACATTACACGGTAAGTATAAAGTATGTTACATGTTGTGTATTCCATTTAGAACTGAAATAAACAGGTATTACAATAAGGAAGTGAACAACAAAAAAATTATCAATCACACCTGCTCTTCCCACTTGTAAAAGGCAGTGATTAACCATATAAACAAAACCACTATTGACAAGACTGCTAAAAGGCTTTACGGTCATGTGTTTGCTTCAATTGTTAGTTTTAAAAGTTAATTACAAAAGGTAGTTTTTAAAAATGATGTTTTTAGATCAACTGTGATGATTTAGAAGAAATGTTAGTTACCTTCTACAATTTGTGCGCACTCATCTTGTGTGAAATATCTAGCTACCACTACAGACCTTGGAGAAGACGCCAATATCATTTTCAAAGACCATTTTAGATTCTTTATATGAGAATTCTTCAAAACTATTTTTTTATGACGAAAAATGACTTTTTTTTGTGACGTCATATTTGAATAAAATACGTCAAAAATTAAAAATCAATGACTTATTAGCAAAACTGCAGACTTTAGGGAAGACGCCCATATCATTTTTAAGATTAACTTCGACTCTTTATAGGAGAATTCTCCGAAACTTTTTTTTATGGCAAAAAAATGACTTTTTTTGTGACGTAATTTAAAAAAAAAAATACGTCAAAAATTAAAATTCAAAGACTTCTTTGCAAAACTAAAGACCTTGAGGAAGACGCCCATATCATTTTCTAAGACCAACTTCGACTCTTTATAGGAGAATTCTTCAAAACTATTTTTTATGGCGAAAAATTACTTTTTTATTGTGACGTAATTTTTGAACAAATACGTCAAAAGTTAAAAATCAAAGACTTATTTGCAAAACTACAGACCTAAAGTAGAACGCCAATACCATTTTCAAAGATTATTTTAGACTCTTTATATGAGAATTCTCCAAAACTATTTTTTATGGCGAAAAATGTTTTTTTTTTGTGACGTAATTTTGAAAAAAAATACGTCAAAAATTAAAAATTAAAATTCAAAGACTTATTTGCGAAACTACAGACCTTGGGGAAGACGCCCATATCATTTTTAAAGACAAACTTTGACTCTTTATAGAAGAATTCTCCAAAACTATTTTTACATGGTAAAACATCACTTTTTTTTGACGTTATTTTTGAAACAAATACGTCAAAAATTAAAAATTGAAGACTCATTTGCGAAACTACAGACCTTGGGGATGACGCTCATATCATTTTCAAAGACCAAATATTATTCTTTTTAAGAGAATTCTCCGAAACAAGATTACACGAATACTTGGCGAATAATACACTAAATGCTGCAACGTTGTGTCTACAGAGTAAAATTAGGTTTATCGACTGTGAGTTCTTATTTGTTCCCTCCTTACATCTTGTTATTTTAGTATTTACAACCTCGTACTTAATTTATTTGATAATAATTTTAGTAATTTTATAGTTGTATATAATTTATTAGTGATTTTTAGTACTATTTTAGTGATAATAAGTTTTAAATTTTTTGTATTTATTAAAGTTGGACCTTTTAGTAGTTTTACGGTTGCGTATAAATTATTAGTAGTTTCTAGTTTTTTCAGTGATATAAATGTTCTTGTTTTTTAATTTAAAACAGTTGGTATAGTAATTGTTAATGATATTCAGATTGATATTCATATTGGTTTTCAATTTGGTATTCATATTGTTATTTATAATTGTAATTGATATTCGTTTTTGGATATGAGTGAGAGACCCATAAGTACACGTAGTAAAGAGAAAGGTTCTAGACAGAGCCTTGCGACTTTTAGAGTTGCAAGTGACTCTGGGGCAGTAATTGTTCCGCCGATGCTTCCAGGCCCTGCGAGCGGACAACTTTGTAAGGTTTTCTTTAATCGTAAAATACTTTTTTAGCATAAAGTCATACACTTGTTTACACACCAGCATTTTTTAGGTAAAACTGATCTTTTAACTTAAAAGAAATAATGTTACTATTCTAAAAGTAATTAATTTTTGTAGAAAGTTAGTCTTCTAATTTAGAAAAAATTTTACTATTATGTATAAGTTGTTTTTATTAGCAAAAAATGAATTTTCTACTACATTCACTACTTTTCAGTTATTTTGCTTATTTAGTTATAAAGTATATTTTACAAAATTATAAAGTATTATAAAGTAGTTTTAGACAGTTATTAAATAATATAAAGTACACTAATTTTGTCTTGTAGTTAACGTTTTGTTCTATATATAACTTTTTTACATAAAGCTAGTACTTTATACTGAAATAAGTTGGTACTTGTGTCGAAAATATATTGTTATATATATATATATGTTATATGCTAACATTTAATAATATATATTATAATGCTATTAAATAAATAAATACTTATATAATTGATATCGTTAATTTTTAAATAAACTTGCTAATTTTCAACCCACAGTTATACTAACTGTGATTACAAACTGCTTGACTAACTGTTGACTTCATAAAAACTTCTTGCTTATTTGCTGCTTGGTAATGAGCAAGTAGGTAGGCGTAAAGCTATTGAGCTTTTAAACAATAAGTGCGGCTTGCTTACAATGTTTGTTTTAAAAGTAATTCACTTTTTTTTTCTATCAATACTAAACAAATCGCATTTATCAATCACAGTCATTATATTTTCTTAAGTTGCTCTTTAATCATAAATTATACTTTGTCATAAACTTATACTTACGTTGTACAATTAATTATTTTTCTATAAGTTTACTCATTTTATAAAAAAAATTAACTTGTGTACTATCCGCCGTTATATTTTGTATAAATTTAGTTATTTGATTCAAACTAAGTAATGTTTTACTCAATTGGTCATTTCATTACCTTTTTTGACAAACTAGCTTTTTCAATTACAGCTAATTTTTACCTATATTGTACAAATTTAAACTTTTAGATAAAGTTGTTTTACTTTTTAAACATACAAAATATTTGTCATTGTCTACTACAGTCATTATTTAAGATTAAAGTTTCTCTTTCAATATATATTTTGTTTTACTGTTAAGTTTTACTTTTTTACTACAAGTCATTGTTTTTTCTAAAGTAGTTCTTTTAAGTTTATAAAATCTTTTACTCTACAAGTCGTTGTTTCTTGTGTACTTTACTCCTTCAAAGTATAAGAATTTCCTACAAGTCTTTAGATTTCAAAATATTACTCTTTAAATTATAATTTAATTTACACTTTTTAATCTACAGTTATAAGTTTTTGAACTGAATTGTTCATATCAATACAAAATAATTTGAATGTTCTACTACAGTCGTTTGAGTAAAGCTGTGGTTTCATAAAGCATACTTTGGCAAAAAAAAAAGTTAAAACAAAATTTTCTCAGTAAATTTGTAATTAACCTGTCTAAGAGGTCTTCCGACGCCATTTTGCCCTCCTCCAGCAACTTGCATGCGGTAGAATGCTTGTTGAAATCCATTTCATCTGTGTTTATCTTATAATCGATGCACTCTGTAGACAATGATATCAATTACCTTGAGCACACTCAGTTTTCAGTGCTACCACCAAAAATTTTGGTCTTACCAGCATAGAGGTTATGAAAGTTGCGCAAGTTAAAGGCAGAGCCTTAAGACTGGTTTAATTAAAAGCGGCAACTTTAATTGAGTACAGTGCAGCATTGCTGTACAATTACTAACAATACAGAAAAGTAAGTACGCAAAAATGCGTTTTTTTTTTCGTTAGCAAACTAGTGATCAAAACTTCTAATGGTTTAAGAAACGCGGCAAAGTTGACCGGTTTTATTCAAATAGCAAAGTCCGTGGTTTCATTTATTTTTAATCTTTGAAAAACAATTATACAAGAGTATATTTTTAGTTGATTACAAAGCCATTTAATATATTTGTTGTACAAATGAATTAAAGTTTAATTATTAAGAAACATAATAACACAATATATATCAATATAAAATTTGAAAGCTGTTGCTAAAAATAAAAAAAACTTCTCAAACATACCTTTTGTTTCTGTCACCTGCGTGTAGAATAACAGGGTAGTTGCCAAAAAGACAAATTTCATATTTTAAATATCTGTTTATTTATTAGTGTAAAATATAATTTTTAAATTATATAGTTAGGTTTTGTTTATATTAGTCTTCCACGAAAGGTTTTAATAAACAATTCTAAAATACTCGTCTAAAAAACAGCAAAAAAAAAATTGTATAAAATGTTTTGCATAATCACATGTTATATCATATTCTACAAAAATTAAATAAAAAACACAAAAAGCTTATAGCACACTTCATCTGCAAACTTCAACGTTTTTGTTCTTCTTTACAAAACTTATAAGTGAACGTTACTCACAACACACCAGTATAAGAAATAAGCAGAAAGCTTGCTGTGATTACAAATTGCTTGACTAACTGCTGACTTCATAAAAACTTCCTGCTTATTTGCTGCGTGGTAATGAGCAAGTAGGTAGGCATAAAGTTATTGAGCTTTTAAACAATAAGTGCGGCTTGCTTACAATGTTTGTTTTAAAAGTAATTCACTTTTATTTTTTAAAGAACGTATGATACTGCACAAAGCAGCGGCTCGCCTGATTTTTAAAATATACGCGCGGCACACTATCAAAAAAGAATCAATGTGCAGTGAGGGTTGAGTTATTTACAACAATAAGTTTAATAAATTCCAAACGATAACTATACCATACCCAGCATAGATATGTACAGAACAAAGTTCTTAAAAATTACTGCATGCTTCTGCACTGCACTTTTCTTGCTTATTCTATATATATATGTATCTATCTTTAACCTTGTTATACTTATTTGACTTGCTAAAAAATCAAAGCCTGTGAGTTTTATTTTATTGAAAACAATTTGGTCGATTAAGACTTGTACAATTTTCGGCTTAGACGACTTATAATAATGTGGCTTAGACAAATTTTGAAAATGCTTTTTTATATAAGCCTTATAATTAGCTCATTTTAAGTTAAATTAAGATTTTTTATACTTTCAAACACTCAAAACATTGAAAATTATAGAATATAGAGTATTTTAATTTTATCACAGTAAAATAAAAACGCAAACTTAAATATTCTCTAAGACTAGTTTGCTTATTTCGACTAGTTTGCTTATTTATATAGTTTTTTGACAATTAAAACTTATTTTTTGTATATAGGTGTTAAAAGTATAACTACTCTATTAAAGTTTTAAACAATAATAGTAAAAAAATAGTCATTCATTTTTTATTCGGCTGAATTTGTAATACTTAATTTAAAATATTTAATTAGTTTGAAAAAAAGAGTTTAAATCAGAATAAAGTTTGTTTTTACTACTTTATAAAACAAACTAAATAAATGCGACTAGTTAAAAACTTTTAATCACAAAATAAATCATAAACTTTTTTTTTGAATAGAAGTATATTTATTTCAATTGTAAGTTTTCAAATGTGATTTTTTGAAATATATTTTAATGAATTGGTTTAGCATTTTTGTATTAAGTTCAAAGCAATAATAAGTAATCTTTGAACAGTTTTAAACCGTGTCTTACAAAGCACACACCGTTTATGTAAACTTACGTGTAAAGATATTTAGTAAGTATTGGATTAACTTTTTACTTGAAAATTTTGTGCTCTGTTGGAGGATCTATAAATATTTTACTTCAGAATAAACCACATAGACAGGATGAAACTAATTATTTTGAAGAAGGTGATTAGAAAGTAATTTTTGAATAAATCTTTGTTTATAATAATTTAATAATGTAAATATTAAAACATTCATACAAAACGTTGTATCTTCTAATGACTTATTTATAACATAAAACTTAAAAAAAAAACTAACAAGCTGTACCATCTACCCTTTTTTAAGTTTAGCCGTACAATAAATAAATATTTTTTTATTAAAGTTGTTGTTTATTTTATAGGTCTATTATAATAGCAAACCACCACTATTATATTTTGAGTAGATGCTAAAAAAGTTAAAATTTAAACTTATACTAAGATTTGAACATGTTATTGAATGGGTTATCATTATTTTATTTAGAATAAGGACATAATTCATATATCTTGATTGTTTTTATCATCTGTTAACAAACAGCTTTAAAAAGTGGTTACTACAACTAAAGATACCAAAAACATTAAAATCGAAAAAAATCAAACTGGTATAAAAATTTTAAAATAATTAAAAAACTAACAAACAATATTGATTAAAACTTTTTCATATTTTTATCAAAATTAATAGTTAGTTAGCACTGTTTTGATAAGTTTGTTAATATAATTTTGCGTTGGTCAGGGAGGTCCTACCATTTTATCCGTCGGAAAAAAAATATACACTGTAGTTTACGTGAGCCACTAAATATTATCTTCTTTTTTAACTAAGCTTCGAAGAAAAATTACAACAGTGGTGTGCTGCTCCCATGGTTGCCAGAATTATTCAGCTATCGATTGCCCTCCTATAAGTTTTGTATGAAAAGTGACGTACACAACTTTTAACCGTTAAGTGTCGCTCAAGAGCTAAATTTGACTTTATTTTTACTATCAGTAGATTATTTAGCTTCAGTTATAAAGTTATAGTATAGTGCTTTTCTCGCAAAATTTTAGTTTATGAAAGAAAACTTATTCATAGAAATACTCTTGGAGTACAACTCGATAACCGAAAGGTTCCTTTGTACACCAGGTCCTTAGACCAAACTTTTTGAGCGCTTTTTTGTCGTTCAATAAACAATAATACTAAAATACATTTTGCAATCCAGCAGAACAAGTCTGGATATTGTTTTTTAGGTGATTAAAAAGTTAATTTAAAAAAAATATATGTTTATTAATTAAAGTACTTATGATTTGCAAATCCAAAAGTCAACCGAAAAATTTTTGCGGAAATGTAACTCTTTTTAATTTTAGAATAATTAACTTAAGCTGAAAATTAGTTTTAAAACATAATTATTCTGATTTTTGTTTTCAAAAAATTTAGCTGAATATGAAAAAAATGTAAGAACGAAACCGGTCGTAAGTTGTCTCGGATTCTGCTGTTGTTGGTCGTGCGGGGAATTTCATTGTTTATTATCTTTGGCATGAAACATCTTAACTTAGTTGATGATGGCCGACATAAATACTGGCTAAAAAGGTAGGCAAGTAATGAAAAAACAAAGAAAGTTTTATACTATATTAAATTATCTAATCAACAAAAATCATTCTTTAATTCCGGGAGTTTTTTGCTAATAAACGAGAAGGATCTGTCAAAAAACTCATTTTTTCCTTTTTCATAAAACGATTCAATAACACTGAAATTGTTTACGACGTGATTTATTTTCGTATTTAACTTATTTGAATTATTATTAATTTTGTTATTTTTCTGTTTTAATATTTTGTTTCTTTAAAATAAATTGAACTGATTGAAAACTTAGTGTTTTTTTTATTATGAACCTTGAGTAATTTTTAAGAGGTTATTAGAAAAAAATACAAAGTTTGATATTGGATCCTTACCAGCTGGTGTTAATAGTGGCATAGAGGTGAATCAATTCTAGGGTTCGCTGCATATTAACTACTTCTTATTAATCGTCTAATTTTATTTTCTAACATTTCTAGGTTTTTATTAATGGATGGAACTTTTAAAGTAACTACACATTTTTCCAGTCCTATTGTCTTTATTCTATCCAAATTTTTCAAATGTAAATGAATTGTTTAGTTAACTTACTCTTGTGGGTAACTGTTTTTGTTTAATAGTAACTTGATCTGTTTGATTTAACTTATTAGTAACTCTATTGGAAATTTTTTGTGTGCAGCATGACACAAAGTTCTGATTAAATTTACTTTTCTCTTTAAACTACAGTTTAATTGAAAATTCAAATAACATTCTGTAAAAAAATCAAAAGTTCCATTTATTAATAAAAGCTCAGAAATGTTAGAAAATAAAATTAGACAACCGTTAAAGAGGTATTTTTGGTATATTAAACTAAGTTAATAAACTTATAAGACATCTTAAAATTACCTATCATTATAACTAAACACGTCTAATATTTCAAAGTTGTACTAAAAAAACTCTATTTAGTAATAATTCTTACTGTTATTTTCTCTATTATATATCTAAAATGTTTTCTGTTACCAATATTACTAATTTTTACATTAGTTACCTTTAGGTTTGCTAAATACTTGTGTACAACAATATGTATTCTGAAAAATGTGTTCAATAAATTGTAGAAATAAAGTATACAAACACTAAAAAGTTAAAACTAATTAAGTTTTGATAGAAAAATTAAAATTTGATTTTAGACAAAATTTAATAATCTTAAACTTTACTTGTTTTAGTTGAACGTTAGTTGAAGTAGTTTGAATTAATCTTTATATCTTAATTATTACTATTCAAAATATAGTTTTAATTGTTTGCTAATAAAAGATCCTAGTAAAGTAACTTCACTGGAATATAAATAAAAACAAATTATACAGTAATCTTCCTTTATTCTACCAACATATGTTTCTGTGTGTCAACGAATCAACACACTTCAACTGGGTTCTGTAAAAAAATAATTACTGTAATGAGAGAATAGAAGCATAGAATAAAGTAGGTGTATATATGTTTTCATTAAAATAAGATATATTCTACAGATAATAGTTATTAATAGGTGAAATACTTAACATTAAATCCGACTGTTATAAAATTATATGATATTTGTAATTATTAAGTCCAAAATAAATAAGTAAGCTAAATTACACAAAGTAACCAATAATTACATTGTGACGTAATTATTGGTTGTAAAAATGTATTTTTTTCGTTAGTTAACAACCGTAAATTTTGATTTAGTTATCTTTCCTATTAACGTAAGTTGTTTGTTTATATTATATTTTGTTGTGTAATTTAGCTTACTTATTTATTTTGGACTTAATAATTACAAATATCATATAATTTTATAACAGTCGGATTTAATGTTAAGTATTTCACCTATTAATAACTATTATCTGTAGAATATATCTTATTTTAATGAAAACATATATACACCTACTTTATTCTATGCTTCTATTCTCTCATTACAGTAATTATTTTTTTACAGAACCCAGTTGAAGTGTGTTGATTCGTTGACACACAGAAACATATGTTGGTAGAATAAAGGAAGATTACTGTATAATTTGTTTTTATCTTAATTATTGGAATTTTATTTTTTAGAAAGTTATATTTCATAACAGCTTTTAGCAACTAGTTTTAGCTTTTTATTTGTAAACCACGGCACGGCTGCCTCTCAATCGTAATACTCAGGGTAGTTTTTAATTTAACAAACATAAAGTGACCTAGACTAATTGATTGTACTCTCCAAACTTGAGCTAATTTTTCATTTTGATAACTAACTCAAATAAAAATATGTTCTCACTTATTTTCGAATAACTAGAACTAGAAATAATTCGCAATCTAATAATAAATGAAAATGATTCAATTTGTTTCAATATTGTTTTCAATGTTGCACTATTATTTCACTGTTTTTATATATTATATGTCTGCGATTCACCCATGCACGCCAGCATGCATTGATTTTGTTTTTGAGTCAATGATAATTTTAGGGTGCACGAAAAGTACGTTGGTAGTGTACAAACTTTTTTTTGAAACTTTGTAAACATTCTGACATTTTTTTCGAAATGACAGTAGGTAGTCCGGATTCCGGAGTTTCTGAAAAAAAGCAAAAAAGAAAATGTTTTAAGTAAATTTGAGAGGATTTTTAAAAGTTACACTTAATATACCCGAAATTGTTCAAAACTTACTTTAGATCAGTGGTCTACACAGTGTGCGTGCATCTGTTGCCCCGACCTTTAAATTTTGCTTAGCTCTTTTTTTGTATGTGGCAAATCTTATAAGTAGACAGCACTTAGAGCAGAACACTTATGAAAATTATGCTCTATATTGTAGTTTTGTAAAATGAAAGAGGAAGGTCTTTTTTATAATTTAGGTTTATTTTGTAGAATTTTATACAATCTATAAGTTTCTTATTAAAGTTACTCTTAATAAGCTTTTTTTTTAAATATTAACAACTAAAGTTTGTAATTTAGTGGTGTTTTGTAGTAGAAGGAAACTAAAAGAGCAAAAAAAAGGACTCCTTTATTTTAAATTTATTTAATCCTAGAAGATTCATGAAATTTAATTTTTATAAAGTGAATTGTTGCAACCAGCCTGGTAATATTTTAAAAACACTAACTACAGCTTTCAAGTAGAGCAATTATCCTTTTTGCATAGTTAAAACGGTAGTTTTTAGAGCAGGAATTTAAGTTAACAAAAAATTTTATGTCGACTAAAACGAACATCTGGAAGAGTTAGTGACGTAACATGAAATAATAAAAAAAGTTATGCTAATTTTATGCAAATTTTTCTTACATATTTTTAAACGATTTTATGTCGACTAAAACGAACATCTGGAAGAGTTAGTGACGTAACATGAAATTTCTGAAATTTAAAAAATAGTTTAGAATATATATTGGATATAATTTTTGAGGTGGGTGGGATGAATAACTAAATTGAAAACTGCAGTTCGAAGAGAGGCAGAAACCAAGATCGCACAATCGCGCGCAAAGCGCGCTGTTGTGCTTAGTTGCGAAGCAAAACCGAAAGAAAGCGGAGTCTATCGAAGCCAGGAAAATGCTTGGGTCAATCGTAATATTTCCCTAAATAGGCTTTTTAACTTTTTTGTTCCCGAAACAAAACAAAGACTGATAGAACTTGGTCACAAGAAAAAGCCATTTTGCCTCTCGACATTTGCTCTGCACAAGATAAAGAGGAACTCACATCAGCTGGTGGCAAAATCGCTGCCAAGTTTCTGTCTCCAAATGTAACTGCAATTCTACAGCTAATCGATCAAGGTGTGTTTGAATCTGTTAAAAGGGTCTACAGAAAGTCGATTCTAAGCGATCTTGTACCGCAATCAACTTTCAGCATACAAGAAAAAAATCGACGTTGTAATAATTGTTGATACCTTTGCATCCGCCTGGGCACGGTAACACCTTCTGCAATAAGAAACTCAAGGAAGAAACTGTTATCATTACTAAGCTTTTAAATGCAAAACAAAGACGCTTTGAAGGAAACTGCAAATAACTAGTTTACCTAGAAGATTTTAAAGTTAAACTTCGCATTTACAGACCATGATATCCAAAACTGGATGAGTTGCAATGGTCCCGTTTGTGAACACACGGACGAGCAAGGAACTATTGCATTGATTTATGGAGACAGACGAAAAAGAGACTGGTGAGGGTGTGGAAGACGAAAATGATGTTCCACAAAATTTAAGTGTCCAGTCCCTCACGCCGAAGCCATGCAGAAAATGGATTTAGTTAGTTTACGATTGTTGTCAACCAGAAGCCACATCAGATAGTGAGTGTGTCGCATATTATCAGATTACGGGAGTTTTTTGCCAGGAAACGAGAAGGATCTGTCAAAAAACTCATTTTTTCCTTTTTCATAAAACGATTCAATAACACTGAAACTGTTTACGGCGTAATTTATTTTCGTCACATCAATATTAAACTTATTTGAATTATTATTAAATTTGTTATTTTTCTGTTTTAATATTTTGTTTCTTTAGAATAAGTTGCACTGACTGAAAACTTAGTGTTTTTTTTTTATTATGAACCTTGAGTAATTTTTAAGAGGTTATAAGAAAAAAATACAATGTTTGTAGTTATCCGGCCAAAATTACAAAAAAAAAACTTGCCCAAACATGGCCGGATAAGTGAGGAAGCACTGTACATTCTTCGCTCTCGCTATGACAAAAATCAGTATAAGCTTGTGGTTTCTATAGTAAGGTGTTAAAACAAATTAATGTAAGTAGATAGAAATAGATAGAAAATAGGAATAATTACAGTAACATTAGCAACATTAAAAACTGCTGTTATTAAAATATATATTGAAAGTTGTATCTTTTTTTAATTCTAAAAGATCTGATAGTTATACCTACACAGTTCTTATTAACTAGTTTTTGTTGACAGGTAAAGAAAGTTTATTAATAAGTTTGTTAACTTCAACATATTTTATAGAACACAAAAAGCTATTACTGATTTAGGCATCTAAAACATACTGTTAATATTGCTTTTGAAGTTTTATTTTATTACAAAACTAATTTCGAGTAAGTATTTTGCATAAACTTAGTTTAACTAATGTATTCATGCAACTATTCTATATTTAAATACGCAAACTTACTATGACTAAATTTGTCTAGAAAAAATGTCTAAAAAGAAATTAGAGACAGCCTGAATAAATCTAAAATTCCACATTATTGCAATACATTCGCTGATAATATTTTACTTGGTTGCAGCTTACAATAAAATTTGAAAACATCATATACATTCTAAATTTCGTGAATGACTTATGTAATTTACTTTTCAAAAATCAGTACACATATTTATATAAACAAAATTACTACAGTACAGGTAAGTTAATAATAAGTTATCAAATCATTATAAACAGGTCTTTTAAAGATAATTTATTAGTTTATATTTTATCATGAGTCATAATTATAATACTTTTTACATAAATCAATTTTATTGTGATTTAAAAATAAGTAAATAAGTTAGTACACAGTTATTAATTTTAAATATTTCGAAGCAATCTACAGTAGAAATTTTGAAGAAAGGGAAAGTAGTGATCAAAAGTAAAACTTTGTTGAATTAAAAGCGATAAAAACTAACCTTGTTTAAATAGTAGGTAAAAATTTTACTAAAATTTCGACTAAAACGCAATGCAATAGAACGTTAGCTTCAGTTTATCAACTTTTTAAGTAATAAAGTTTTTTTAATTTAATATAACTTTTTTTGTAAAACGACTAAAACGAAAGAGCGGCAATAGTCTTAATAATTGCATATAAAAGAAAAGAAAGAAAAAAAAACCGGACAGAAGAAAAAAAAACTGCTACTTCAACACCTCCGCACCGCCGGCTGTTATGACGTCATTGCCACGTCGCGTCGTGACGTCACGGCTCAGTCGTCGATCATGCACTGCTCGCCCAGCAGGAAGCGCGACTCCTGCAGCTTGGAAATTCCGTGGAAGTGGACCATGGCCGCCGCCACCACCAGGATGTGGAAGATTTGGTGGCTTTGGAACTGAAAGTTGTTTGGGAAAATTACTCAAGTCATCAAAAACATTTTATGGTAAAAGATCATATATTAAAATGTGATTGTTTATGTTATCAAATAGATTTATAATGAACTTTGAAACTGAAAGTTGTAGGAAAAATTAACTGAACCATCAAAAAAATTATTGGTATTTTAAACTTGGAACTTACATTGAGCTCTGGGGTTTGTGATAAAAACTAAAATTGACTGTTTGTGCAGACAACCAATTTAATGACGGGCTAGGATATTGGAAATTGTGGGAAACGTTACGAGGTGGCATAAGACTGAATGAGTTAAAATATTTGTGATACTTTTAAAACTCATTTTTTGTTGTAAAGTATCTAAAATAAACCAGTATTAACACGTTAGTAGCAAAATACGTTTTTTTTTTGAATGTGATAAAGCACATGGGTAGATTGAAGATGTAAATTGTAGAAAAACAGCATTGAAACTTATTTTATACGATTTTTGATCCTTTCCACTTTCTATTGTGATATCATAAAAGCTAAATACCATAAAAACTTATCTTCTACTGGTTTAGTTTATATATATATGATCCTTGCGATTATTTATTGTGAGATTGCTAAATAAATTGTGTGTCTTATCAACCAACTATGTTATCGGCTTTCAAAGTGAAAAATGTTGGAATCTGTGTAAGCTGTTGCAAAAATTACTTAAGACAGATATATTTTATGAAACTTTTATATTTGAACATTAATGGTGTTAAATTTTAAAACTTAAGTAAAATTACTATTTAATGACAACTTGGGTTAGCAACTTTATGACTTTTTATGTGTTCAAATACATGATAATTCATTCATCTTTAATTTTTTTAAATTCTTATAAACTGTAACTTTAATTTACTTGCAACAAAATTCGTATTTTTTTTTAATTAGTTTGGGATACATATAAAAAAATCCAAAAAAATGTTCAAACAACCAGAAATTGTTTTTGGGTATATATTAGTTGTATAAAAATTTATTACATTAAAGCTTAAAGAACTTAGAAATAACCCAAAAAGTAAATGTTTTGTACTAAAACAAATTCAGCATTTTATGTATTTTTCAAAATTATTACAACACACACGAATTCTTATCACCAAAATTTATTAGTAAAAGCTTCGGATAATTAATTTGGATATATTTCACAAGCTTTGTGTAAAGTTAAATATAAAAAGTGAGAAGGGTTCATTCTGACTAACCATAACATTAAAATTTTAATGGTGTGTGTTATTTTTAACTACTTTATTTTTTCAATAACTTTAAAATGTATAAATTAAACAGAAAATTTGTTTTTGAGAAAACAAAACTTGTTTAAATTAAACAAATTTACAATGCCTAAAAATTTGTAATTAAAAAAAATACCAATATACTGGTATAATCTTGAAACAATTTAACTTAAAATTATAAAGTTTTCTTAGAAAGCTAATAGAAATTAATACTTCAAGGCACCAATGTAAAACAGATAAAAAATGAGATGTAGTATTCTAATGCTTAGTAACTTGATTACTTTTCTATGTATTTAATAAAAAAATTACAAGTTTTGACATAGAACATGCTTAAGAACTTAATACTGCTGAGTGAGTAATCTATAAACTTTCAACAAAACAATGCGTGTTTTCCTAAAAATTACTTTTGTACTTTGAAAACAAGAAAAAATTTAAACAGTGATGTCATTGTTTTACGTACTTTCATACACATAATAAAAATAAATTTTAAACTTATACGATTAACTTATGTAATTATAAAATAAACAAAACTTTTTAGTTAATTTAAAGCATAGTAAGTTTTTATTTGAATAAATGAAATTAGTTTTGATTAAATAAATGCAATACAACAAGCATTAATTGATCTTAAGTACTTAAATAGAAGTCAACAAACTTCTGTATCTCTAATTAACTTTTAAATTTTCAATAATGTTAAAAGTTCATTTACACATATTTTCCTAAAAATTGTGTTTATTCTGTGTTAATAATTACTTCCTACAAACTATTTTTATTCAGCAACCGTCTATCAAGGCCAAAGTCCGTTACAATTCAAACAACTGCAACTCACTCGCTTAATAATTAATGGTTGTTACATAATTTGTATTAGTTTTTTTTCAAGGATAAAAACTCACTGGCTAACCAGCATAATATATTAGCTTGCTAAAAATAAATTTTAGCTTGTTTGTTTTTCACATTTTCTGTAAATTTCAATCACCAGCTTTACATACTTGTTATCAGTTAGGACAATAATATGTTTACACAAAGTTTGTTTGAGTTGAGCTAAACAAATTTTGCTTAATTGCTTCTTTTTTTCTCTCATTACAACAATAATTATGTCATTATATCGATACTTTTTGGAACCTTAATTGTCAAAATAAATGATAATTTCATGACAATACATTGTAAACCAAAAGTTCTAGCCCGCCTATTTTTTTCTAAGATATGCCAAGTTACAAAAAAATTATCTAACTCTATTCAAAAATTTGTAAAGAGTAATCAAGTAAAGAATTTTAAAAACGATTCAGCAGCATTTAAAAGAGTTTTCAAATACATTTTTATAACTAAATTTAATTTATGGTTCACTCAAGAAGTTTTATAAAATCAACCCATTAAAGTTTTAAAATATCATTATAACAGGTTTTAATCAGCAAAAATTAGTTTTCTTATATTAAGCAATTAACAGGGTTACCAAAAGGTTTCGTTGTAAATTTCTTCCAGGTTTTCTGAACTTTTTCCAGGTTTTTCAAAACAAGTTATTTTTGTCCATTTTTAGTATAAAATTAAAGGTAAAAAACTGTCTTAAACAGTATAACACTATTGAAAAGGGTACTGTAAAGCTTCTTTAAATGTAATTTTTGTAAAAAAAAAAATTAATGAAACAAAAAATTTTTATTTTTATGGTAGATTTTTTTTAATTAATTGAAACTTCGTTACTTTACAAGTAAAAACAGTTTAAAATTTCATGTTTTTCCAGGTTTTTTGATGATATTTTTAAAATTTTAGGTCTTTATTTGCCTAGATTGTGAAACACAAGGTTTTTACAGGATCCCAGGTTTTTTAGCAACCCTAATTTAATTCAACTTACAATACCGTTAGTAAAACTAATTTATAAATAATTTCTTCTAATACTGATTTCTTTTGTTGTAATTTAGTTTTCTTTGAAACTAACCACTAAATCGCATTTTCCAGGAAAGTACCTTTCAGGAATCCGTTTCGCGTACAGAAAAGCTCCTGTGAAAATAATTGTTTTTATGTTATATGTTAAAACTAAATACCATAAGTTGAAAATCTATAAACATTTTCTAAAGACGATTGCAAAACTTAATTAAAAGTGAACACGTACAAAACTCTTTCGTATTTAATAAAAAAGTGTAGGTAAATACTCCATTATAAAATAGAAAGTATTAAATCTGACCTTTGAAAAAATTAAGTTCACTATCAATGAAAAATACTAGATAACCTAATAACTATAAGAAATAGTTACCAAACTTTTACTTAAAAAACATATACAGATTTAAACTTGAAAAAAATATATCTTTTCTTTGTCACTAAATAATATTTTTTTAAGAAAGTTATAAAAATATCTCACTCAAAATGTAGAGAAAGGTTTAACAAAAAGTTTAAAAAATTGAATAAAAAGTTCTAAACTACCAAACCTAATATGTACAAAAATAGTAAGAACAATTTCATTTGTGAAAATGAAACCAGTTAAAAATATTATTTTAACACGTAAATCAACAAACTCACCCAGTATGTACAAGAAAGCCATCAGGTACAGCCATCCGAGCTGACCGACGCTGAACGACTTGTGGAAGCCCAGCTTGAAAGTGGTGTGGATCGCCGGAACGATTCCGCTCAGCCCGAGGGCGACGAACACAACTGCAGGATTGTTTGCAATTAGAAGCAGTAACTAGTATCAATCTATTTCAAAAGTTCTATAAAATTTTGGGGCAAATGTAAAACTTGGTAATTTTTTGAACAAAGGTTTCTTTGTTTGAATACACTCACTTTGAGTGTAAAACATTTTTTTTTAATATGAGTTAATATAAATAATTAGTTAATGATATAGATAAATAAATATTTTTTTATAATATTTTTAAGCTAGCTATTTTTTTTTCTTTTTAAGATTTAGTTCACTTTTATATATTGAGAAATATATTTAGTCCTGAACAAGACGTTAAAAGGTATCCAAGTGGTATGCGGGTCGATAACCGAAAGGTTCTTCTTGTACAAGGCCCTAGGACTAAACCTTTTGTTTTTATCGTTCAATAAACATTATAAGATAAGTTACTTCATTACCACAAAAATAATCTATTCAAAAAGTTTTATAGCTTTTTTTTTATTGAAATTTATTTGCAAATAAAATTATATAAAATATATAAAACATATAACTTATTAAGGAAAGTTTTTAAAACTATTAGTCATAAATTTAACAGTAGAAATACTTACATTTTTTCATTAAAAATTTAAACTTTTCCAGTTACTAATTTTTTATTTGCAGTTTAATGCAGACAAACAAACTAAAATAGCTTTAAATCACAAGAGGAAACTTTTTATTGCATAACCGCACATAAACATGTTTGGGTTTTTAAACGTAAACAATTGTATCAAATAAATAATAATGGTGCAACCATCGAACGAAAATGGTGCGTGATAGTGGCGTGACAGTCATGCGGTGAAAAATTTGCTTTTCTCACAAGCGTCACGTTAACTTTTTCTTGATTTATTTTTAACTTTTCATATTTAACAAGTTTAGTTTAACGTTTTAGCGTTCACATGACTTCAATATATTTTCAAGTAGAAATGACTGAAATATTTCTACTTTTGAAAAACAGTTTGGTACAAGGCAAAGTTGTACTTATGAGGAAAAAAAAACATATTTTGTAAAAAGTTCTACTTTTTTACGATATTGCCATGAAATTATTCGAATTATTTAGCCAAGTTACGTAAGTAGTAAATAAAATAATTTATTTTTGTAATGGTTAATAGTTTTTGAAATCGATTTTTTGTCACCACATAATTTAAACTTATAATGATTTTTACAAATGCTGTATTTAACATAATCAGCGCTAATTTTACTCACGATTCGAGTATAATTAGAACTTAACTATAGGGAGACTAAATTTAAATTTTTAATAATTCATTAAATTCAACTTAAACACTTTTTCACTACAAAAAAAAACATAATAAGTATAACTATTTCTTAAGAATATTAATTAGTCATCCAAATATTATAGTAATTTTAAAACATTTTTAAGTGGAAGCAAAACTTAACACATCCATTATTAATAAGTAACTACTCTTCAGCACTTTGTGACCTGAGGTTTGAAAGTACCTTCAACACTTGAGTGCAAAATCATTTTAAATTGACATCAAGGTGATAAAAATAACAAAATGAAAATACACTTATAAATATTGTTAACAATTTTAATTTGTTATAAACACTTTAGGTTTATAGATAATATTCAATTAGACAATTTAGAACTAAATTTCACCTAAAAAAGCACATAATTGACTTACAAGTCGCTTAAAACATCTAAAGCATTTATAGTATTCTAATATTTTTTTCTATTTATAGTTTTATCAAATTAAGCTGTAAATATTTAAACAAAACTATAACATTCTAATGAAAACTAAATTTAAACTAATGACATAAATGTATATTCAAAAAAATAACCAATAAACAATTTAAAGACAATTTTTAAATAGTAATAATCAATTACATAAGTTATTTTTTAAACGTATTATTTCGTTTTGTAATAATTTTCAAACTATTTCTATTATTTAAGCTTAATTGTCCATAATTTATTTATTATTTTTTATAGTGCTTTAGTTGTGGAAAAACATCTAATTCATTATTAATGTTGCATGCGTAAAGAGAAAGTTTTAATTTTTAGAAAAATTAAATATTAATAACAGTTTATAAATATAATGATCAATGAAGTGAAAATATATTTGAATGCTAAATAAACTTTAGGTATAAAATGGGTACTTTAATTACAAAAAAAACTATTTAATGAATTGAAAAAAGTATAATCTTAAAGAAGAATTTTTTATTAGTAGTGTAATTTTTAAATTACTAATGTAAATTCGTGGTGGACAAAAATTTGTCTATAAATATAAAACTTTACTCAAAACTAACAACTTTAGTTATTAAAGCACATGCTTTGAAAGATGTAAATTTTTCAATATGTCTTGATGTATTAGTAACAAAAATTAAGATTGCATAACCTGCAAAAATGCAAAGTAATATTCATATTTGACCACCACCTACACTAAATGCATATTTAGTAGCTCCACATACGTTTATTGCAATTTTTAAATCCATTTTCAAAAACGTACAAAAAATATGTTCGATGTCTTTTATATAATTATTTTCCATATTACCTTAAAAAGTAAACACTAAAAATATGCTTTTAGATTACTTTCTTTATATACTTTATTCAGTTATGTAGGTATAAAGTGACTTATTTTAATATAAATCTACTATACAATTATATTAGACAAAAAATACAAAGCCGATGATAATCTGAATACTTTATCTTCAAGCTTCATTTAAATACTTTAGCTAAAACTTACTTAATAAAAGCTAATGCGTGAATTTTTATCAATGCATGCTAACTTGTTTGAGTCATAAAGTACCAAAAATAAACATAACTCTTAATAAATGCATAAAGTAGAGTATAAATAATTTATTGATCTTACTTTAATTGTCATTTTACAGCTAATAACTAAGTTAATCTACTTAAACAAATAAAATAAATTAATATATAAATAAATCATGGTTTATTTCAATTAATTTTATATTCACATAACTTGCTTTGAATTAATTTAAGTTATTTTCTTCAACGGTAGCATACTTAAAAATAGGGCTAAACACTTTTGAAAAATAAATACTTTTTATTGTTTAAAGTGTAACTAATTGGAAAAATTTATTTTTAAAATGTTGTTTACCAAACAAACTAGATAAGCTGTGAGATTTTTTTTGTGAAAATATACTACTTTTTCACAATGACGTCATAAAAATATTTAAGTTATTCAGTAAAAATGCGTAAAAAAAATTCAATTAATACAGTACAAGTTAATTTTTTTAATATGTTAAATTTAAGAAAACTTTAGTTTTGAATAAAACTAAAATATTACTAATAAGTATAATTATTTTTGAACTGCTTTGTTTAATTATTTAGCCTAATAAGCAATATTTTAACTCAAGTGTAAATATAATTATAACTTAAAAAGCAAATTTGATGCTAAATCGATTAAAATTAAAAAAAAAAATACAAACTTTACCTCACATTATACTAAACTGTGTTTACCTAAGGTGTATTTGGTGAGACTAACACAAAACATGGGTAAATTTGAAACTACTTTAATTAATTGGCAAACAGCAACTAAAATATTTTTAAATATAGAGCAAAAGCTTTGTTGAACAGACTACCTCAGGATATAGTATCTTGTGAGGGGTTGAACAATTTCGTTTAAAGCTAAAAAGATTTGATTTATAATACAATAAATACCAATAAAATTCACTAATTTTACACTATAAACAAAAAAAAACATATTCTTTTCCCTACACCTCCTTCCTACAAACTATTGGTTTACTTATTTATTTTGTAATTAGGAATTTTGTTTTATAAGCGATGATTTTAGACAAACTAATTTATTGTGTGTTCTAAGTAATATATAAGTTTGTAATTTTTTGAATTGAATTTTTTTTAAATTTAGTTCATTTGTATATCATATTGTGTTTAACTTTGTGTTTTCATTTGAATTATGTTTATATATATAATTTATCTTAAAGCGTGAATATAAGTTTATTTTCTTTTTCTCTTTTTGTGTGTCCTGTTTAAGTGGCTCAGGTTTTGATGCCCGAGTCCAACATTGCACAATAAACAATATAATAATAATAATAATAATAATAATAATAATAATAAAAAGTAGTAAGAAACACTTAAATATTGTATTAAGAAATATATAAACTATACGAAAATAAAAAATACAAACAAAATTTAAGTATATAATTTATTAAAATAATATGAAGGTGATAAAACTAAAAACCTTTAAGCATACCTAAAAACATTTTTATTTGTATGTTAATAACTAATAAAATATAATTAAAAAGTGCAATTTGCTTAAAATACCATCTAAATGGATTATGTTTCAAAACAAGTTACATTTTTTTAGAGTAAAGCTATCCATATTTAGCAGCATGTATTAAAATCAAAGCTACAACTTTCGCCTGGGCAAGCAAACTTCAGTTTTATAAAGATGTTAGTTAAAAGTAAATCATACAAAACTGTTCTATACTTTTTATCGCAAAGCAGTATATAACGAAAAATCGTATGATTTAGTTACAATTGGTAAATGCTGATAAATCAGTTAACTGTTCATTGCCAAATAGTCTGGAAAGTATATAAATAGTAATTTATCATTAGTTTTGCATTGAAAGAAAATATTAAGTTAACCGTAAACACTTTATAAGTGTTGTAATGATCTATATACTCATGATAGATGGTGACAACTAAATTAATTATTTACAAATAAATTTAGAAAAAAATCATAATTGATAATAGCATCTAAAAAAATCTAAATGTTTTAAATATAAAAATAACATAAAACATAAAATTAACCAATGGTTTTTAAAGACTTTTTTTTTGAATAAACAACAAGTAACTGTGCAAAAAATTTGCCAAATAAAAGCTTTATTTAGTATGAAAGTTATACATTTTTAAAGAAAGTAGTATAAGCTGCAACAATGCAAAGTATATCCTGTTATATTCATACTTTACCACAGTGAACACTAAATGCATACTATTTTAAGTAAGTTGCTATACAAACATTTATTGCAAAATAATGACAATTTAAAATATAATTATTAGTTATTTTTTGATAGATTTTGTATATTTTAAAGTTTTAATTTGAAATGAACACCAAACAAAAACTTTTAAAAATAGATTAAAGTTTAAAATAAATGTTTTATCAATTAAGTTATAACCTTGTATACATACAAAAGTATCTTAAAAACAACTTTAAAACAAATACAACTTAATAATTTGTATTTTAAATATTAATAAATCTACTTATGTTTACATTTTTAAATTATAATTTACATTATTGAAACTAATGCGTTTATTACATATTCATTCTTTGCTAAATATTTTTTATAATTACTGATATATTATGTATTAAATATGATCAAAAATGTACAAAACTAAATTTTAGTATATTTACTAATCTAATTTTACACTTAACTTAAATCTTATTTAAACGTCAGAGTATCTTCAACTTAGAAACATAAAATTTGAATTAGTAAAAAAAGAATTTTAGAGAAGTTTTTATCAGAGTGTGAATTTGCGCGCAGTAAGATTTGCGAATAACTTATTTAAAGTTTATGTTCAAGTTTTGATTTTAATCAAAAGTATGTTAATTTGTCATCAATTGTTTTAATTACTTCACCAATTCAACCAAAAACGTTTTTTAATACAAAAATAATTTCCGACTATTGAATTTAAACGGTAAAAATATTTATTCAATTAACAACAAAAACACCAACTTGCTCTGGTGCTTCTGTACTTGGCGGTTCCGAACCTGTCCCATTGCGAGAAGACGATGCACATGATGCCCAGCACGCATATGCACGACATGTATATCACCTGAAATCACGTTGTTTGCCAGTTAATTTTTACAATGTAAAACAAATGTATGGTGACAACAAAACTGCGAGCCGTTTTAAACTTTAAAGTTGACTGTTGAGGGGATAAAGAGGTTGATAAACTTTAAAAATTTTTATTGAGACGCAGATTAAATAAGCTAAAAGTCTATTGATTTAAAAATACCTCATTAGTAATAGTAAAAAAAGTTTATGTTTGTTATTAAAAAACAGGGTTGCTAAAGGTTTTTTGTAATTTTTTATTTTATCATCTAAATTTTTTTAAGGTTTATAAAAAACAAGTTTTTTTGTCTATTTTTAGTATAAAATTAAATTAAACTTAAGGTAAAAAAAAAACATTGAAAGTCACTGTAAAGCTACTTTAATGTGTTTTTTAGGATTTTTTTTAATGATCCATAAGTTTTTTTATCCTTTTTGATAGATCTTTCGTATCTAATCAAAAGTTCGTTACTTTACATGTAAAAATAGTTTAAAATTCCGGGTTTTCGAATATTTTTGATGATATTATTTTTCAAAATTCCAGATTTTTCCAAAAACTTTTAAATTTTTCCAGGTTTCAAGGTTTTACAAGTTTTTTTTTGCCAGGTTTTTTGGCAACAGTGTAAAAAGTCTGAAATTCAAAACTTTAAACTCAACACTTAAATCTAATTTTGTAAAACAATTTTAAGGTGCTCTTTTTCTTTCCAAACTTTTCATGTTTGATTTTAAAACTCAAATCTCTTAAATGTTCAGCTGGTTCATCATGAAAAATCAAAACACGAAGTGTTAGAGTTGTATGGAAAATTTTAATAGAGTTTTAGAAAAACTTTCAAGTTTTTGAATCATTTATCAAACAAGGTGAACAAAGGGAAAAAAGAAATGAACTTAAATGTTAACTTTTTTTTTAACATTTAATGTTTGTTTTTAAATTTTAGAATCATATGTTATCGGTGAAAATTTATTTTTGATACAAACTTTCACATTTTAACTCAGTAAGTATAAACAATTTGAATATACTGAGTTTATTTTTGCAGAGCTGTTTTAAGTTATAATGTTTTACACTTATAGCTGGCCAGACAGCTTTATACGACTGTAAAAATTAAAAAGCTGTTAACTTTTTCAAACTCTGTCCATAATAAAGTTAATACTAGGAAGAAGCACAAATAATACAAACAAAACTCAACTGAAAATTATCAACAAGTTTTCCCAGTACCAAAATCATTTTTAATACTATTCTTAATAGTACATATTTAACACTCGTAAAACAAGCATAATACAAAAAAAAACTTAAAATAAAATAAAACAGCAGATAACATACTTTAGGCTCACTGTCACAATAAAACGAGTAATATATCCAAGGTACAAAAGATCCCATTATCATCAGTGCAATGCCAGAATAATCCAGCCTGTAAAAAACTAATATTTTGCCAAGTATTTGAAGTCTTGTTTAATGCAGCAAACTGCAGATTAACAGTATTTATTAAAACTTAAGTAGTGATTATTATTACTTACAGTAGTGTCAAAGTGCATAAGTTGTTTTTTTTTAAACATTGCATTTTTATTAGTACACTATTGAAATTGTTTGTTTGCTAAAAATTAGTTTTTTATTTTGCATAAAATTCGCCATATACTTAAAATATAACTTTAAACAATTTTATATAATTTTAAACTTGAAATGATTTTTTTTTGTTGTAATTTTGAAGTTGTAGGAAGAGTTGTAATTGTACTTTTAAAAGTTACATAAATTATACATGTTACAAAATTGTTTCGTCTAGCTTTAAGTATAAAACTGTTAAGTACTGATATTGAAAGTTTATGTATAGCATAAGCAAAAAAATAAAAATAAAACAAATACTTGAATTTAGAATTGAACAATAAAGCTAAAAAGTTTAAAACTATAAATAGTTTTGTAAAAGCAATCTCAACTTTTGTTGTGAAAATAAGATAAAATGTAAGTAAACTTTAAATTTCAAAAAAAAAGTTTTTAAGTATTCAATGATAAACGACAGTATATATTTTTAATTGTTATATATCGACTAAAAAACATATATAATTGAAAAATGCAAGTAGTTTTAACTCTTTTTTTAGTTTAGGACATTTACTGTACAGTAGACTACCGCTTAAGTACGCAAATTGAACCCGACCAAAAAGTGCGTACTTAGCACGGGTAGTGCGTACTTTTTGACGACATAGTATAATATTAAATTTAGTTGTTTGTTTTCTTTCTTACAACTAGCCACCAAATAATTAAGCCAATTAAACAAGTATTTTTATTTTGAATAACATTAAATACATAATTCTAATCTTTAAAATTTTTTGATATATTTTAAAATGATCTATTTTTTCTATAAAAAGTTTTTAAATAATTAATACATACTTTTAATATAGAAAATCAATGTCAGTCAATGATATAAAAAAGAGTATTAAGCAATATTTTCCATATGTTTTGTTTTGTTAGAGGAAAAGTACCAAACTACATTGTGTTTACGAAACATTTTCAAAACATCAATGTTTGTACATTTAAATCAAATTATGACTTACTATGTTGTATTTGTAGGTTTTTTTGACTTTGTCATCTAAATTATATATTTTATAGCATTAAAGCTCAAATATCATTATTCTTTTCACTTTTCTGCAAGCACTACATAAGTATTTAGTTTATTAACATGTAATAACAGGACTGTCACAATCTCAGGCCACTTAGACTACTCAGGATTACTCACCCTAGGTTAAAAGTTGTGAAAGTCTCAGGCTAACTCAGCAGGTTGGCCATTCTACCTGGAAACATAAAATAATCTGGAAAAACTTGATGATTGAAAATTTAATCAAAGATAAGTGCGTACTTAAGGCGGGGTGCGTACCAAAAAAAGTGCGTACTTAAGCGGTAGTCTACTGTACTTGTTAAACGTATTTTTTTTGGTTTGCTTTTGCTTACTTTAGATATAAAACTTTCATGACCTTAAAAAAGTAGCAAACTTTAGCATCTACTAAACTGTCTAAATTTAACTATCAATAAATAAGCTAAAGTTAAAAATAACACGTATAGTTATTTAGATGTCCAAAAGATAGTTTAAAGGTATCCATGGCTAAGGGACTTGTGAGTATTATGCGCAACGGTTAAATGCCTTTCACAAATATTGCAACTATACTTAGGAATACTAAATATTTATAACAAAACCTGATTTTAAATTGATCATAAAATTAAGTTTTGTGGCATGAAAAAATAGTGTTTTTTTAATTATTTCAAGTACATATCGAGTTTTAAACTTAAACCACATGAAACGGTTTTCAAGTGCTTTGTAGTGTATTTAAATGTAAGTAATATACAAAACAATTAACTCAGCTAAGACTTGAATAAAAATATAACCAACTAAATTTTAATTATTTTGGTATATACTAAGGAAAAAAATTACTTAATAACAGTGTAGAATAAGAATTAAACTAAGGTTAAAAGCTTTACCTACGTATTACATGGGTAGAAGAAAGCTAAACGAAATAGCTTTAAACTAATTTAAAGCTATTAAAGTACTTAAAATTTAAACTTGGTTTGTTTTGAATAATGTGTAGCTAAGAATAATCTGTAATAAACACTGCATTTAAAGTTTTTAAACAAAGTAAACATATTATGAACCAAAACCACAAATTACATTTAAAATAATTAAAAACTGTCTACTTACTTCATTTAAGAGTTATGATGCTAATTAAAAACAAAGTTGTTACTTAACTATAGATATAATCTTAAAAAAAGATTAATTGTACAATCATAAAAGTTTGAAAATGGAATAATGACTAAATGTTTTTCAAAACCAAAAAACTATTGAAAATCTAAAAATATGTATGTTAATGCAAAAAATGTTTAATACTAATGAAGCTTTTGACATAATATCAAAACAATACAAGTCTTTCGGAGTAAAATAACGATTATTTCTAAAGTATCAACTGACAACGTATCTTGGTGATAACAAAAACATACTGGTTGAGCTACTGAAAGTTCTAAAAAACACACAAATAAAAGATGTTAGATATTATATATAAAACACTTTTGAAAAAGATGTTCATGTTAATATATAAGCGTAAGACTTTTCAAGTGTCTATACTTTTTATCACCATTCACTTTCTGAACTATTTACACTATTTGTTCTAACACAATTCCAATTGTGATCTGTAAGGTCTAAACATTTTATTGCAATCATTAACAAACGTATTTTCTGAATATTTAAACTTTCAAATAAAATTTTATGTCATTTTTTGTAAAAATGTTGGACCCCCTATGTCCTAAAATAAAATAATTATTTCTCAATACTTCTTCGTATAAAACTAGTTATCTTTCCGCACCGCCTAAAAAAATCGACACTTTTTGTACTTTAACCACAACTTTTTAACTAATACATCTAAAAAATATTTTGTAATTTCATACCGACCCAACTTACTTTTCTAAAATTTTCAACACGCGTATAATTTATAATTGATTACAAATGTAAAACTTTTCAAGCGAACCACTTACACTACTCGTACAACTACAACTTGAAAACCTGAAAAAAAAACCGCAACTCACTTCCCGAATATTTTCAGCACGCGCTCCGAGTGGCAGCTCATGGTGTGGAAGATGGTGGAGAAGGAGAGGCACATGAGCGCTCCGAGGAAAAAGAGGAAGAAGACGATCTTCTCCTGCATGGACGATATGAAGTAGGTGGCGGGCAGGCACAGGAACTTGATGCACATGCCGAGGAAGAGCAGCACACCTGGGAAGATGAGTTATGGGGTTAGTGTGTGATAACTGTTTTTGCGTTAATTATGACAAAGTTACTTATTATATGTTTTGATTTCAAGAAAACAAATTCTATTTAAATACGATTTATTTAAGCACTGACGAGGTCTTTGACCGCAACTTAGTTTGTAAAATAAACTGTTGAAGGAATAAATACAGAATTAATTATTGGAAACAAAGTTGAGTTATTTATAAATTGCTGGAGTCAGCAGGTCGAAATATGAACGACTTTTTGGACAAAAATAAGATGACAAAAAATGATTATAAAGTTTTAAAACTGGGTTTCCCAAACTGGGCCAAGTGGCCGCCTTGGGGGCAATGAGGTAATAATAAAAAAATTACACTAGATATTCTGGAGTGGATGATGAAGAGCAAAAAAAAAGGTCTTAGGCTGTTTAAACGGTAGTTTTTTGAGAAATTATGTTTAAGGAGGCCATTGCTTTTATAATTTCTTTAAAGAGGGACTTTTTAAAAAAAAGTTTGGGAAACCTTGTATTAGAAAAACAATATTTAGATTTTTGACATTCTTTTAGGTATCACTTGAAAACTGTATCACTGTGTTTTTAAAAGTGCTAATATTTTAGATAGTTAAGTAATAAGTTAAGATAGGTAGATGTAACACAGTTTTAAATTATCATATTTCTTAGTTATGTTTTGAAATTGTTTAAAAACGTTTGAAAAGAATACTTTTGTTAGTTAAGATGATTATTAGTTGGTTTTTTATGAATTTTAGATCGGTCAAATGACTGTTCAAATTTGAACAACTCAAACTCCAACAATTTAAGTTCTTAAAAAATAATTTAAGGGGTCACAGATAAACAACTTACTTATTCAATACATATAGTTTAGCTCTTTTAGTCTTTTTCAACTGAGTTTAAAACCTTTAGTAAATAATAGTTTTAGTTATTTTGACAATAAGATTTTATGCAATGTTGTTTTTACTTTTATTATGTACAATAAACAGATTTTAAAGTATCATAAATTTAGTGTATAAAACTTAAAAGATATATCTAAAACTATACACAATTTTTTTAAATCAGCTTGCACAAGCATATACTATGTTTTAAAACAAGTTAATTACTGCAGCTTAAATAAAGATATTTACTAAATATAAACATATATAGTAAGATTTTTTCAAGTATTTCTTTAAAATAATGTTTCTACAAAATCTAATTAAGAAATACATAAATATTTAATTTTCTTAATTTAACAGGGTTGCCAAAGATTGTTTCGTAGATTTTCTCCAGTTTTTCAGAATTTCTCCTAGGTTTTTAAAAGAACAAGTTTTTTGGTCTACTTTTATAAAATTAATCATAAGGTAAAAAACCGTCTTGAATAAAATAATAACATTTAAAAGATACTATTAAGCTACTTAAAATACGTTTTGTAATAAACATAACTTTTAATGATATACAATAAAATTATATAATACACTTTAGTATTTAATCGAAATTACATTACTTTACATGAAAAAATTGCACAAAATTCCAGAATTTGTTTTTAATTTCTTGAATTCCAGGTTTTTTTAAGTTTTTTTTGCTTTAAATGTCAAATTTTAGGTTTTTCCAGGATTTCAAGTTTTTTAGCAACCCTGCTTGTATATACCTTTACTAAGAAAGAATATAAACTTTATGTGTTTTGTTCTTTCAAGTTTAATTACTCATTATATCAATTAATATAATAACAGTGTTATCAATTTTACTATAATATTAATTGTATACAAATTTTAAGTAATACATAGTGACTAGGGAAAATATTTAAAACACTGAATTTCAAGTAACTTTTAAAAAAAAAGCAAATAGCTTAAACGTTATACTTTACTTTAAACAAGCAAAACAATCAATATTAAACTATTTTTGGTATATAATTTTACAAAACTTTATAAAGTGCTTAACAAAGTTAAACCAACCGATCAAGTGAGTCCAAATGTTTCCAGTCTCAGTGTGAATTCTGAATATGGAGCCGAAGCAAGCCCTGAAGCTGGGCATCTCGGGTCGGTGCCAGTGGAGGAGGTACTCGTTGTCCTTCTGCCACTCCTTCAACTGGAAAAACGAAACCACCCTCCATCTTGAAAGTGTTTTAATTGTTATCTAAGTTTTTAACTTATTCCACAGAGTTTATATTTTCGAATTGATGAGTATTACTTCTGTAAAAACATAAAGACAAAGGGAAATTATATGTTGTTTTGTGTTTAAAAAACAAAGATAGAAAACCAAAATTGCTAATTACAAATTGTACACTTATTTCTTAATATAACTTATGTAAACCTGCCATCCCAAACTTTATGAGCAATCTTGTCTACTTTTTCGAGGGTGTTGTTCACTTTGTTTTTAGCATTTTGGACTGAATTGTCAACATACTTGTTTATTGAACTCTTAAACTTTTTACCTAGAATCATTTTAAGTATGTTACAACATTTAAAAAAATAAGCAATTATTATTTAGGAATAATATTCTTTTATGTTTAGGGTGCCAAAGTATAACATAACTTTATTGTTATAATTATGTTTTTACCAAAGAAGTAGATTAAAAAGCGCTATCTATAAAACACTATTCAGCTTATTAATTTTTCTGTACATAGTAAAAAAACTATATGCAAAGGTGCACACTTTGGCAACCAATGGCCTAAACTATAAAAATACACCAGACTATATTGTTTTTCATTAGCTGTTATTTATAAGCTTAAAGTATAAATTAGAAGATACTTTCCATAGTTCAACAAAATCAATTAACTTTAAAGATAACTTATGTGAAAAAAAACCCAAAACCAAAGATGAGAAAAAAAAATAAGATAGATATTCTTGGAATTTTAAAAACTCACTAAAAATCTATCTCCTCCTTCACATTTGATGCAATTAACTTCAAACATTATTTTTGATGTTCTAAACAAGTTGCAGGGAGCAAAAAAAAATTATGATCAACATTATTTAAAAAATTTAACTTTTTGTTTATTTTTTATTCAAAAAACATTTGAGAAAAATTTTAAAAATATGTTTTCTCTAAGTTTTTAGTTATTTTTAAAGACAAGACTAAGAAGGTTTTAAAACAATTGCAGAAAAATTAAAAGAGGACATACATTTTTAGTAAAACAGTCTTTTTTTGCCTTTTTAGTTAAAGCCTCCAATAAAAAAAACATATTTAACTCTCTATCTTTGATTGCTTATATCTCAAAAGTCAATTTAAGCGGTAAAAACAGCTGGTAATTTAGTTTTTAAGAAAAATTACAATTTAAAAAAAAAGTTGTTTCCCCCTATGGTCTTTATTCAAATTTTTACTTTTATTGTTCTAATTTTTACCTTCATATACATAATTTTAAAATACACACAAAAAACTATTATTACAACAAAAAAGTCGCATTACTTTTCACGATAAAAGGATTTTTTTCATTGTCCTCATCACAAGAGCTTTCTTCACTTGTGTTGTTTTTACTGGTACTACGCTTCCCACAAACCTTTAAAGTATATTTATGTGCTAATTTTTTTTTCCAGAGCTGTTTATTGTTAAAAACATTAGTTGTAAAAAATTCATACAAGTGGGTAGTAGTTTTTGATTTGATTGAAAACAATTAAATTGATTACTTCATTAAAATTAACAATGAAGCTTATTTGCAGGGTACATTTATTTAAGTTTATTGAGATTTACTTTGTGATTTTGTTATTATACTCACTTGATTACTTTAAATAACAAAAGAAATTAAAAAAAATCTTGAAGAAAAAATATTTAAACGTGATTTTTTTTTGTAGTTGTCAAAGCTAAAACTTGATGAAAATTTATACTTATATTCATAAGTTTGTAACTATTGTACAAAAAAAAAAAATCAAGACTTTTTGTATATGCACTTTATACACATAAGATAATGTTTTTCAAAATGTCTATGTTATCTATGTCTTAGCTTTCAGAAATTTAGTCTAAAATTCTATGATCAAAATTTAGAAACAAAATTGTTTAGTACTTTTAAATGATAATTTAATAAATTTCTTTAATATACATAAATAAGCTAGCAGTTATGATAAAAAGCTAGCAGATATGTTGTGCATTTTCAAATGCTAAAACAATTAAGAACTTATCAAAAGTTAAAATATTACATGTACAAGAACTAATTAACCTAGCAATGACTTATGTTTAACCTAGTAAAATTAACTTTTAATTTTTTTACTTATGAAAAAACTATCAAGTATAACAAAACATTCATATTTAAATTTTTTTGAGTACTTTCAAGTAAGTACTTTTATGAGAGCAAAGAACTCTTTTCAGCTACATATTTTGGAACCCTTATGCATTTTAAGGTCCAGTTTATGTAAGCAGACAAAGTTTGTACATCAAGTCTTTATTTTTTAAGTAACTTTAAAGTAATTGGTTCCTTAAGTATTTCAAACAGTGTAATTTATCATTGTTGTAAGTTTCTATTCCTAGTTTATTTTAGTTTGATTTTAAGCTAACAAGGTTCATAGTATAGCAAAGTTGTTTAGTATTTGCATCTAGTTAACTTTTAAGCCTACACTTGATTTTTACGACACTTAGTGTTCTTCAACCTTAACTTTATAAATACTTTATAACTTTAACTCAGTCTAATCTAGTAAGATAGAATTTTCAATAAGCCTGATTTGAAAAATAGACTCAAATAAATTTAAAAAATTAAAAGTGTTTTGTTATACTTTTTGAAAAATTTAGATACCATCATAAAGTTGTTAAAATAATTTATCAATTAAGCATTTTGTATACTTAATTTGCTATAAAACTACTTACATTTAGTTGAGGACATGATTTTGAAAAAGCTTGTTGACTTATAAGTTCATTATCAGATTCCTCTAAATTATTATAGAGAAATTTAACTTTTTCTTCATTATCTTTTTTATTGTCCATTTGTATTGTTATTTGAAATGTATTTATTTAATGATCTAAAGAAGGTTTTAGATTTAAAAAAGCTTAGTTGTCATTTATTAATTATTCACAACATCTTTAAACACTATATATATATATATATATAATGGTTACTACAAACACAAAAAATTATTTTCACTAAATTATTGACCGTACAAACCTCTACTCTTTATTTATAAACAATTGCCACTCATCCAGGCATAAAAAGCATATTCATAATGACCAAAAGCAAGTTTAAATAACTGTTAACTAGTCTTGGTCAGTCTGAGCTTAATTAAAAAAAAAATACTTATAAGTAGTACATCAATGTTGTTATATCTAGTTTTTTATAAAAATCAGTATAAGATAAGTGTTTCGGTAAAAAAAAAAATAGTTGTAAAAATGATAGACAGAAGTTTGTATCCAAGAAAGGAGTAACGTTTTCTGTATCACAGACATTTTAGCTTTTCTAAAGGGTAGCTTGTGAACTATTTCATTTTAAATTGCTAAAACTTAAATGGGTTTTGTTATCAAAACTTAAAAAATCTAACAATTGTTAAAAACAATAACGATTTAGTTTATGTTTTGATTAGTGCTTATTGTTAATATTTTTCAATGTGCAGAATTATTTTTAGCATTTTTGTATTTCATTTAATGCTTGTTTTAGCCTTTTTTAATAAATGTTACATTTTAACCATTATGATCCACTTTTAATAATATGACATACCTAATAAAAAAAAACAGAGACAACACAGACCACATAATCATCTTCTACCCACTTTTTACTTGCTACCTAAACCTATTATTTAAGCTTAAAAAAGTAGTAAAAATAATCTGTGTGGCACATCTACAACAACATTTTAACAAGTTTATTTATACTCAGTTTTCCAAAATTGGATTGCTCCTGACGGGTAGTTAGTTATAAGGGGTCTATAAATAGTGAAGGGCAAAAAGTTGATAGATAAATAACTAGTAAAGGAGCAATATATAATAAGAAGGGGGCAATTTTTTTTTTGGCTTTTATAAAAATTAGTTTAGAAATCCTAATTTATACTTTAAAAAATAACAAACTGTTATCTATCAACTAGTTGTGAATTAAAGAATAAATATATACTTCTCTCCTACCATAAATATGTAAGCAACATTTCTCTGTCCACACAATTTAAAGCTTTACATAGATCTTATAAGACTGCAAAAATAATTTCACGTTTGTCAAATGCAGTTAGAACAAGTAAAATCAGACAAAGCTATCAAAATTAATGGATAATTAAACGTTAAATACAAATAAGGGAATTAAATTACATACAATGTTATGAACTGTAAGTTATACAAGCTACTTATAAAAAATAAAAAGACATTTATAATGAAATATTATTTATTTTATTAATTAATATTAATTTTTGATTTTTTAATAGTCAAGATAAATAATATTATCTGAATCACACATCTAATTTTGCAGTAGAATACTTATAAAATATTTTTCAAACAAAAACTAATTTTTGTTATAAAAAAAAAACAAGTAAGTTACTCACAGATTTGTCTATATAATTAAATTTAGAAACTACATAAACTAAATATTACTAAACTCATTTTTATCAATCAAATACTTATTGCTTCAAAAGACAATGGTGGATATTTTAATCCTAAAAACATAACTTTAAGTAAAGCTTTATAAAACCTTTATACCATTCAATGAAGGCAGCATTAACAAAGTTTATCAATCTTAGAGAGTGAAGCTCCACCAAATCAAAACTTTTTTCTTTTGACCTAACAACTTATGAATACATAATACTGTTGCTGTTTAGTTTGTTATTTGCTCAGTCATGCATGGCTGAAACTAATATTATTGATGTTGTTCGTTTTGGGGACAGTATATTTGAGTGTACCTATTCACAACATAAATGAACTTTCGCTAGCATATCGCTTTACTTTCTTTACAAAATCATAATTATAAAATTAAGTTTTGGAAATTTATTCTAGTTTTAGATTTTATTTCCTTAACTTCATGTTTTCTAAAATATATAACAACGATCTAAAAAAACTTAATAACATAAGTACTTATAATTAATCACCAACTTTGTTGTAACTTTAAGATAATAATAAAATTAAAAACTCAAAGTTTTTAAAAAACAGTAACACGTCATGATTAAATATTTATAAATTTAGCGTTAAATGTCAAGAAAATACTAGTCGAATTTTTTATAAGAAAATATGTAGAAAAACTTCATAAAAAATTGATTTTTTAAATTTTCTTAAAACTGTTAAAATAACTACTTTTTAAGCTTTTTTTAATCTACCAAATTATTGAATTTTAATAAGACAAACTTTTCTTACTTTTAAAGCTGATAAAATACATTTTTAAGAACTAAATAAGAATAAGCAAACAAGTTTCGCTAATTTCTATCAAGAACAACATTTTAAAAAACGCGACACAGCCGTCGTTGCCGTCACGCAATAAATTATATCGAAATAAACTAACATCAAAAATATTTTCCTGCTGCGAATCGGCCCAGGTATCCACCGCCTTTTTCATTTTTAAGCTGAATACCGTTGCCAATAAAGAAAATTTTCGTGCTTAAAAAATTGCGCGCAGTGGAGTACACAAAAGCCAAATGTAGCTTAAACGCTGAAAATTTGTTCTAAATTCAATTTTATTGCTGGACAGCTGTAATATTATAACTAAAACCTTTTTATTAGAATCCTAGAAAATCGGCGGAATTCAAATCCCCTTATATAAAACTTTTTGAAAAATAAGTTAGCAAAAGTTTATCAGTAATATTCAAAGTGGTAATAGGACTATTGAAGTTAGTAAAAGGTAGGATATTTAAATTCTTGTTGTATATTAGTAATTTATATATATTTTTTTTTGCCTTAAAAATATTCTAGTCTGAAGACAATCTTATTTTAGTTTTTTATAAAACTTTGAAAAAATAGCAACATACAATTTTGCGCTTTGAGATTAAAATTTAATCATATTTTTAAGTTAGTATCCTTGAGTGATTAAATGTAATATTTAACAGCACTAAATATTTACTTTTTTTCTATAACAAAATTGTACAGTTTTTAATTTTTTTAAAACTTATATTTAAATAAATCAACTTTCTTTAGAACAACGGAGAAAATAGTTGTGAAAGAATAAGTTTTAGATCAGATAATATATGCAAATTAAACTTTTCAATTAAGTGTTCTCTTAAATACTCAAAAGTCATAAGTATTTTAGGTTGATAAATAAATTGATCTTTACATTTACTAGTGTAAATTTAGCCAACTATCATTTACTATAGTACATTTTGTTAGTAACTTTTTATTGATCAAGACATAATTAAAGTATTTTTTCAGTTTGAAATGGCCATTATAAAAAAAAACCGTTTATCAAAAATCAACTGGAAGAAAAGTTCGTGCCAAAAGAAACGCTGCCAATGCTTACAAGTGCCCTGCGAAAATTTAGCAAGGCATGAAAAAACCTCACCGTTACCGCCCGGAACCGTGGCCCTCCGAGAGATCCGCAAATACTAGAAGTCCACCGACTTGCTGATCAGAAAAATACCCTTCCAGCGCCTCGTCAAGAAAATAGCCCAGGACTTCAAGACCGTTCAGAGATTCAAGACTGCCACGATTAAAGCGTTGCAGACGGCAGCCGAAGCTTACCTGGTTTCCATGTTCGAGGACGCCAACTTGTACGCAACCCATGCCAAGAGGGTGAACAGCATGCAGAAGGACATACGGCTTGCGAGATGCGCAGTAGAGCAAAAACGTAGAAAAATAAAAGTTTACCGTGTTGTGCTGTGCATAGAAGCCAAATGTAGCTGAAACGCGGAAAATTTGTTAAAAAATGAGCTATTTTCCACAATAGCAGTTAGCTTAGCATAAACCTCTTTAACCTAAATTTTGATTTTTATAGCAGAACGGCCTTAAGGGGCGTCACGTAAACGTTTAGGGGAAACATGTTGTACAAAACATTTTAAAAATAATTTATCAAAGTTTATAAACTGTAGTAACAATGCTTGTAACTACAAGTTGTAAGGTTTAAAATAATAAATTTAAACTGTGACAAGTTAAATCATTATAAAAGGTTCTAAAGGAAGGTTGTGTGTAGCAACCCAAATTTCCTTTTTTTTTTTTTGTAAAAATTAGATTACATAAAATAAGAGAAATTCAGTATTATTCAATTCTAAATTTAAAAATACAAATAAGGAATTCAAACTTAGAGTTTATTACTTAGCACAAAGTTCCATACTTTAAAGGAGGATTTAAAAAATATATCCATAATGCAAACTCATTTTTTGTAAATAAAATGAAAATATTTTTACTTTCAAACCTTTAAGCTAATGTGTAATTTTAGTTTGTGTAATTATAGTGTTAGAATTGAATAATTTAGAGCTGCAGCAATTAAATTGTTAATATTTTCTGTGTTAGTAGTAATATTTACATTTGTTTTTTTAATGTTTTTTTATTGGAAAACCCCTTGTGTGTTCGTAGTTATAACTACCAAAAAAGTTGTATTTAAATAGTATTTTACATTTATACGATAAAGGGATGTTTGGAAAACTTTAAATTTTGTAAAACAACATGAAATTTAAAATATAAAAGTTATTTAGCACAAGATTTTTAAAGCTTATGTTTGTGAAAATAAACTGACTATTTTTTCTGTAGGCATTGAAATGTTTTATTTAATTTTTTTTGCTAGTATGAAAATAAGAAAAAGTTTAATTAAAAGATGATAAACTATAGAAAATATACATGCTTAAAATAACAAGTTTCTTTAATAATTTTTAAGCAATTTTCCTTTATTTATGTAATAACCTTTAAGTAATTAACAAGTCTAAGTATGCAAGTGGTGTACGACTTGATAATTAAAAAATATTTGACACACCAGTTCTAGAGCCGGTTATTGTGAGCGCTTTTATTTGTCCTTCAATAGACAAAAAAAATGCGGTCTGAAAAGTTTTTTTTTAGTATTCATACTACTTTTAATTATATTGTAATGCAAAGTATTTATATTTAAAACTAGAATCTGAATACATATACTATATTGGTTCAAAACTATCATAGAAGTTTTCATAAAACATAGACATTTATTTTTCAAACTTTAAATTTGTTTACTTCAGGCGTTTTAGACTTTTTAAAGAGAGGTTGCACAATTTTGTGTTAAGTAATGGAGTATTTTTGTGCTTAGGTGTCAAACTTGCACGAGCGGACGAAATTGCACGAGAAGACTAAATTGCACGAAGACACTTTTGCACGAGGGGATATTTTTGAAATAACAAATAACAGTTTTGCACGGAGACATTTTCGCACGGGTTGAATTTTTTTTTGGATTTTTTTTTAATTGTTTTATCAATTTTAATATTTACTTTAATTTAGTTTTTTTCATTTATTTTATTTATTTAACTACCACTGTTACCCCTAACCTAATCCTTACGCTCAATCAGGAACTTAACATTTTTTCGTTATTAATTATTCTTACTTTTTTTTATTTCATGTTTTTTTTTTTACTATCACTGTTACCCTTAAGCCTATCCTCGGTCGGTAGATTTTTTTTAATTTAATTGATTTAATTTTATATACTTTTTAATTTTTTTTTTTTGTTAATAGTTTTTTATTATATATTTTTTAATTCCTACTATCACTTTTACCCATAACCCTTACCCTCAGTCTGTAACTTCTTTTTTTCATTTTTTATTTAATTATCTTTTAGTTTTTTTTTTCTTTTTTTGTTTTTACTATTTTTCTTATTATTTTTTAATCTCGTGCAAAAATGGCCCTCTGTGTGAAATTGTTATTCGTGCAAAACTTATCCTTTTAACAACTGTTTTCGTGCAACTTTGTCACCTCGTGCAAATTTTTCTTGGTGCAAAACTATCTTCGTACAAATTTGTTTTTGTGCAATTTTTACCCGTTCCTAATTTTGTAGTAGCTTTTAACATTATTCTTAAGAAATTTTCACAATTGTCAAAAATTTCTTAGATACATAAAATTATTATAATTTTAAACATTTTAATATTCAAGTAAACTAAAATTCAAGATATCAATAATCCGGTTCTTTTTCGATTTTTAGTAAAAAACAATTAAAAATAAACCCAAGTCCTGTTACAATAACAATGTGAACATTTAACTATACGTTGTGTTCAACAAAAAACAACAAATAATTAACAACATTTTTTATAGAAAAGAAACTAAAAACAAATTACTAATTAAAATTAGTAAATAACTTGTATTATATTAGAAAATAAAATGTTAAATGATTTGCAAATAAATTACTTGGTTTTAATTAAAAACTTACCTAAAAATCAAATTTAATTTAAAAATAAATTATATTTTGAATACAAACGTATAGCAGACGTAAACAGTTATTTTACAAATTGATAAAATAAAAAGTTTTAAAATTATGGTTTTTCTGATGTTGTAAAAATAGGAACAATATGTGATTTAGTCAAAAGTTTCCAAAGCTAATATGAAACCCTAGGGGTTGTAAAGTTATTCAAATATACTTTTTGTAAAAGACATTTAATTGGCTGATTCTTAGTGATTAGTTTTTTTTTTTTTTTTCAAATCGTGCAACTTTCGTAGTTATAAAGCTTATTTACAGTTTATACATTTTTTCCATAAAAAACGCATTAAACTACGTCATTTTTTAGGTACTTCTTTCAAAATATAAACTAAACTTTACTTTATATCAAAAATCTAACTTTAGGGGTCGGCTGGCTAATGGTCCTCGCAGGCAAAATTTCAAGCTTCATAATTTTCGCAGGCCTCAGTTTTAGTTCTTTTAGTTTTTCTACTTGGTTTTAGTTTTAGTCACTATAAGCTATACATATAAGGCCAACTTAGATTTTTTATCATTTTTATAATCTTAAATTTATTTTTAACTGAAATACCTAAACCATAACACATATAGTCTTATTGTCTTAAGAGTCTTTATATTAGATAATTTGTTTTATCATCACTTAAGTTTGTAAGGTGATCATTTAACTCTGTAAAAATGTTAACAAGCTTAGATAGGCCATGCTTTTGAGTTTGAAAATAAAATTGTACAAGATAAACAGTAATGGGTTAAAATTGCACAAAGAAAAAATTGTACGAGGTGACTAAATTGCACAAAAATATATTTGAAAGAAAGGTCAATTTTGCACGAGAGTAAAAAAAAAATTAGGCAAAAAACAAAAGCTAAAAAATAAATTAATAAAAAAAAGACAGTATAGTTTATTGAACGAAAAATATAAAAAGCTTAAAATATTTGGTCCTAGGACCTGGTGCACGATAAAACCCTTTTAGTTATCGAGTCGCACACCACGGATACCTTTTAACGTCTTATCTAGGATATCTAGAAAAAGATATATAAATTTGAAAAAGTCAATAATATATTATGATTTTAGTCTGAGATTTAGGAATATATCTAACTAGTCTGAGTTTTGAAAATATTAAATTCAAAAAAACCTGATGTATTTTAGTCTTAAACTTTTTGAACTATACACTTATTTTTATAAGTCAAAGTTCAGTTCTGAAAATTAATCTTATTTAAAGAAAACCTATTAGAGACATAGTAATAAAAACTGGTATATGTACTTTTTAAGATAAAACTTAAAAACTTATTTTATAACTTTATGTTGCTGCTTATAATTTTTTCACTAATCTGTAGGTGTATACAACTAGGACTTTTTATTTTGAAACCATAATTACTGGATAGATTAACTAAAAATTAAAAAGTTAATTTTGATAGAAAATATTCTTTTTAAGTACAAGTTTTTTTGTCTATTTTTAGTATTAGGAACTAAAATTAAGACATAACTAAATAAGTATTTTAATTTTTATTTTTATTAATAATAAATAAAATTCTGAATACTATAGAAGCATCTTATTGTACATAATAGTAATTCTTTTATAATTTTAAGTTTATTATTTCACATGTAACTGTTATTAATAATTCAAGGTTTTCCAAATATTTTTTAGTATACTAGTCACCTTATAATTATGTGTGCAGTACCTTTGATATAATAAGGTTTTGGTTTCAAACCAGAACTGTTATTTAAAAGAAGTATATAGCCTGAATTAACCAGAATGTATAGCAATCATGATATATTTATTTTGGTTGAAAGTAGTGATGTACCGGACTCACTATTCGAGTCCGGATCCGGCCGGATATTACCATTTTTGTCTGATATCCCGATCCGGCCGGATCTTGATATGAAAAAAATTCGGATCTAGTATAAAAAAAAGGCATACAGATAAGCATTTTTTCAAAAACAAACCCTGTGTAAATTAAAAAAGAGTCATTTTCGTCAGTTAAAATTAAACACCTACCGTGATTGGCTCATTTTGTACACGTGACTAATTTACATTTGTTTACATTTAAACTATGAAATAAACATTTCAGAAATGCAATTCTTTACCTATGTTGTAAAATTAAAACTTTACTACCAAATTGTCAACCTTATGGCTAGCTGTTCTACCGATTATTAGATTAAAGTAATTTTTTAAGTTTTTAAAAACCTCATTCTGACTCAGACTAGTTTATACTCACTTTACAGGGTTCCCATATCCCTAGATTTCATTAGATACCTCTAGATTTTTGCAATTTTTCAAAAAAAACAACCCTAAATTTCCTAAATAAAATTGAAAATTTATGGATTTCCCTAGATTTCTCTAGATTTTACTTTTTTTAGAGCTGGACCAATTTCTATGATATATGTATAATGTAACATAATTTTTTTGATAAAGTAAATTTATATTTTAGAGTTTCAAGTTAAAAAAAGCAAAGTTCAAAAACTAGAATAAAATTAAGGAAATACTACAGATTTCTTTTATTTTAGACACATTTTTTTGATAATTTTTCCCTAGATTTTTGTTTTATTTTCCCTAGATTTATTTTTTGAAATTTTGGTGGGAACCCTGACTCTAGCTAGTACTTTTGACTTAAACAGTGGCAACCCTGCTAGTTTGAAAATTTTTGGATTTTTTGAAAATCTCAGGCTAGTTTGATTTTTTTATAATAACTCAGGCTAGTTTTAAAATTTTTTGAAAAACTCAGGCTAATTTCTTTTAGATTTTGAATGAGTTTGAGCTGATCCAGTTTTCAATTTTTTTTTTTATTTTATAGTTAATTTTGTTCAAGAACTTGGTTTTAATTGATTTTAGATTGGTAATGCTATAGGGGGGTCCTCCTTGATTTTTACAAGTTGATCTTGTGTAATAAACTTTAATCTTAGCTACCAAATACTTTTTATAGCTTAACAAAATTCAAAGTAATTTTCGAGATACAAGGGGTTAAAGCCGGCCAGCTCAATAGGTTCCTTATAGAAGGCGCAAACTAAAAAGGCGAAAAAAAACTATTTCATTAAAAATCAATCTCCTCCTACAGTTTTAAAAAATCTTATTCAAATGTTTACAGTTTACTGTTTTAAACTATTTTAATTTTTTTTAAGCTATAATTTTTCAAAATGCAAAAGGATATAGTTAGATATAACTCATAAAAGATAAAATTCACACAATTATACTTAGTTAGTAGTTAGTTATATAAAATTGCATTATTTTACATAGTAGTTTTTATACTATTTACATTACAAATAACTTACAATATTAAGAATCCGATTCCGGATCCGGCCGGATTCTAATTTGAAAAAACTACTTGGATCCGGGTCCGGTACATCACTAGTTGAAAGTAACATTGAATAGAAAAATTTAAATCGATAATTTTGTATACATATTTATTTTTAAACTGAGAGTATAGATGTTGTTTACTGTATACAATCTGTTTTTACAAGTTTTTTGAAGCTTCTTGAAAGTTCTTATAGAAGAATTTAAATAAAATACTTTTGTAGTAGTCTTGATGATTAAGCTGCCTCAAACCTTTAATTTAACTAAAATGGATATTTATTATTAAAACAGTATATTAAATATTAAAAAAGAACAAGTTTTTAATTGTTTATGTCAGTTTAGGTTTACACACTTTTATTAAAAAGTTTAAAGTATTTATATAAACTTAAATAAGTGTTTTTATGCTACATCAGAATTATGAATGAAAGTAAATATATTCAAAACAGGCTATTTTTGGCTCCAAAACTCGAGCTTGATCCCACCAGTGGTCAAAGGACTCCGGAGTTTCTGATAAAGAGCAAAAAAGAAAATTATTTTATTTATATTTGAGGGGAGTTTTAAAAATTACACTAGATATACCGGAAATTACTCAAAACTTACTTTAGATCAGTAGTCTACACAGTGTGCGTGCATCTGTTGCCCCGACCTTTGAATTTTGCTTAGCTTATTTTTTTTTGTATGTGGCAAATATTATAAGTAGACAACACAAAAATAATAGCTTCCTAGCTATAACCCTGTTAGAGCAGAACACTTTTTAAAGTTACGCTCTACATCGCAGTTTTAAAAGATAAACGAGAGGGGTCTTTTTATTTGTAAGTTAGCCTTATTTTGTAGAACTTTAACCAAGCTATAAGTTTCTTTTTACAGTTATTTAAAATAAGCTTGTTTTTAAAATATGAAAAACCAAAGTTTGTAATTTCATTGGTTTCTTATAGTAGAAGCAAACCAAAAGAGCAAAAAAAGACTACTACATTAAATATTTATTTTCACCAGGAAGACACTCAAAATTTGTTTTTTTGTAAAGTAAATACTTGTAACCTCCTTGTGTGCAGCGCAGTTGCATTTTTTTGGTTGAATGTCGAGTTGAACAAAATGGCTCAAATTTGACCAATTAAAATATGAGAGAGTAGGGGTAGTAATGGTTTCTTGAAAAAGGACCTACGAAAATATACTAACAAAAATGGCTTCACTAAAACAAGTTAGTTTATTCTAAGCTAGTTAGTTCATGTAATACTACAGTACAGGGTTTCCACACACAGGTATACTCTGGATAACTCAAGACAGTTTAAATTACAGGATAAATCAGGCTCGTTTAATTTTTTTTTAAACTCAGGATGACCCGAGTTTTATTAAAAGTTTAGATTTTGAAAATTTAGTTTAATTGTTTTTGGTGTTTAAAAAAATTCATAATTACGTAAGACAGTTTAAAAGGTCATTTAGGGTTTTTTTTAATCAAAGGGTGGCAACCTCTTATATGTTTCTGTCTTAAGAAAACAACATAACTTCTAGGAGTTTCTTCATTAAAAAAGAACTTAGAAAATATTTAAGCCAAAACAGTTTGTAATAAAGTGATGGGTCTTCTTAAAGAATGGAACTGTGTAAACAGCATTAATGGTATGGTTTTTGGCATTACTAACTCTAAAACAAAGAAATACAAAGGTGCTTGTATGACATTCCCAATAAGTCTTTGTAAGCCAACATTTTGGCTAGCTTGCAGGTACCAGGTACTAGAGCTGCTGCTCAATAAAGTTTTTAGTTCTTTGGCCATATAAAAATCAAAAACACCAGATATAAAAATCTTCTAAAAATTAAGATACCTTTTATCTGACGATTTGTAAATATTATGGCATCTTTTACATGCTGTTACATTTGTTCGAGTATCATGAAAACTGTATATCTGATACAATTCTGTAAGTTATAGAGAAAGTTACGAGCAAAATCATTCAACCAGAACATTAATTTCTGACGCAACTGTAAATTACCTGACGCAACATTTGAATTTACAACCACGCCAATATAAATAATGGGTGTCTCAGTTGAGAAGCAGTTGTTAAAAGAACCAGCTAAAGTAAACAGGAAACTATTTTATAAGTTATAATTTTCAACACCAAGTTAAATGTTATTTATGTAAACTGATAAGTTTTTAGTTGAAAAATATATAAAAAAAATAAATTCAAAATTTTATTTTATAGTTCTTAAATTGTAAAGTTTTTAATGTATTTTCCACCTGAGTTTGATTTATTTTTAAGTTTTAGTTTTTATGTAAATTATATTTAGAAGTAATTTAAACTTTTTAAATTTAGTTTTTATAATATTAATTTTGCTTCTTTTTTTTTATTTGCTCAACTTTGGTATCTAACTAATATAAAGAAGCATATAGCTTTTATCAAATAGAAATTAAAAAGTTTAGTAATTAGTTATGACCAGAAGTAACCATCATTTTAGTATACATCAAGTGGTCACATATCAAAGTGATCTGAGCAAAATATGTTGTATACTGGTTTAAAAAAACTCAACAAAAATATAATACATTATTTTACAGCCTAAATTGAAATAATAATGGACACTTCACCGCTAAAGCGTCATCAACAGGTGTCAATAAAAAAGCATGGAAAGAATTGCGGCTCAGAGGAAAACAAAACACATAATTTACAAAAATGCATTTGCAGCTTAAGTCAGACAAGTTCAGTATTTAGAAACTTTGTGGACGTGTGCAAGGAAAGAGTTTCTAAAAGCAGTGGAGTAAAGGCCCTCTTTCCCGAAACAAGTAAAGCTGTTTTAAATGTTTAGTTTCAAATGGTATCCCTTTGAGATTTTATTCAAAGTCGCATACACATTTTGTTAAGTTTGGTTTATAAGATTAAAATATTGTAAATGTTTGGCAAACAATCGAAGTTGAATTTGAAAATTTTGCTTCTGTTATTCAAAGTGGCATAGACATTTTGTTTAGTTTGATTAATACGTTTAAAGTTCTGATAGTGTTTGACAAACAATAGAAGTAAAAGGCAGACAATTTTTTTAATGTATTCTAAACATTTCTTTGATTTAAATTTAATTAGTAGTCTTAAAAGTCTTTATTTAAGTTTCAAGCTCTTAAATTCTGTTTTTTTTTTTTGAGAATTTTACCGAGATAACTTTCTTTTGACAACGTTTAATTGTTTCGAGTTTTTATTAAGATAAATAATATTTTTATCATCAAAAACTAAACAGTTGAAAGATTTTAATTAAGTTTTACACTCTATGAAAAAGCAAATAAGTTGATTTGGTTTCAATATAAACCTTTATAAAAGACTTTAAAACTTGTAGGCTAAGTTTTAGTAAAGCTATTTGTAAGTCACTTCATTTAAAGTTTTAAGTTTTTGTACTACAAAATAAAATCTTCGTGGTATAACTTTAAGTTAGTACGTTCAATGCAAAGAAAATAACGTTGCGCACCGGTTATAGAGTTTCACCAATCATACTTTATACATTTCATGTTTAACCTCGGTCAGTGTTTTCATTGCGATATTTGTAGAATGTAGAAGTTAATGAGTCTACAGTGCAGACCTGCACAATTGTTGGCTAAAGAATAGTTTTTTTAGAAACCAGAGTATTAGAAGTATTAATTTTGATATTAGACGCTAAAATATTTTTTATGCAAATACACTGCATTAATTTGGTTAATAGAAACAGTGTACTATTTTTAAAAAATTGTCAGTTTAAAGAAAATTAATGTAAAAAAGTTGACACTTTTAAACTACATTTTTATAAAAACTCTAACTATAAGTAAAAATTCTTTACTAATTTAATTTTATTTCCTACTTACTTTAAACGTAAAAACTAAGCATATATAATAAATACAAAATTGATAAAATTACGTATTCTAGTGCTAACTAACTTGTTACTGATAGATTATACAAAAACTGAAAAACTCGGCAATCAACTCCAAACTTAATAGTTAATACCTAAACTTAATTAGGTTATCGATTTCAATAAGTAGTTAGGTCTAAGAATACAAGCAATTCATACGATAAGTTTTGTATGTAAGCACTTGATAAACTATAAATAAATTTATTAAAATAATTATTTAGTTTATCTAAATCTTATTACTTTTCAAAGTCGGTTGATTTAACAATTTTTTTATTAGTGTAAGGTTTATATGACTGGAACTTTAATTCGCAATGTTTTTATTTATACTTTAATTAAAACAAGTCATGTTTAAAAACAAACAAGTTCTTAAGTAGTCTTTTTCAGATAAGTTCTTTAAAACTAATTTTACTTAATTAAAAACAAAAAATTAATTTTTCTTAACATATCGAAACCAAGACACTTTACTTACTCTTAGTAAAGTAATTTTTTCAAAATGTACTTACTTTAAATTGGTCTCAATAATACATTAATTTTTAATTGACAGTATTCTACAAACCAGTTATTATTTTTAAACATAAATAGTTGAGTAGGTTAAAACTTGTTATTTTATTACTTTAATGAAACTGTTGTACAAGTTTTAAGTACCTCAGACAGTATTAAGGTTTAGATGCAACCAGTTATTTATTTTTATCAGTAAAAAAACTCAAAATTCTTCAGGTGTTTTGCCAAACATTGATTTCAAAAACTACATAGAAGTATTTCAAAAAACTACTGATAACCCTTGTTTTACTATTTTACTTAAAAATAATAATTTTGTTCTAGGTAAAAAGAACAAGAAAAGTGTTGATGATTGCATTTCCACAACAAAAAAACACAAGCTGATTCTAAACGCAGAATGCAAAACGTCCGTTCGTTTACAAGCAACACTCTGCGTTCAAAACGCGACAACTTACTACCAGTTTTCCAAAGTTTTCAACCTTCCCCGCCTTTCAAACGCGGCGTTCAACTACATAAGCCGCTGTTTCGCCATGGTGTGCGAGACCCCCAACTTCTTGGAGCTTGAAATCGAGCGCGTGACCGAAATACTCCACAGCTCCGACTTGAACGTGACTTCCGAGCTGGAGGTGTTCAACGCCGCCAACGCCTGGTCGCTTCACCGCAAAAAAGAACGGGCGAGGCACGCGAAGACGCTTTTGCTGAAAGTCCGTCTCCGGCTTCTTTCCCGCCACGCCTTGAAGCGGCTCCTGCGCAGCTCGAATTTTTGTTGCGAAGCCGGCGAGTGCCTCGCGATGCTGAAACGAGCTGCGGACGGCGAGGAGAACTTCGTTGGAGCCCGCCCGAGTCGCGCGCACCGGTACTGCGAGCAAAAAGACTTCAAGGTGCTGGTGTGCGGAGGCCGGAAGCTGAGATCGAACCGAACGCTCAAAAGCGTGGCGGAGCTCGGAGGGGAAAGTTTGAGGGAGGTGAGAAGGCTGCCGTCGATGACGAAGAGGCGAAAGTTTTCCCAAGCCGTTTTTGTGAAGGGCGACGTTTTTGTTTTCGGCGGCGACCGCGGGAAAAAGACCATGGAAGTTTACTCGGGCGGGTTTTGGGCTGAAGCGACCGACATGCCCGACGACCGCGTGTTTTTCTGCGCGTGCTCGTTCATGGACAAGATACTTGTTTTGGGCGGCCGCCACAAATATCAAAGAGTCGCCGAAAAGTGTTTAGAGTTCGACACTAAAACTAAAACTTGGAGGGAAATAACCGGCACTGAGCTTAGGCGATACAACGCGGCCTGCGCCGTCTTCGAGGGCCGCGTGGTGGTTTCCGGCGGACAGGACGGCGCCTTAAAAATTTTGGACTCCGTGGAGTCCTACGACGTAGGCGCCGACCAGTGGTCGCCGATGGCAACCATGGTGGAGTATAAATTCCGGCACAGCATGGTGGCTGCGAGAAGCAAGCTGATCGTCATCAGTCCTCTCTGGTTCACGTACGAGGTTCAGCGCCTCGAACAAGTTCGCCCTCCTCAACGCGCCCGAAGCTCTGCCCTTCTCCTCGATCGTCGCCACTTGCATCGGAACCGAAGTGATGATGCTGAAAAACATCTTGTGCTCTCTCGAGTGTTACGATGTGGTGGAAGACGAGTGGCGGGTGGACTCGTGCGATCATGTAGGGCATCTCGACAACTTCTCCTTTGTCAAAATTCCTGTGTTTTGAAATATTTATCTCACGATTTTTTTTTTGATGGTTGCTTTGACATAAGTAACATATATTTGTTTATATTTATACAAAGTAGATGTTTACATAAACTGGTTTCACATAATCTTAATAAACTTTAAAAAGTGTATTTGTTTAAATATTTTTATACGTTAATCGTTAAAAAAAATAAAGACCAAAAACTTTTTGTTCTAAAAAAGTTTTCAATAGTTAAAAATAACGATTTTATAAATTTACTATGGTTTATTTTCAAAGGTGCGAGTACAATTTAAAACTAATTAATAGTAAATCAGTGGTGTGTTTTTACTAGTTTCCTGTTTTTTCGTGTTACCCCTGAAAAAAAGGACTATATGTAATAAAAAAGCGATTACATATGGTTTTCTTATAAAACAATTTGATAAAATTTTTTATCTATATATTACATCAGGGGTTGACAAACTGCGGTCTGTGGGCCAACTAGGATCGTGAAGCATAAGTCGACAGACTAATCTCGCAGTTTTATGTTCAATAACTAAATAATTAATAACAATTCTATGTTCTTTCATTTATTTTTGTCTGTAGTAAATTAATAGTTTATCTTGTGTATGAAACTTGAAAAAAACTTGTGAAATAACTAAAAAGTAAGTACTGAATACTAGTGTAGTTGTTCATAGTATTAATTTCATACTTTAAAATTGTTTTTTGCGAGAGATTTCTTTTGTATTAATCAAATGATATACACTGCTGTTTTTGTTCTACTGGAAGTTCTTAAAAAATCTTGGCTCTTCTTTACTACGATATTGTTGATGATCTGATATTTTTTTTACTATAAACGAATTAGCGCTGCTTGTTTGTTTAGATTACCATTATGTAAGTTATAGTTTATTAAACAACAAAAGAACGCTAAAATATTTAGTCTTAGAACCTGGTGCACGAAGAACATTTCGGTTATCGGCAGCTAAGGTAACTTTCTAATATAAAAGATCTTAGTTCAGATGATAAGGTTAATAGAAAGTGTTATAGTGAAAATAAATTACTAGGAGATATTTTTTTTTTGTTGAATTAAAAACTAAGACGTCGTTACATTTTGGTGGAATTACTGATCAACCTAACATTTCTTAAATATCTTTAGAATTTTATAATAGATTTAGGTTCGGCTTTATAGTTATGTAATCATGCAAAGTTTTGTTTAACTAGTTAAAACGAATACTTGACAATGACAAATGGTAATGTTCCGAATAAGAAAGACTAAAACACGATTGTTATTTTGTAGTCCTAGGCCTGGAGTAGGAACTACCTTTAATTGGAGAAGTCCTCTTTTTTGTGCTAAACGCTTTTAACGTTTAGTTCTTAAAGCTTTTACTACATTTCCTTACTCATTAGGTTTAACTTACTAATTAATAATTATGTAACAAACTTAATATATATATTTTCTTTAATGAAGTGAGTTTATTGAAAAAGTGATGTTAATGTGACAAATCGAAAGTAGAAGTGATAAAGCAGCTAATATATCAGTAGTATAAAAGTGCGAAAATAAACACAACAAGTAAACACAAAGTTCTACAAATAAATATGTTCTTAATGATGTTCTTAAAGTGTCTGAATGTCACAATCTTAAATACAAAATTAGGTCTTACTAATAATATAAAGTCTTAATATACGTCGTGCTTCATGCACAACGATGGCTAAATTGAGCACAATACAATAATACATATAAAGATATTATAAAATGAAAATCATAAAAAAGTTCTTGAATCTAGTTAATGTCCTAAAGTCTTAGATTTGGTGTGCCTTTCGCACGGTCTTATGGCTAAACTGAGCGTAAAAACAAACATTGTTAGAGTTTTATTATGTGATTAGATAAATAATCGTCTAACGCCCCCTTGCGGTCATTTAAAAAATAATAAAATATACATTTTGTTATACTCTAATAGTGGTTATTTATTAAAATGTACGCGAAAAATCAACAGTTTGCACAGGAACTGCATTGATGTAAAATAAAGTTTATAAAAAGTTTAAAAGTTCTCAAGGTTTATAATTTAAGGTGATGTTACTCGGCATACAATATTGAAATACTTAAATCACTTTTATTTTATTATAAAATTACAAAAAATATTTTTTGAACACTAACTAAATAAATCTTTGAAAAATAGTGTTTGTATGCACGAATTAATGATAACGCATGAATATCCTTGATAAAAAGCTGATGTACTTACACACTTATGCTAGCAGTCTTAAAAGCTTTTTATTTGAACTAAAAACAAAGTTTTATTGCTAATTATTTTTTCTAATTAAAGGCTTATGAAATGTTTATTTATCACGACGGAAAACTTTTTTAACTAGATTTAAAACGTGAAAAATGCATGATAAGTCTTTTAAAACCAGCATGGTTAATAAAGATTAATTAGTCACAGATGGGCAAACTGCGGCAAGCATGCCAAATGCAGCCCTCAGTGTCTAAACTTTTCAGCTAAAACAAAACAAAACTATCTACAAAAACAAAAAGATAGGTGAAGTTTTTTTATTTAACTTGTCAAAATGATTTTGTGAAAAAACTTTCAGTTAGGTTCTTAACTTATTTATTACCCTTTACTATTACTATTTTATTGCCTGTTTTATCACATTTTTTATTTAAAACAGTCTTTCTATGTTATTTACTACAATAATTTTAAAACAACTGCGCCCGTGGAAGTTTTTTTTCTATTGAGTGTTGGTCTCGACTCGCGACTTAAAAAAAACTTTTAAATCTTTTACTAAACTAACAGTAACTGCGTTCTAGCAGAACAAGCTTTTGCTTCATATTTTGAACTAGAAACCATCTTTAACTTTTTATACTTAAACTGCGTTGTGAAACCTGTTGTCACAGTTAAACTGCATCTAACTATAAACAAGTATCAGCAATTGCTTGTAAATACAAATCTATTTGCGCATTTCTTTAAGTTTCAGTATTTTGTAAACTAATTTAATTTGAAAATCAATATTTCAAGAAGTCAATGGACATTTGAACTCCAAAAACAAAATTATTTTTTTATTAATTTTATTCTCTAACAATTAAATGAAAAAGCATATGTTATTTTTTTTTAAAACAGAAGATTAATTTAAAACACTTGTTAGGTAATAAAAACTTTAAAAATTCTTAATTTTATTATTGAATATATATTGAGTAAATAGTTTTAATAAAATATAATTTAATTTTAATTGATTAAACCATTGTTTAAAATAACTTTTTATTTTATAATTAATAAAAACATAAATAAATATATATACATATTAATAGAAAACAATGCTAGTTATTTTCTACAAGAACTGTTTGTTTAAACATTAGTTTACAATTATGTTTTGTAGTTTATACAGAATAAGTTTTAAATTCTTAATATTTATCAACAATAGTTATGACCTTAATAAAAACTCTCAATTCATAGCTTATAAAAATATTTTTGCTGAAGGCTTTTAAAACCCTCAAGTGGTATTCTATCGTACAGATAACAAAGTGATAGTAAATAAGTTTTGAGCTTGTAAGAAAATTTAGGACTAAACATGATTGAGCGGAACATTACGAATGAGCTGTGTGAAAGCCGTATCAAGTTGTTGAGGGCTAAACTATTTGTGATAAAATTCCACCAAAACTACGTCTATAATTTTTTTAGAAGTTTGCAATATATTTTCTGATAACAGAACAGGTGCACTTAAACAAGAAATTAGCAAACTTTTCAGTTAAAATGCAATCAATTCAATTAGAGTTAACAATTTAGATGTTGTAGAACATTAATTTTATATAATGTTACATAAGTACTAGGGGAAAATTGAATACATTAGAAGCGTATTCCTTATATTATTCAAACATAATTTTATTAAGCTTTTAACATTCTCAAGTGCCAGTAAAAGGCTTATGTTTTTTTACTATACAATATGTGAAAAATACTTGATCAGGAAATCTATACCATTTAAAGAAAAAATACAAAATTTTGATTAGGCTTTTAGCTTAAAATGTTTTTATTTGATTATTGAACCTTACTAAAACTTAAAAAATTTTCAATTGAGCACATGGGGTTGAAAATTGATAATAAATTACAAATAAATTTAAGAAAACTAACTTACATAACTAGACCTTATAACTACTTCGAAGATTTCTTGTAGTTTTAAGTTACTTGTAACAAATTACAAATAGTTTGGAAACAGATTTAATACTTTCATAATATTTTTAATTTCATTTGGAATTTTAGCTTATTTACATATCAAACATTACCAGCTTAATTTATATACTTTATTAAGAACCAGTACGACAAAAAACGTCAAATCAAAACACTTTTAAATTATGAACTATGGCATTCACTTTTATACAGTTGTTAGTAAAGAAAACAAATAATTTTTAACCTATTAACTTCATTAAGTTAAGTTCTGTATTTAATTTTTTTTTTTTATAAAAAAAGTGACAACACATCACACAACGAAAAAAGTTCAATTCTGCGGAAGTTTCGTTTATGATGCGCTTCGCAAGCCGCATTTCATTGTGCAAGATTGTCACTCTCTTCGCGTGGATGGCGCACAAGTTGGCGTCCTCGAACATGGAAATCCGGTAAGCTTCGGCCGCCGTCTGCAACGCTGCAATGGCCGCGCTCTGGAACCGCAGGTCGGCCTTGAAGTCCTGGGCAACTTCCTTGACGAGGCGCTGGAAGGGCAGCTTTCGGATGAGCAGGTCGGTGGACTTCTGGTACTTGCGGATCTCTCGGAGGGCCACGGTTCCGGGGCGGTAACGGTGAGGCTTCTTCATGCCTGGCTGAATGAACCTGTAAGCCTTGGCGGCGTTTCTTCTCGCGAGAACTTTTTCTCCGGTTGATTTTCCGTCAGCGGGTTTCTTTGTGCGGGCCATTTCAAACTGAAATAATATTTAAATTAAGTATTCTGCAATTAAGTCACTAACATAGTAAAAAAATTTTAACTAAATAGTGCTATTTTTACTTAACTTAAGAAAGTTAATTTATTAAAATGTAAAAAATATGAAAAATTAAATACTTAAAAGTTTTATGAGAAAAAGTAACTATTTAAGTACTATTAAACTTTATATTTAGTCACTAAAAACATACTGACTTAGAAAAATAATTAAATTTTAGTCTTTAGCCACAAACTTTTATTAGCTATTTTTTTAAAGTTTTTTAAAAACTAAATCATGGTCGTATTAATATTATTTTAGGCATAAGAAATTATATATAAAAACTAAAAATAACAAATAAGAATACATAATAGCTTACCTTGTGTATCCACTAATATTTTCAAATAAACTCGTGACTCAATATAATTTGACTTTTTTTTTTGTAAATTAAAATTAAGAATAATTTTATAATTAGCAAAAGCGAAACAAACAAAAAGTTTTACTTATAATGTATTTATAAAGTAGTATAAACGATAAAATGTTTTAATTGTTAAAAATATTATTATACTTATCTAAAATACCAATCTCATTAGCATTACTTGCTTTAACTTCCATAAAAATTGTATTAGATGACTTAAATATTAGTTGTGCTTTAGTGCTTTTAACTCTTTTAAAAATGTAGGTTCTTTGAAACGGTTGTTGTAATGAGAGTTTAAGACATGCAGCATTAAAAACATTAAAGTCAACGTAAGCCATGGTTTTTTTCAAAGATGACTCATTAGAGTAAAAAACTTACTTTTTATACATATCAAGCTTCATTAATGTTATATGCGTTATCAATAATTGTTGAAGAATTTGGCTTTTTTTAAATTCATAATTTAAACAATTTTATTAAGTTTTATCAGAACTTAAATTTAAATTTTTTCACCATAAGTTATCTTTACAATTTTTGTAGCTACTTTAATTGAGTTTATTTAAAATGTTACAGATAACTAATTATTTGATTTTAGAAACTGTTTTGTTTTATGTAACTATATAAACTTTTAATTTTAGAAATATTGTTGTATAGTTTAATTTTTATTTAAAAGTATTATTAAAAGCTTGGATTTTCAAAAGCTATAATATGTATGTTTTTCACTTATATGATATACAAAAGAGTTACTAAAGTTAGCAAAAAAAACAAAAACAATGTTTTTACTATGTAATTTTTTACCTAATTAAATAAGTCCTTTGTTGGTTTTCCGAAAAACAAAATTTTTTAAACATTGAGCTGTTTATAAATTTTGCTTTTAATGCAAATATTTATTTTATTTATTATCTCTATTTTATCTAATTTTTCATCTCTGTATATATCGTTTCGACAGTTTTTTTTTTAACTAAAAAAGTTTAATAATTTTCCATGCTTAATTATATTGTTCGTTTTAAGTATAAATGCTTTTACTATATTTTTTTTATCCTTTTTTGTAGTTTTATTTTCTTAAAGTAATAATATATCTATTTATGCTTATACTAAAAAAAATGTTTATCTAGTGTAACTTTAATTTTTTAAATATGCAAAAAAGCATATTTTAATTTAAGTAATCTTTTTTATGTCAATTTTATATAAAATAATATTTATTTAGATATTTGGACCTTACAAAACAACATACCAAATTAGTCTTAATAGTAAAAATTACATAAAGTCTAGTGTAAAGAGATATAAAAAAAACTTAAAAGTATGCCAATTTATAACTGATAATTACATTTAACTTTATTAACCTAACACGCATTGGTTATCATGCTGATAAAGTACTTTCGATAATGAACTTTCATATTAGACAGAAGTTAGCTTATTTAAAACATTAAACACTTTCGTGAAAAATCTATCTTTCGCGCTCAGTAGAGCGAAGTATCTGTTGGCTAAACACCAAGCCTTCCAAATAGTTTAATTAAATTTGTTTTATTTCACATTCTTTTTTTTTTCCTTTTATCAATTTTTTATCTAGGAAATGGTCAAGGCAAATGATAGTATAATATACATCATTTTGATTTGGGGCCAAATCATAAAAGATATTAACATTATTTATAAAATAAACATTTAAGAGTTTAAATAAAATGCAAAATAAGGGAAAAAAAAAAAAAAAATATTTATTTTTGGTTCTAAAACAATAATAATGAAAAAAAATAAAAAAAAACATTTATTTTTGGAGGGACCCCATGAAATAATTTTAACCCCAAACTAAATATTTTTTTTTTAATTAAAGACAAAGGTGCGTTCTCTAAAAAAAAAAAAAAAAATAGATAGCGTCTAAGATAAGGAAAATAATTGACATTAAAGTTTTATGTTTTTTGAAAAATTAATAAATTTGCCTATAAAATTAACTTTATGCTCGTTACTTAAACTACATATTATGGTGTTTACAACGAAAAATAAAAAGGTCATAAAAGTAATTGACGGGAGTTTAAAAAAGCAACATTATAACTAAAGTTACAGCTGCTGGTTGCCAGCAACCACCAAATGACTGTTAACCCCTGCATTAACAAACGCTAACCCATTTTTTAAGATATAGAAAAAGTAAAGTTAAAAAGAGGTCGGCAGCAGTATTAAAGATTTGAAAGTTTTGCTGTTTATAATAAATGAGATAAGGTTTTAATACAATTAGTACTGATTAAACCCATATCTCTAACCAATTTACCTAAAGTTTGTAAACTATACCTTTACCTCTAACTTCCTTAAGGTTATAGAAAAATAGCTAAAAATTTTAAAATGCAAAGATTCAATTTCAGTCAACTAGAAACGTTTAGATTTTAAAGGTTTCTATGTTTGCTTCATTAAAGTTTATTTTTATTTTTAGTCCAAAATAGATGTTTGTGTAAAATATAGGATATTTTGATATTAAAAAACCTATAAGGGTTTAGATTTTTTTACATTTTAAGGAGCTAGTTTTAAACTTTAATAAAAAAAGGAATTTAGAAGTTTAAAAAGTAGTGAGTTATGAGTCACTTAAACACAAAATCTTTTATTTTTATAAAAATCTATTTCAAACAAATTGATTATTACGAAAAGTCCTGTTACTAAGCTTTGTTTTTTGCAACACTTTTTTATCACCAGCTAGTCTTTTTATATTTTTTGTTTAGTTAAGAACAACTCTAGGTACTTTTGTAAGATCTACCCTTGGAAATTATAACTTGTAACTTAAATAGAAATGATGTTTCAAGTAATTCAGTTTTCAACTTGTTTATGGTTATAAAAGTCAGTATTAACACATCTAAAATTAATTAAAAATTTTTTTTTATCTTTTTGATTATATTCTAGTTTTATTAATATTTATAAACTAAATTTAGTAACTAAAACGTACTTTCAAACTTTTCTTAATTCAATAATTAACTAAAATGACGATTTGATCCTATGCTTATTTGCAAACCTACCATAAAAGTATAAAAGATATATTATATGGTTAAACGTTAATCATATATAAATTAATTTTTAAAATACTAATATATTTCACAAATTTAATTTACTTTTATAGTTTTTAGCCAACGAATAGAATTTTCTATTCACCAATTTCAGTGTAATTAATTTTAAAGTTTTTTTTTAATAATTTCATCAACTATTCGACCAGTCTAACTAAACGTCTGTGCACACTAAACTACTAACAAAAAATTTTGTGAACCTCAAGTTACGCCGCTAGTGGTAGGAACACGTAAATAACTTTAACTTTATTTAAAAGGATACTGAAGCTATTTCTGCGCTATGATGTTACAACTATAGCTTATTTATTCATGAAAAACTCCCACAAAAGTATGCACTTATTTATGTATTTAATAAAAGTTGTTTCATCAACTTAATTTTCACAACAATATTCTTACTTTAGGGAACCACGGATAAAATAACCATTTTGGAAAAATTTACAGAAAATTAATGGAATCCAGCCAGCAAGAGGTAAAACGTACATTAGAAATTCTAGGATCTAAAATGTATACAAAAAGTTTTTAAGTTTAACTTATGGAAATAATAAACTTCATAATTTAAAAAAAGGTGATATAGAATTAGCATTTTGGCATTAACAACTTAATTATTTTCCTGTATCAAATAATACTTAAATGTTCTGGCCAACCAATAACTTAATGTTTCCACATCTGGCCCGCTTAATAAAAGCGTTTCACACCCTTAAGTTAAATTCGTAAGAACATTTCAATAATTCAACTGGTACTTAATAATCTTAATATGCATAATTAACTAACTACTACATATTTAAATTCTAATTTATTATTTTGTTCTGATTATTACTTGATTTTAACAAAAAAGCGAAAAATGACACAAAATAGAGAAAAAAACACAAAAAAAGCAATTGAAAAATTTGAGTTCATTTAAGGCTGTATTTCTTGGTCATCTTTTTATTTAACTTTTGTGCCAATTGTCCTGGTCTGTTTATCTGATGCTGCACTGATATGATACTTATCATTCCGCTTTATAAATGTTAGGTGTTATAATTTAGATAATATCAAGTTTAAAAACAGTAAAAGTTTTTTAATTGAATTGAATTGACAACTTTAGTACTTGTAAGGGGAAATTATTTGTAAAACCAATGAATTCATAAAAATTTAGATATTGTCTACAGGTACTTTAATAAATGGGTAGGCTACTACTTTTATGATGCATTGCTTCATAAATAACTAAAAAATATATAAACAGTATCATATTGACTTGATAAAAACATATCAAATATATAGAATTAAACTTTTTAAAGTAAAGCCAGAGATACGAAAAGATGTCTAAACAAGCCTAGTACTTACAAAAAACTAGTCTTAACAAAAGTTTTAGTTTATGTAAATGTATATTTTATAGTAAACAACACTTTGACTACAAATTGAAAGTTTTAAAATTACTGAAAACCTTTAAATTTATTTAATGAAAATTTACTATATATTTGAGCAAGGGATCTGCATCAGATACTGCTTCACAATTCATGAAATGGAAATTTTCATCAGGAGTCTCTCTTACCTTATTGAATTGTCAGACTTACCGGTCTTCAGTAAAAATTTATGGAATAGATATGAAAGTTTTGACCATGGTTTGTCATTAAGTACGAAAAATTAATTAAGTAAAAATTTTCATTTCACTGTATAAAAACAAAATTAGAATGGAAAGTTAATTAAAATAAGCAAAAAAGTATGTTTTTTATGATTAGGTTTTAAAGACTTGTTTAAAAGAAAACTGTTCTGACAGACCTTAAACTGTCTTAAGTCATTGTGACTTATTTTTTCAAATTTGAATAAAAAAAAGAAGCTTTTCAAAATTAATGAAAATAAAGTTCTTCAAAATATTTTTTTTAAATAAGAAAATTTTGAAACTAAGTTAAGAAAATATTTTTTTGAATATAGAATAAAACAGCCTGAGACTTTCAGAAACCTTAAATCTATCTTTGATTTTTTGAAAAAATCAAAACTACTCTGAGTTTAAAACACATATTTAAATATCCTTCCTGATTGAGCGTAAGGATTAGGTTAGGGGTAACAGTGGTAGTTAAATAAATAAATAAATGAAAAAACTAAATTAATATAAATGTTAAAATTGATAAAAAAATTAAAAAAAAAAATCAAAAAAAAATTCAACCCGTGCGAAAATGTCTCCGTGCAAAACTGTTATTTGTTATTTCAAAAATATCCCCTCGTGCAAAATTGTCTTCGTGCAATTTAGTCTTCTCGTGCAATTTCGTCCGCTCGTGCAAGTTTGACACCTAAGCACAAAAATATTCCATTACTCAACACAAAATTGTGCAACCTCTCTTTAAAAAGTCTAAAACGCCTGAAGTAAACAAATTTAAAGTTTGAAAAATAAATGTCTATGTTTTATGAAATCTTCTATGATAGTTTTAAACCAATATAGTATGTGTATTCAGATTCTAGTTTTAAATATAAATACTTTGCATTACAATATAATTAAGAGTAGTATGAGTACTAAAAAAAAACTTTTCAGACCGCATTTTTTTGTCTATTGAAGGACAATTAAAAGCGCTCACAATAATCGGCTCTAGAACTGGTGTGCCAAATGTTTTTTAGTTATCAAGTCGTACACCACTTGCACACTTAGACTTGTTAATGACTTAAAGGTTATTACATAAATAAAGGAAAATTGCTAAAAAATTATTGAGAAAACTTGTTATTTTAAGCATGTATGTTTTCTATAGTTTATCATCTTTTAATTAAACTTTTTCTTATTTTTCATACTAGCAAAAAATTTAAATAAAACATTTCAATGCCTAAAGAAAAAATAGTCAGTTTATTTTCGCAAACATAAGCTTTAAAAATCTTGTGCTAAATAGCTTTTTTTTTTAAATTTTATGTTGTTTTACAAAATTTAAAGTTTTCCAAACATCCCTTTATCGTATAAATGTAAAATACTACAGTAGACTACCGCTTAAGTACGCACTTTTTTTGGTACGCACCTCGCCTTAAGTACGCACTTATTCAGAAAGACAAAAAAAAAAAATTCTAAATTTTTTTATGTTTCTGTACAATTTATTTATCAAAATAAAGGATGTTATATTAGAACTTCCAAGAAATTCCAGATTTTTGCCTAAATTTTCAATCATCAAGTTTTTCCATTATCTTATGTTTCCAGGTAGAATGGCCAACCAGCTGAGTTAGCCTGAAACTTTCACAACTTTTAAACTAGGGTGAGTAATCCTGAGTAGTCTAAGTGGCCTGAGATTGTGACAGCCCTGTTATTAAATGTTTTTAAACTAAATACTTATGTAGTGGTTGCAGAAAAGTGAAAAAAATAATGATATTTGAGCTGTAACGCTATAAAACAAATAAATCTAGATGACAAAGTTAAAAAACCTACAAATACAAATAGTTAAGTCATAATTTAACTTAAATGTACACACCTTGATGTTTTGAAAATGTTTGGTAAACAAAATGTAGTTTGGTACTTTCTAACAAAACAAAATATGGAAAATATGGCTTAAGATTCTTTTTTATATCATTGACTGACATTGACTTTCTATATTAAATGTATGTATAATTATGTAGAAACTTTTTATAGAAAAAATAAATCATTTTAAATTTTTTAAAAAAATTTTGCAGGTTAGAATTATGTATTAAATTTTATTTAAAATAAAAAGACTTGTTTATTTGGCTTAATTATTTGGATGCTAGTTGTAAGAAAGAAAACAAACAAAAAAATTTCATATTATACCATGTCGTCAAAAAGTACGCACTACCCGTGCTAAGTACGCACTTTTTGGTCAGGTTCAATTTGCGTACTTAAGCGGTAGTGTACTGTATTTAAATACAACTTTTTTGGTAGTTATAACTACGAACACACAAGGGGTTTTCCAATAAAAAAACATTGATAAAAATGTAAATATTACTACTAACACAGAAAATATTAACAATTTAATTGCTGCAGCTCTAAATTATTCAATTCTAATATTATAAATACACAAACTAAAATTACACATTAGCTAAAAGGTTTGAAAGTAAGAGGCCCTAGAGTTCCTAATGATGATTTTAAAAAACTCTGCATTTGACCTTGCAATCTCTAAACCCAGTGGTTGACACAGCAACATAAATTTTAATCAATTTAAAGTTAAGTACAACAAATTTTATTCATAGTTTATATTTCAGGGTTATCACAAAACCTTAAATCTTGGAAAAACCTATAATGTTGAACAAAAATCACTGAAAAAGCTCAAATAACAAACCTGAAATTTTAAACAACTTTCACTTTATAGTAGCTGTACAGTATCTTTTCAATTTTACATAGATTTTAATTTAACTTAATTGTAAGCTAAAATTAAACCCCAAAACATGTACTTTTAAAATCCTAAAGAAAATTTTGAAAACCTGGAGAAACTTTGCCAAAAACCAATAGACAACCCTGATATTTGTCAGACTAAATCTGTTTTTTTTTTTTTCGGAAATACTTCCAAAATATCAGTTTGAATTCTTGAAATAAAAAAAAAAATTTTTAGAATGTAATAGTCATTTGTGAAATATTTTCTGAACTAATAATATTATTTTTTTACTAGAAATTAATTTTAATAAAATTTAGGAAATATATGCAGATATATCAGGGTTTTTTCAGACAAATGCTTGAAAATTTTTCTTGTTGTTTTAGTTTTAAAAATTTGAAAATTTAGTTTCAGTTAGCATGACTCACAACAGTTTTTGATAACTCAGAATAGTTTTTTGACTTAATGAGTGGAACCTTTGATTTAAAGAACTTATTTTTCAACCTTGATTCAAAAAAATAATATTACAAAAACTATCAAACTTGACATTGTAGCTTTCTAAAAAGTTGTTGCTTTATGTTTTTTTTTTTTTAATAACTTAAACTTAAAAAAATGCTTTTGTTTAAGTTGTTTTAAAAAATCAAGATTGAGTGAGCCAGCTTTCTGAAAGTAAAATGTTAAATGTAAGCATGATAAAGTTAATTAAAAATTAAATTTTTGGCAACTCAAGTTCTCATAATAATATTAAGGGGCCGTATGTAATAGATTAGTTAGAAATCAAAAATAAACACTAATAAAAATTTCTATTATTAATAGGCTCACTGCAAAAACTGAATTAGTTCTAATGGTAGGAAGTACAGCACATTTTTGGTTATGTTGTAAAATTAGCATAGACTGTTATGATTTGAATTTCTTATGGCATAATTTAGAAGAATCTAATAAAGAATTGAAATTTCAATTAAAAGATATCCAACCCAAAAAAATGATTTGACCTCCAAAAATCACATGTCAATTGATTTTTGACTTAAAAAGTTATTAAGTCATTGTCATATGACTCAATTTTCATATCTTAAATGAAAGCTTATAGGCATACATTTAAAACAGTTTCAACTAATTTTGATGTATGTTATGTCATTATCATACAAAATGTGTAAACTTTGTCTGTTGTATGGTAGTTTTTGAAAAACTTAAAATATTTAAATCTAAGTTATTATTTTTGTTGTTAAATTAGACTTTATAGTTGGTTATATTTACTTGCCTTTAAAATTGACAAGATATTTGATGTGATAAATAATTTAGCTATAATTGTTAAAGCACCTGAAATAATTATTCAATCTTCATAACAACAAAATAAAGAAATATTAAAAAGTCAAAAAAATTTCTTGACATGATTATACTGTGTAGTATTAAAAATTAAGTTAATTATTGCAAAATAAAGGCTGAGAAAAAGATTAAAATTAAACAAACATTGCATTGTATCATGAAGTATTAACAGTACTGCCAAATGACTAATACATTTAAAAATTACACTATAAAAAACTGACACATGATAAAATGTAGCAGACTATTTGTTTGAAATAAAGCGGCAAATGAATTATTCTCTAGAAAAAAACAAGCTTTTCTTTAACCGTTTACTAACGGTATGATTTCTCAGTAAATGTGACTCCTTATGCCAAACTATCAACTTGTGCTTAAGTAACCACTTGTAAAAAACTAACTCTGTGCAAAAGTGACTACTAGTGCAAAACTGATGCCGTGCAAACTTGTGCAAAAGTTACTATATACAAAATTTATCACTTGTGTAAAATTGAAAACCAAGCATAAGTGATGCCTTTAGCAAAAGTGACTGTTTGTGCAAAACTGTCTCAGTTCAAAAAAGACTACTTGTGCAAAAGTATCTTTGTGCAAAAATGACCCTTCTTAAATTTCTGACACCTACCCTGGCCATTAATGTAAAATAAAAACTATAGAAAATAGTTAACCACCCTATGTCCTTAAAGTTGATACTAAAGTTTCTCTAATTAGTTTTAGTTAACTATACAGTGTTGGTTTTAATTATCGAATAAAATTTCTGCCTTGCAACTAGCTATACTTAGCTATACCAAATGTATTTTCTTACCTTTTTGCAAAAGTAAAATGTGAAACTTGTTTATAATCCTGCTCTTAGAATTAATAAAATTAAGTACTAGTTTGTATAAACCAAAAGCACTGTTTCTCAGTATCTCAAAAAAAAACTGCCAGAGAATCAATCAAAAAAATCTGCTCAGTATATCACTGATGTAATGAAACCACATATTTTAATTTGAACTTTTTTATTAACTATGAATACTTTTCAAGGTTTAGTTGTCTTTACAGCTGTATTACATTCCAAAGCTTGTTAAAAGCTATGAAAAATAAGGTGAAAAAGGATAAGGCTGCATTATTTATATTTTAAAATACTTGTTTACCTCAAGGACTTTATTGACACACTAAAACTTTTTATTTAAATTTTGTTTACTTAATGAAAATAGCACCATAAGTATGTACAACAATTTTTTTAAAGCTTTTTTATCAAATTTAAGCTGACTCAGGCCAGATGTTTTCTGCCCCGAAGAGTAGCAGCACTTAAAATCCAATCAATAAAATGTTGTGCTTGCTTATATAAAAATAATAAAACTTTAGATTAAACAGCTACATAGAGAAATGTTAAAGATTTTGGGGAGAGACGGGAGCACGGAAGAAGACCAGGGCCCTTCTGTTGATTCCGCAGATCCAGAAGAAAGAATACTAGCCAGGAGGCTGAGAATAGCAAAGAGAAATGAGCAAATCAGAAAGTATTGAACTTTTAACTATATTTTTGTTATTCAGGATTTTTTTATGATTTAAATTAAAAATTTGTTGTCAACTCTTGGCTCACGTTTGCAATTTTGTTTGAACTATTTTTACTTGAGATTATTTATTCCACACTTACAGAGAAATTTTCCGTAAAGCTCATTTCTACTTTTCGATTTTTTCCTTGCTCACTCACACAGGGAGCAGCTTGGAGATGAGAAGCCGGACAGCAACGACGCGGATGAGGAGGAGGCGAGGGGGAAGGCGATGAAGCAGATCGAGGAGAGCAGCGTGAGGCTGGAGAAGCTGAGGGACGACGGCATGCTGCTGGTGACCAACGTCAGGACGGCCAGCGACGCCAGGGAGATGCACCACAAGTTGCAGGACAGCCAGAGGAAGCTGGACAGGTCGGTGTTGCGTTGTGGTGAATGTTTGGTAGGGAGCTTTTTAGGGGTTTGCAAATAAAGTTGATCTTATGAGATTTTGTTTGTTGTTAAAGTATTGTACTTCTCGAACAGGATTTTTATTTAATTTGTGTAAACTGTCAAGGAGAGTAGTTTTTATAAATATGTGAAACTACAAAATACCACAATTGTTCTACTTGAACGATTTTTTATTTAAACAACAGTGTTTCTATCAATTATATAATTGAAAATAAATGAAAGCTAAAATGTTTAACCAATTATGTGATAAAAATATAAAGTTTTTTTTAGCATTTTGGATAATAATAAAAAATACCTAGAGTACTTGATTTATTTTATGTAAATCAGGGTTTCCCAATTTTTTTTAAAAGACTCCCTTTGAAGAAACTTAAAAGCTATGGCCCCCAGGGTTTCATAAAAATTACCCTTAAATATGCCTAAAACTTTTATATATTATTTTTTGTTCTTCATCAGTAACTCTAGAATACCTAGTGTAAGTTTCAAGTTATCAAGGCCTCATACCCCTTCTTTCTCTTGCAGTTTATGGCCCCCTAAATTTATAAGATAACCCACTATAGCAAAACTTGATTTGGATGTTTAAACTATCTTTTGAAAACCTTTAAACTCAAACTTGACACAGAAACGAAAAACTGGAGGCGGAAGCAAAGACGTCTGCAGAGAAGTTCAAAGAGATTAGTGGCAAGTGGCAGAGTGCACGTGTGAGGGAAGTCCCCTACATGCTGCACAAATTGGTGGTGGAACAGCAGAAGATGTGCCAGATGGTGGTGGAGGAAAAAAACAAGATCATCAAGCAGATTCAAATTGTAAGCGTTTTGATGATTTTAAGTGTAAAGTTTAACTAGTTGGTTGCTTGTAGTTTTCCTTTTTAAATGTTTTCAGTTGAAATATGTGTCGTTTATGTTAATTAAAATTTTTGAAGGCTAATTTTAAAAAGTTTGTAGTCGAAATAACTATTAAGTATTTTAGTCATAATTTTTTAATTACTTTAAATTTGTACACATCTAAGTATGGAAATCGTTTGAAGTATTTTTTTGTTAAAGTATATATGCTTTTATACCTATTTAAAATTTCAATTTTCTTAAAGCTGCAAAGTTAGTAAGGTTACATATGTTGTAAATGTTTTAACTTTATAAATATTGAAAGTTAACTTTAATTTTTGTATCGTGTTTATTTTTTCAAGATGATCTTGTAAAAGTTTTTAAATTTCTAGCAAAACAGTTATATTTTTTTATAATGTATAATTTTATAATACTATAGGTCATGAATACAATGGAGCTTATAATTTAATTTATATTTGATTTTAAGCGGTATGTACTTTATTACAAATACATCTCTTGAAAAAAAAATCAATCACTAAAATTAGTTATCGAAATTATTTAAAGTCTGAGTTTCAGCTAGTACTTTTTAACAAGACTTTTTTTATTATTAAACATTTTTTACATATGTTTTTCACTACAATTTATTTACATACTTTACGTTTTTAAGATTACAATAAAAGTTCTTAACTTATAAATAATTAAAAAAGATAGAAATTATAGAAAATAATATTTGTTTATAATAAAAAGTAATAACTGTAAGCTTTGTACAACGGTATACTTACAATCATTGTTTGTTTACAATTGTAATTTTAATCATTAATTACAATCAACTGTTACAATTGTTTGTTTCTTAATTTATTTTTTATTTTCATTTTTTACTTTCATTTTACCCCTAACCCTTACCCTTGGTCGGTAAGCTATTCTCGGATTTGATCGGTTGGGAATTGTGCGGTCCCCGTTTACAACTTTTTATCACTTTGTTCTTCGTTCTAAAATGCTTAATAAAACCATTAAACCTTAAAAATTTAATGAATATTTTTAAGCAGGTCTATAAAGGTCTATCAAAATTGACTATTGACACTAATGTTTTAATGATAACTACGTATAGGTTTTAAAGAACCTTATGAAATTGTTACTGAAATATCTAACTAAAGTCTCACTGGGCCGCTGCTCGTATTTTTCAGCAAAAAATTTCACATTTACGTTTTGTTTAATTAAAAAACCTCAACTAACGCATAAAACGTTAAAAATAGGAAAAATATTAAAAAAATACAAACTGCAGGATTTGAAGAACAGTGACGACGAGTACGTGAAAGACGTGAAGAAGCAGAACGAGAGCATCGACCTTCTGGTGGAGAGGATGGAGGATCAAGTGAAGCACATGAAGAAAAACTACAGCGACGAGCTCCACCTCATTGAAGTTTGTGATAATATGAGTAAAGTTTGCGTTTTGTTCATTAGACAGCGTTTTTAATTCATTTGTTGCAAAGTTTGATTGTACACGCATGTTTTTATACAACTATTTTAATTATTGTTAAAGCTTCAATGCAACTTAAAGTTTTTGATTGTTTATGAATAGATTTAATATAGTTATATCGGGAGTTGACTAAAATAAAGTTTGTTTATTTAATTTCAAAAACAGTTAAGCCAGTTGTAGAACAATTAACGCTTTTTTGATCTGTGCATACTTTTTATATGCACTAAAATAAAACAAAATCTTTTCTAATGTTTCTCAAAAAAGTTAAGTAAGTTAAATGCACACTTGAATTTCGTGCACACTTTTGAACAGAGGGTGTTCGTAGAGGAGAGGGCGGACGTGCTGCAGGCGAACAGGCGCAAGTTCGACAAGCTGCTGAAAACGAGAGAGGCGCAGGAGGAGGAGCTGATGCGGTCGAGATTCGAGAGAGTGGAGGATTGCGAGCGCCAGCTGGACACCTTGCGGATAAACGATCAGGAAGAGTACAACATGGTGAAGATCAAGCTGGAAACCGACGTTCAGGTGGGTGTTGTTGTGCTTGAATAAATAAATAAGGATTTATTATCATTTTATGTTTTTAACATAATTAAAGTTGACAAGATTAGTTTTGATTTTGCTTTAGGAACTTTTTTGTTGTTTTTGTAAAGAAAAGATTAGTGATTTTTTTAAAAATAAACTTTTGGTTAATTTTATATTATGAAAAGTTATATTGCTAGCTTGAAAAAATCTATAGTTTGTATAATATTTTTTGTATCTTAAGGTCTATTAAAGTACAGTATATACTGCACTAGACTACTAAATGAATAAAGAACTCTTAAATATTTTTGACGCAAACTAATATTTTACAAACATGTAGATCTTAGAGCAGCAATTACAACAAATGAAAGCCACTTACCAACTGAATCAAGAAAAATTGGAGTACAACTTTCAAGTTTTAAAGAAGAGGGATGAAGAAAACATGATAACAAAAAATCAACAAAAAAGAAGAATAACCAAGTATGCTTACAATAAGCTAAACACAAAATTGCATTTTTTACCTTTTATCAACTCAGTAAATTTTTTACTTTTGCAAGTTTAGTTATCATTTGATAAGTCAACTTATCATTTGCAAGTTTAGTTAAGCTTATTGAAAATGAAACAAGCAATAAAAACTTTAAAGCTGTAAGAATAAAAATGTTGTTGCCAGATTGCAAGATCAGGCCAACAAGCTGAACACTAAACTGAGGAAGCAGCAGAAATTTTACAAAGACGAAAATCAAATGCTGACCGAGGAGTACCACAGAATAGCCAGGCAGTACAAGGACCTTCATAAGAAAATGAGGTTTCGTTTGTAGTGTTTGTTGAAAATTTTGTAGTTGGAAAAGTCAACTAACTTGTTTAACTGTTTATTTTTATTTATAAATAGTAGGGTGCTTATTTTTACAGCTACTTTTGATTTTCCAGCTGGAAAATTTATATATTTTTTAAATATCATAAAAACACTCTGTACAAAATTTTAGATGATTTTAAGAAACCTTCACCTTCGCACCAACCGATTTTCTAAAAATCACCCCAATGCAAAACGTATGGGATCCAAAAATTGCGACCTTGGATTTTTAAGCTCAAATTTCTTTTACATGTGGCTAGTTGTCACACAAACACACTGTGAACAGTTTCAAACGAATTAAACAAAGTTTATGGTGAAAATTCTTGTTTTAAAAAAAGACTGGAAAAACAAAAAAAAAAAAAAAAAGTGAAAAAAATTACATAAAATCTAGAAATTCCACCATAAAACTTTCTTTTATTCGTTTTAAATTGTTCACGCTGTGTTTGTGTGACAACTAGCCACATGTAAAAAATATTGAGCTTAAAACTCCAAGGTCACAATTTTCGGATCCCATACATTTTGCATTGGTGTGGTTTTTAAAATATCGGTTGGTGCGAAGGTGAAGGTTTCTTTAAATCATCTAAATTTTTGCACAGAGTGTTTTTATGGTACTTCCGAAACATGAAGTTTTTTCTAGCAGGAAAATCAAAAGTAGCTGTAAAAATAAGCACCCTTATAAGTAGTTTAGTTTAGTTTAGCCAGGGTCAGCAAACTGCCGTGGCCCCACATTAAAACTTAATTTCTATTAAGTGTTTTAATTTGCTAAAAGACATATATTTTGAATTTTTAAGGTTATCGTTTTAAATAAATCTGCCCCTTATTTTAATTATAAGAACCAGTTAAAAATAGGTTTTTAAACATTTTCAATTTGTTAATGTTTTAGACCTACTCCTGAGCTACGATCGATTTGATTAGTATGCGATTTATCTGTACCCAACAGTAAATACAAATTGTACTTACTTTAAATAAATTGATAGCTTAATTAATCTTACGATGTTAAATATTTAAGGCCAGGGTGGCCACTTATACTGGAATCCTGGAAAAACCTGGAATTAGACAATTTAGGTTAAAAAACATGGAAAAACATAGAATTTGAAAAAATAAAAACCTTAAACTTAAAACAATTTTTAAATGTCAAGTAGTGAAATTTCGATTTGAAACCAAAAGTATATTACAATATAGATGAAAATTTTTTCTCATTGTCAAAATTTTTTTATTAAAAAACACATTCAAAGTAGCTTAGTACTATGTTTTCAATGGTGTTATACTATTTAACACAGTTTTTTACTTAAAACTTAATTTTTAATTAAAAATATACTCAAAAACGTGTACTTTCAAAAGCCTGGAAATAGTTCAGAAAACCTTGAAGAAATCTTAGGTGTAGGATATTTAACAGCAAATTTTATTCAACTTTTGTTGTTGAAATTTCTCTGACAAATAATTGAATAAAAAACATTAAAAGTATTAATGTAATTTTACAACCCACAACTCAAATACTAAAGCGAAAGGTTCTCAAAAAACCTTGTACCTTGGAAAAACCTGGAATTTTATAAATTAAAAAAAACGGTAAGTTTGAACAAAAATCACAAAAAAAAAAACAGAAAATTGTGGAATTTTCAACAATTTTTACATTGAAATAATAAAATTTAGATAAGATAACAAAAATCGATCATAAACAAAAAAATGTTTTACTTTGAATTTTATTTGTTATAAAAAAATTTAAAGTAGCATTACATTATCTTTTCAATTTTTATTTACTGCAGATTATAATTAAATGCAGATTTTCCATAATTTATTTTTTACTTAAGAAGTACATATGTAAAGCGACTTAAGTGTTTTTCGCACGAACCTTATTGTGTTTTTATAGGAATTGTTTAATTCAACTTACACTCAAGCTTTAACTAATAGTACATTTAACTTCTAAGGTATGTATAGAGAAAACTTTATTGAAAATTTGTGTTGAAACCTGTTTTTGACATACCGTCAAAAAACCTTCAAACGCACTTCTACAACTCACAATTTCGACACTGAAATAATTTTCAACAAAATAACCTTTCACGGCGTTCGTATTTTCGCAGGAACTTCAGCCAGATGGACTACAAGAGGTTCTGCGACATCTGGCTGATGAACGAGGCGGAGTTGAGGAAGCTGGTGGAGAAGGTGGTGATGGCGGACAAGTGCATCCACGAGCAGCAGCTCGGCGTGGAGTGGAAGCAACCCGACATGTGAGTAATATGCTGGTTGAAAATGCTACATGTTAATTGGGGTATGCTATCAAAATCCACCCTATTTTTTTTCTTTATTTATTAATTTAATTTATATATGTTTCGTGTTTGTGTTTTTATTTTTATTTTTTTTGTTTTTTTTATTTCTTTTGCACTATCATTGAAACCCCTTACCCTTACCTTCGATCGGTAAGCGGTTATCAAAATTTACTGAATGGATTTTGATCGTGTCCTGTTAATGGGTACTTGTAGCTGGAGCACTGGCTAGAAGGGGTCGGCAAAGTGCGGTCCATGGGCTACATTCAAAATTTTTTTTTTCAAATTTAATACCATTTTGTTTTCAAAAAACATTTGAAGTTTTAGCGTTATTTTTACATGGCTTGATTAAAGGTTTATAAAATCCCAAATTCTGTTGTACTTTCTTTTCTTTTTTGTTTGCATTATTTTTAAAGTTCTAAGAAGAAAGTTAGTTGTACAATTATATTTTTTATGCACCGAATTTTTTTCTTCTTAAATTTAAAACTTATTTAATTGAACTTTCTCAAAGCTGCCAAAACTTTTACACGCTCGGTAATTTTAACTATTTTTAAATATTGAAAACAAAGATATTTTTTACTATTACTTCTACATCATACATATAAAACTTTTTCAAACTAACAGGAGTTTCGCTAGCAACGTGGGTCCGCTGAACAAAGTGAAAGTTCAGAAAGAACAGGAAGTGAGCGCGAGCGAGTTCGTGCAGCAGGTCATCGCCGGTAAAAGCCAGGACTTCAACGTAAGATGCTTATATGATATTTTGAAATTTTACAAATATAGTACAGTAACCTCTCGCATCTTTACGCACTCATGACGTTATGCACTCTCGTTTAGTTACGCATTTTAGAATTATAAAAATTCTAAAAATAAAAATTTAAGTTTTGTTAAAACTACAAAAATTGGGTTTTTTGTATATTTATATTTTAAAATACGTTTTTAAATGCTATATCACCTCTCTATATCTTTTGACTTTGTTAACTTATGTTCCTTGACTAATTGATAAACATTTAGTTATACCTCAGTATATCAGAAATGTTTTTAACAATAAGAGACTAAATAAAAATTCTGAATGAAATATTGACTGTGTTAAATATTGAAAGCATAATGAAACAATGAGAGTTTAAAACACAAATAAATAATACACTACTCTTGCCCTATATATAAATAAAGCAACACAAATCTAACATAGATACCACACCATTTTTTAATTGTAAATAAATTTTTAGTTATAAATTGTATTGGCTAAGTAGAATAGAATATAAATGTTAAGTATGATATAAGAAATATTTAAAATTAGATAAAATCTACTTACTTAAAAAAATTTTCTACACGTATTAATATTTTAAACAAGTTTAAATCCTTTTTTTTAATATATGTATAGTTTTATCTTTTGTTTTCATATTTATTAATAAAGTAAACTAATTGTTAAAGTGGGAAAGTCTCCAGTCTGCTTTTAACTAAAAACATCCATTATAGTAAGTATATTTGGTACCTCTCGTATCTTTACGATCTCTCGTATCTTTACGCACTTTTTCTGTGGACACAATGTGCGTAAATAAGCGAGAGGTTACTGTAGTAGGCAGTGGCGTCGCGTGGTATTTTTCCTAGGTGGTGCAGAAAAAAAAATCGAGTTGCCGGTGCTCGATTTGCCCTTACTTGAGTTGTACCTGCTCGAGTTGCTTCTGATCGAGTTGATTCTGATCGAGTTGCCTCTTCTCGAGTTGCTTCAGCTCGAGTTGCCTCTGCTCGAATCACCTCTGCTTGTGTTGCTTCTACTCGAGTTGCTTCTGCTCTAGTTGCCTCTACTCGAGTTGCTTCTGCTCGAATCGCCTGTGCTTGTGTTGCTTCTACTCGAGTTACCTCTGCTCTGCTTAGCTTTGTTTTCATTTTTGTTTACAAAGCTTGTGGAATGATACTTAAGCCTGTACTGTTTTAGGGAGTTTTCAACTTAGCTTACTTACCGCAAGATATTGATTTTGCGGTAATTCTTGATGAAGTTTTGCTTTTTTGATTTCATTTTCGGCAGTCAGGTAAGAGTTTGCGGCAGTGAAGTGAGCAAAATGGTCGTTTTCTAAATGGAGTTTAATAAGAGACTTTGTTCTAAAAAATAACGAAAACGTTATTGATACTTAATTTTATCTTACAAAATTAAAATGTGATGCAATTGCGGCAGTGCAAAACCCCACGCAACGCCCCTGGTAGTAGGTAATCAGTTTGTACAAAACAAAAACTAAACAAAGTTCATGTTTAAAAAAACAACTTTTAAAAATGTCTTTGTTAAATTTACTTCTTGATTTTTACAATGAAATATCAAAAAAGTTACCACCCTCATAATTTTTTTGCAGGTTTCAGCTTCCGTGATAAGGAACCTGTTGGAGGTCATTTGCGACGAAGGGGGTTTTCTCGTGGAGGACAAGCTGAAAAAGTTGCTCGCCCCACTGCAGAACGGTGAAAAGTCACTCATCAAAATGGACGCCATTTTCAAGGTTACTTTTTTGTTGATTTTTTAACTAGCATTCTGTTTTTAGTTTATTTTTGTACGGAGTTTATTGCGTAAAAAAATTAATTTGGCTGATAAAATGGAGTTGATATGTAGTCACCGATTATAGTTCATTTTTGTACTGCTTGTAATAATTTTTTATTTTTATAATCATAATGAGAAAAAAAATTACCTGTGATACTAAATTGTAAAAATGCTTGACAATTAGGTGGGTGTTAGTGTGATTTCTAAACATTTTAATAGTTATGTTTTTAAGACTTAAAAACTTTTTTTTCCCTTTAAGTAGCATTTAATAAAAACGATTTTGCCTTGGAAAAAAAACTTTTTTATTAAATTATTATATTTCTGCTTAATAATTACTTAGTACCCACAGCGTGTACAACGTTGTATGATGATTTAAAATATTTTTAAGTTTAAGATGAAACAATAAAGTTAAACTTTGTGTTTTTAAAAAGATTTCTTACTTGTTCTAAGACAGTCTCTTATACTTTTTTGAGAATTTCACTGTACTTTTGTTCATTTTTTTCACCTATTTACGGCTGATAAATTATATCCGCACGCAGGCGCTGCACATAACGACGGACGAGGACGTGCGAACTATGACGTCATACTTCATTCGCAACTTGAGGGCGATAGAGCTGGGTTTCCAGCCGAACCGCAGCGAGATGATGCTCAGGGGAGATGAAGGTTGTCTGAACTTTTTTTTAATCAAAAGTACTGTTAACTTTTTTAATCCTTGGTAAAAGAATTTCAAGTAATTTTTCAAACTTTAAATAGTTTTTTCCATTCAAAACTGTTTACAATGTTTAAACAAATTTTTCGTAGTCTTAAAGCTATTTTAACTGATAAAATCTTTTTCTAGCTGAAAACACTGCAAGCGAGGCTTCATCTAAAAGTTCCGTTTCGAGCGTCTCAAGCAACTCGGACAATCAAGACAACGTCAGCTTGCGTTTGTTTCCATTTTATTTGTATTTACTTTACATCAGCCTTATTTTTGTTTTAAAGACTGTAAGTTTTATCACTCCAAGAATGTATGGCTTGCCAAAGATACATAAAAAAGATTAGTACAAACATACTTACGTAACAAAGATACTTGTACCTTTGAGACCAATCTTGTCCATGGTTATCGCTGCTCAACATAAATTAGCGAAATTTCTGAATGTATAACTTGATTTTGTTTTAGAATATTTCTCTTCTTGTATTTTCAAAGATTCATTTACTTTTGCAGATCAAATAAAAAGTAAAGGTTTATGTATGGCGTTTTTTGATGTCAAAAGTCTATTTACAAATGTACCACTAGATGAAGTTATCAACTAGTGGAGTACATTTTACATTTAACTCACAAATGTGTTCCCAAAACGGTGGAATAGCCATGGGCTCCCTATTAGGGCCAACTTTGTCTAATATATTCATGGGATTTATAGAAAGAAAAGTAATCTCTGAGTACAATTTGACTTATTTCAGGTATGTTTACGACTGTTTTGTGTTAGGAAAACATGATAAATAGATTGATGGACTCTTTTGTGTTTTGAACAGAACACATTCATCAATAAAATTTACACCAGAAAAAGAAATTAACAACAACGAATTAGTTTTTTTCGACGTTTTACTTAAACAATACAGAAATAAATATTTGACATCTGTGTATAGAATGAAAATTTTTACTGAAAACTATTTAAATTTTAATTCGTTTTGTAGTATGAAAAGGAAAAGAAGTTTGATAAGAACGCTCTGCCATCGTGCGTATAAAATTTTTTCAAAGAATTATGCTGGTAAAATAAATCTGATAAAATTGATACTAAATAAAAATGACTATCCACGAGAACTACCAAACAAAGTTATTAATTTACAAATTAAAAGTTTAAACAAAATAAAGCCAGCAGAACCGGAAAAATGTTCGATTACTTTATTATTACTTTATGTCAATGAGAACTGAAGAGTTATAGAGAAAAATATCAACCAATTAATAAGTAAATATTATCACTCATCAAAACCTTATCATTTCATATCTAGACCATTAATTAGACCTTGGGGCAAAGATCCGATATTAGAATATAAAAAATAAGGTAGTTTATCAGTTTAACTGCTTCTGTGAAGACAGTTATGTCGGTTTGACTTCAAGGCAATTTGGTAAAAGGATAAAAGAACATATTCTAAAAAGTATTGATGAATTTTGTAAAGTGAGTAATAAAGAAAATAAATCTAAAAGAGTAGTAAATGCTTCAAAAAGATCTACTACTGCAGAACACTTAGTTAATAACCCTGATTGTGCAAGTAGTTATAATTTAAAAAGGTTTAAAATTATTAAAAACTGTTATAGAATTTTTTATTAAATTAAATTTCAGGCTATATGTATTTTATTAAAAAATCTAAGTTGTGTAAACATAAGGATTATGATTATACTGTTTCTTTATTTTCATAAATAGTTTTATAAAGTGTTACGTATGTTTTATTTATTTTTAGTTTCATTGTAATTACAATTACTTATTTATTGTTAATTACCATTTGCTCATTATTATTACTTTTACATTGATAACCTTTTGACTATAGAAGATGGAGTTTAAACTTTATTTTACTGTTTAGTAAAAAACTGAAGAGTAAAGCACGAAGTATATTTTATTATGAAAATTTGAGTTACGTGTATCTTTAAACTAAATTAAAGTTTTGACATACTTTTCTTTACAATGAAAAATGTAATTTTTTAACGTCCACCAAAATTATTAAGTATTCTTGCATGAATTTGAAGATTTTTTTTTATAATGGTACAAAATTATGTATTTAGAATATTATTTTGATGATACACAATTTTTTTTTTCTTTGCATTTAAACAGTTATTATTACGTCACAGACTTGGAAGACGGTGAAGTGTCAATAAATAAAAACAACATTTTGTATGTTCTCAGGCAGTTCGTTAATGACTACATCAAGCCGAAAAAGTCAGTTTAAGTTTTTAGAACTTTTTTTTTGAAATCAAATTGTACGTTTTCAATTAAAGTACTTGTATATAAACATCAAAGCATATGGTTTATTTTATATTCAACTAAATCAAGTTTGTAAATATTTTAAAGGATTACTTTTAATACTAAAGTTAGTTTGTTTAAAAATAATCAGAGTTTCTTCAGATAAACAATTAGAGCATAAGTTTTAATGAAAGATTTGTTAGCAAGGTAATTTCATAACAAATTGACTTCACCACCATAAAAAAATTTCAAAGGGAAACGAAGAAAAAGTCCCTTTTGTCGTCGTTCGCGGCCAGCCTGGACAGGGACACTTCGATGGACCAGAAGTACTGGAAGGACATGTCCAACGTGATTGGCGAGTCCAAGCTTAAATTGTGGGACGCCATTCTCGGCTCGTTTGAAAAGTACCAGTCAGTTTGTTGTTTTCAAATGACACTCTAGTTTTACTTTTGCGCTGCTTGGTAATTTTGTCTACTAGGTTCAATTTTAATGTTAAAATTTCAACATTGAAAATATTTTAGAAATATTTGTTTCATATGTAGTTGAAATTTCAGTATTTTTTCTGATCGTAACAATTTAGATATCTGAATTATATAATTATGTTACTTGCTATACGGTTGTTAAATAAGGTACAACTTTTTTAGTTTATTCTATAGTTTTAAATACAAAGTTTATGACAGTTTATAAGGTTTAAAACTGTTTGTTTGTTGTTATTTATTGTACAGTAATCTTCGACTTGTTAAATTTTAGTAGCTTTCTAACTTATTTTCTTGATTGTGTTCGTCACTAATCGATATGTAAATTCTTACTTTAATTAAAAAATAAATTAAACGAATTTGTTAGTTTCAGTTATGCTATTGCCCCTAAAAACCTACTAATATAAGTTTTCAAATCAAAAAAAAGTTTTAATAATTCAGCAAAGTACTGGATGCGAGATCAAAGAAGATTGTTGAAAACGAGAAACTGAGAAATCAAAATGCCGAGCTGAGAATGCTCCTGCATCAGTACATCACATCTAAAGTTTGCAACTAAATAATGCTTTTCTTTTTGTTTGAACACATTTTAATAATACTATAAGAAACTTGTGAATTGTTTTTTGAACTATGTTACACTTATAGTTTTAAAACATTCATACCCGCTTTTTGGAGCAAAAAATTAAAAATATTGATTTGTAAAGAGGTGTTAAAATTTCAAAAAAAATTACAGGTAAACAACGAACTTGAAATTCCTCCCACAAGAGTCATGCAGTTCGAAGCTTGAATGTTTTCAAAAGAAAATTATTACATCTGTATTTTTATTCTGTGAATTTTATCTACTGTGCGAGTTACACTGCTGTTGTGAAAACTGTGATTTAAAAAAAAAATATTAATAAAAAGTGTCTGTAATTTTTTAATAAATGACTTTTTAAATTTAACACAAAAACTTCTTTGATCGTTTTAATTGTATGTTTATATATAGCTATGTATAAAAATAGAAACTGTAAACTGTTAGATATCAAGAATAAAGTTATTGAATGTCATTTACTAGTTACAACTCTTATTCTTAAACTTATTTAAAGTACATACAAATATACTTTTTTACATAACACATCAAATTTAGAATTAATTTTGTACAACTGTATTCATCAATTTTGATTCTGTTCTACCAATAATAAGAACAAGAAAATTTTGTATATGTTACAATATATATCTATATGTTTAGTATAGGTTGGAAAGTACAAAAAAAAACTAGTTTATAACTAATTTTACCGTATAAAAACTCGAGCTATATTTTGCTAATTACTTTTTTCTTAAGCTTAAACGTCAAAATTATTAAATTAAGAAAACTGCTAGGCCAGAGGTGGGCAGACTGGGCTAAATGTGGCCCACCAAGAAAAAGTATTTAGCCTGCGATATGCTTTTAGGTTAAAAACAAATAAACAGTACAAGCTAGTTTTACAACTTTTGTGATGAAAGTTGACAAATACAATCTATTTTTTCTTTAGAGTTGACTACCTTTATGTTAATTTAGCTAAAAAATTACTCTTTTACATCTATACTCTTTTAATTTAAAGTAAAATATTTCATAAATAATGTGAAGTTCATCTTCCTGAGCTGCCGACCAAAGTTTTATTGAACAAACTTAACTTTGTTAATTAAAGGAGTTATCACACATAATACTATTATTTTAATTTAATTGTTTAAATGCTAATTTCCATGACTGTCACATATCTTTTTTTAGATTTATTTAAGCACTGACGAGGTCTTTGACCGAAATTTAGTTTGTAAAATAAATTTTTGAAAGAATAAATATAATACTATGTCAATTGTTTTATAAATGTTGTACACCTAGGATAAATTCTAACATTTTAGAAGCCTAAAGTGAACAAAATTGTAGTAATAAACAAATAGGTAGAACATTGAGTTCATTTATTTGTGAAAAATTGTTTGCATAACGCATGAAACACGTTAAATAATAAACTTTGAAATTGGTTCGTTGATAATAATAAACACAATAATTTTTTTTTTCATAGTTAATACTCTTATTTGAAAGGTAATACGTGTTATAAATTACTAAAGTTACAAATTGCTTTTGTATATATAAAATTTTTGTTGCCTTCGTTTATAATTAGTTTATATATAGTTTTATTAAGTTATGTATACAAAATTGTTATTTAAATAATTTTTGCGTACAAAATACATTTAAAACAAAAATTGCTATGCTGATATTTTATATAAAAAAAAAACAATGTAGATCTTTAATAAATGTTTTTTTTTTAATTCCGCTGCGAGTAAAACAAAAGTGAGAATTTTTTTGAATGTAAAATCGTTTCTGAAAAATTCATTCTTACTAATCTGTTTTCATAAAATTTAAAGTTTATTCTGGGTATAACAAAATTATTTTTAATGTTTAGTAAACGTAAAAACTACAAAAAAATTAAAAAACATGACTGCAAAATTAAAAACACCTGTACAGTAAAACAGTTTTAAAAATAAGCTGACTGCTTAAAATTAAAATTTTATTTTGTTCGGTGTCACTTAAAATAATCACGACGTGAAATTTTTTCCTACCGCTTAAAAAAAAACTCGATTCATAAATACATAAAAGACTAAGTTTAGGCTGATTTTAGTAGTTGCTAATATCATTTTATCTACATAACTAAATACTTTCATATTCTAAAATATAATCTAATACTTGTACTTGTACTCAAGTTCACCAGTTTAAAAGTAAAGCAATTTATTAAAAAATATTTAAATCGGGTAAAAAAGTTAAATGTTTAAAGCACTGTGTGCTTAGAATTGCATCTTTTTACTAATAAGCCGATAAAATTACAACTTGTTTTCCATATAATGTTCAGCAGAGCAGTGAATTGAAGTTTATTATGACATAAAGCTTGCAATTACCAAAGTTACACACCTGTGCCTGTATACAGTTTGAAATATTTTTCTTAGTAATACAAGTGAATTCAATTATCAGTTTGGTGTTCAAATTGTTCACTTGTGGTATTTTTTATATTAACTTATACCTGCAGAAGTACAATAAACTGACTTTAATTTTGATGTATTATTTGGTTTTTTTTCGACAATAAAATAGCATTGGAAAAGATTTTAAACACTTGTTATAATTTTAACACTTTCAGTTTTTATTTTGAGACAATTTTAACGTTTTTAATTAATTTATTTTTTGAAGTTTATAAAACTTGTAAGTAAGGTTGTAATGAAAGTGTTCTATCAAATTTGATACACTTCCAAGTCACAAACGTACCCAAGGAATAATGAAAAATTACTATCGATAATCAACTAGTTATTTAAATGTTAAAAAATAATAATAATAAATATTACATAATGTATAAAAAAAGCGAGTTCTAAAAACTTATTATACAACCGAATTTTTCTTGCAACTAAGTTTTGAAAAAGTATAAAAAAATATCGTGTAAATGCATACTTTAAATAAACTTTAAATTTAATATTTTTACTAAGTAGAGTTATTAAACAAAAACGTTTGTTCTAATCACCTTTTATCCAAACAAGTATGTTTATAATACCTTTTATTTCTTAATAAAACATTAAGTTTTAATAACTACAACCCTGTGTTCTAAGATTCGAACTGTTAATTTTGTTTTAATTAAAGTCTAAATTAGATTGTACAATTTAAGAAATCTACTAACTCCATCTAATTTTTTTACCCCAAAAAAAAAAACGATTATAATAAGTAAGAAACCTTGTAAGCGATAAAAAAAGTTAAATGTTTTTAGCACTAAGTGCTTAAATTCTATTTTATTTTATCACTTAAGCCGAAGATTTAGGTTTTCCATACTACATTACTATTTTTCTTTACAATGTTCATCAGAGCAGTAAAGCAACCTTTAGAATGTTACCAAGTCTGCAATTACGGCTTAAAAATAAGCACGTACCTATAAGTTGCTTATTAAAAGCTCTCAAAATTACATTTGTGTATTGTGAAAATGTTTCTCTAAGAAATTTTTGGTAATTTAATTACTTTTTTTTGTACACGATTTTTATTTAATTTGTGGTATTTTAAATAACTTAAAATTCTAGAAACATGTTATACTAAATTAAGCTTTGGTTTGTAGCTGGTTGAACTTAAAATATGAAATGGTGTTTTTAACAGTTCATTTTTTAGTAGGACTGTAAAATTTTTTGATAAAATTATTATACAATTTTTTTATAGTTGTAAAATAGCAAAATTTTCTTAAATACTTATATTATTTAGTTAATAATTTATTTAAACAACACCAAAAATTGTAAAACGAAACTGCTAACAACTATAAAAAATTTAACGAAAATAAATAACAAAAACAGCAAAGATTGTTATTTTATATTGAAATTACTTCGCAAAGCAACAAAAAATTGCTTATCGTCAAAATTTAATTTTGAAACTTTTAATTAATTTTTCAATGTCTTAAACACTTTAAACTTAAAAACGAACAAAAATCTAATAAATTACAACAATGTTCAAAGAAATCAAACTTTCTAAACGAATAAAAATGTTCTTGTGCTGGTAATTGGCCACGGAACCTATCACACTGAGTAACGGATATTAACCGTTACACTATCAGCCCTAAATGACATATTTCTACATAAATGCAAAAAATGCAAAAAACAAATTACGTTTTTATAATTTCATTTTATTTTGGATACTTAACTTTATATCAATAACTGCACAACCACAGTTTGTAATAGTTTTATTTAACGTATGTTTATGTTAACAAATAAAGTATCAACACAATGTCAGTATTTTTGTAGATATTAAAAATGGTGATAAGAAAATTTGACTTTTATTTTACAGAAATGAACAAAAAGTTTTTGAAATTTTCAGAAGTATACACTACTTATTTTGCAACAACATTGACTTTCTTACTTTATATTATAAGTTTTAATAATAAACTGTCGATTAACTTTATTTTCTAATAAAAAACTTTGATTAAAAAGTAATTAATATAAACAAAACTTATAATGTAACAAGATTTTGTTATTTGTAGAAACTGATTAGTCGTGACTACAAAATTATTATATAAACTACTGTCTTCATTGAAATATATTTTTTGTCAATTTAAAAACAATAACTTTTTTGTTTTTGTTAGAAGCTATATTTACATTGAAAGCGATTATTTGTTATTAACATCCAAGTTAAACTTAAACAAAACAAGCTTAGCTAAATTAGATTGAGATATTAAAAATTAAACAGACGTACAAAATTATAAAAACTATATTGTTTTTTATTTCGTCTACTAACCCAATATCTCAAACAATATATTACTTGTCCTTTCTTTTTGAAATATATTTGAAAAGCATTTAAAGCATAGTACTATGAAAAAAATCAATGTTTAAAAGGTTGTATACTACAAGTAGTAAACTTTGTGCATAGTTTTTTATAAGTTTTAATTAAGTACCCTAAACAATCATGTCAGCTATAATCAAATTTAAAATTGCGCTTGATGGATCAACTCAAAAGTTTTACGATAAACAGGCACGTTCAAACGTGTCACAAAATTCACGGCATTAAAACCTAGTGTCGACAAAACTCAACAACGCAACAATCATCTCGGTTTCGGTACTTTCCCTTCCACGCACTCCTCGTTCTCCTCGCCGTACACCCAATCGTTGACGCTCGCCACCTTCCTCTCCCTCAACCCGAACAGCGGCAGCTCTTGAACGTCCTGCCGGTCCCCAGCGTACCTCAGATAGTCCACATTGATTCCGTGCATCAGCCGGCACAGCTGGCACTGCTGGAACGCCTGATTGTGAGTCGGCTGCTCCCTGAAGTCCGACTTCCTCCAGCTGAAGTACTCCAGGTAGGCGGCGTCGTCCTTGTCCAAGTGGTCCAAGTACCGCGCCAACTCCGCCACGCTCTCGAAGTCTTCGACGAAAATGGCGCTTTTCGGGGGAATCGGGTAATCCCGTTTTCTGGCGCCCCACACAACGGGGACCGCTTCCATCTCGAACGCGTTCCTGTAAACCTTCTCGGTGACGTAGTCCCTGCAGTGGTACGAGTTCTCCATGGCCAAGTAGAACTTGTACTCCCGGACGACCTCCAGCGGCCTGTTCTCTTTGAAGCAAGACCCGTACCTGTCGAAGCGGTCCCCGATCACGGACTCCTTGAGCAGGTCCGACATCCTCCGCCGCACCCGGCTCCTGCAGTTCGAAACGAACGAGACCAGCAGCTTCTTCTTCGCCCGCAGAACTTGCTGCGCTCCGGCGTCAGAAGAGTTGTATTTTCGCTGGAACTTTTCAATGAGAGTCGAGACCGTTCTCGTTTGGTCCCTGAACCAGTTTCCCTGCGGCTGACTGTATACGTCCGCATCTCTCCTGCGAAAAGCAATAATAGTGTGTAGTAATATACAACACTATAAACTGCTCAAAAAATAAAAAGGTTCATTTTACTTACAAACATCGTTTAAACAGACTATGTTTTTTTAATTGAAAAACAACTAGTAAATATTTAGTTTGAATATTTTTTACCTGTGAAAATGTAAAAGTTTAATCTTTTAACTAAAAAGGTTTAGAATGCTATCAGTTTTAAATAAAAAAAAAAGTTTTGTCTAGCATAAATATTAAAGTATCCTAATAAAAATATTTAAAAACTACTGAATTAAAGCAGTAATTGTCTTTTATAGGCTAAATAAAACTAATAAATTTTTTTTCTGATTTTTCTTTGAACAGATTTAAAATTTGTACAAACAGCTTATTTTGTTTGTTCAAAAAACAAAAAGCTTACAACATATTTTTCAAAAATTTAGTGCAAACAAAAATGCTATCTTTTAATTAACCACTTAGTAAACCTTGTTCTCTACTGTAATCATAAAAGTTTTGATTTTTATTTAATTTGCAATTAAGTTATTTGTCGTAAAAATAGATTGCTCATTATTCATGCATGAATAAGGTGTAAAATATCATTATAGATAACCAACATTTTTATGTGCAGTTTACTGTTTTATTATACTTTAAAAGAACGCAATCTTTTGCCACCGAAGCCTGGTAGTAATTATAATATTTAATTTGCACATCTTTATTTAACTTGCAATAAAATTTTGACCGCTTAAATTTTTTCTTGGTATAGATAGTAGGTATAATTTTGTTTAAATAGTATAATAAGTTTTATTATATAATTGACAAATACTGATAGTAAATATTGCTATACTTTTTACACTCACGATTTGTGGGCAAACACGCTAGTTTTTGATAAAATAATCAAATTATTGGAATAAGCCAAAATAAAATTTAATATTTAACATCTGTACATTTCAAGATGATTAAGCTTCACAGTTCAATAATTTTCAAGAAAATTAAAAACAGATCAAGAACTGTTAATCCAATTAATCGCATGGTTGATAATGAGTACTTCGACTGCACTTTAAATTTAGAGCTGTTGAAACTAAAGTTTCTATTTCTAATGACCAGCCTAAAGTTGAAAAATCTTAAAGAAAAATTAATTTCAAGTTTTATTGTAATCAAAAAAGATAAACTTTTTAATCTAAGATATAATGGTTGTAAGAAAACCCACGACTAAAATCCTAAAGAAAAATAAAAACATTTAATGACTTAGTGTACAAAATTGAAATTATTAGTTTACTAACCTGTTACTTACATGTTATGCTTATAATATTCAAAAAACTACCTGTAGGAAAAAGTTAAGTTGAAGTAGTTGTCGAAGTCTTTGAAGAAAAAGTTTCTCTCCTTCATAGAGGCTGGTGACTCCATTGAAAAGAAAACAAAACTCTGGTTTTTGTTTCTAAAAGATAAATGTATTTAAAATTTACGCCTTTGAATTTTATTTAGGTGTAAATATTTTGCTAAAGTAAAACCCTTTAAAAATATTTCCGTATAAAAACCGTCGAGACACATTTTAAAAGCTTTAAATTTTTTTTTTACTGAGGTTTTCGTAAAAAATTCTTTTTGAGTTGGAAACAGCTTATTACTAGTTCTTAATTTCTTGATAAAATTCGAAGGCGTGGTAGCAGATGCAAATTAAACAACCTTTGTTTGGGCAAGTTGGATTTTCTTAGCTCGAAAAAGTGGAAGATAACAGCGCTTGAATCATTAAACTGTTTTATAGAAAAAACTAAGATAAAATTTTTCATATTTTTTGTAAAAAAACTGTTGAACTCGTTTTACCATTCTTCTGTCGGAGGTCAGTCCACAGTAGCCGCACTCCCTCGGAAGTTCTTTTTGACTGATCGGCTGACCGAAGGGCTTGTACCAGAACAGTATCCATTTCTACTGTGGTAATGCAAAAATTTATTGAAGAAAAAACGCTGATGATGAAAACTTATTTTTAATTGCAAATGAAAACTATGGTTAAACTTGATTTTAAGCGTTATGTGTACTAAAACTAAACAGAAAAATTTTACAAGGTTTAAATAAATTTGATAATGAAAATACTTGAAAGACAATTTTACCTTTTTCTTTAGGCTTTGTAAGTGCTGTTTCAATGGTTGTTCTAGATTATTCAAACTATAGCCCTGAAGTAAACAGAACTGATTAAAACTCTTTGAAATCTGCATTTCATTAGTTTAAAAAAGAACGTAAATGACATTCTATGTTTTTAACATTAATTATTTCGTATATCTATTTTATGTTTCGTATATCTCGATATTTTCCAAAGTGCCAAATACGATTTGAAAACATTTTATTAAAATTTGCTTTCAAAAAATTATTAAACAAAAACAACTTTCAAAATAGTTTTAGTACTTTATTGTCGTTAAATTATTAGAAAATGTTATTAGAAAAAACTTAAACTTAAAACTTACAAACTAAATCTTAAACGAAATAAGTACTAATCGAAGAAATAAAATTGTAAACACAATTTGAGTGGACACACAAACTTCATATTTTTATGTGTAAAAGCTTTTATTCTATGTATAGTACATATGTTATACTTCGTTTTAATTTATTAATTGTAGTGAGTTGAAAAGTGTAAAATGTATTAGACTTTTTTTGAGACACGTCAAACAGCTATGACTAGTTTTATCAGCTTAACATAACATCAAACTAAACTATATTTATACAGTTTACTTAAAAATTAAGGTCTTTTTTTGTTTGTATTTATATTATGATGTTTTGTTGTTAAATATTAATGTTTTTCTGCAAAGATAAATTTTAAAACGGAAACATCTAATATAAAATTGATAATTAAAAAAAAAAAAATTTTCTTTTGTTTATATCAAATTGATACGAATGTGTATTTAGTCACAACTAGAACTTTGTTTCAGTTTTCCAATTTAATAAAATTTAAATATAGATTATCTAACAATAACATTATTACATACAACAAAAAAAACCTTTCTTACAAAAGTTCCAATCGTCATAGTGTTGAAATTGGGAAACCACCCAACTTTATTTCTTAAAACTTCATCCATTGAAAATGAGTACTGGTGAAAACTGGCAATAACAAGCGTACAGATAAAAGCTAATAACAGAAAGTTCTTTCTTTTCAGTTCCATTTCAAATATATTTGAGTAAAGATTCTATATTGACTATTTAACAAATCATTTCTTTAGTTTTTAACAGAAAATGCTTAAGAACAAACTTTTAAGTTTTTTACTAAAACTTGTATTTAACATTTTATAAAATATACTTCGTAGTAAGTATATCACAAGAATTGTTAGCAATTATTAAACTTATCATTTTTATTATGTTTTTTACACAACTTTCTTTCATAAATAAACTATTTGTTTTCAGCTATATATTAATAAACATATTTTAGCTAATTTTTAATCATTCGTTTTATACAACATTAAAGCTTAACTTATATTTTTCAACTTTTTAAAATGTTACTTTTAGAGGTCAGTGTTGTATAAATAATGTATTTTTTTTGAAACATCAATAACAAAAGTGTTTTATAAATTCAAAATGTACTCTGAAAATATATAGATAAATCTAAACAAAAATGTTTGCCTAATAAAACCATTTTACAACGTTTTTGATATGAGACTTATAAAATAAATGTTAACTCGAAAATAACAACAACTACGTTAATAAAGCTTCTACTGTACGTATAACAAAAATCAGTTTAGCATAAGTTCAAAGCCTTCTCATCAAAAACAGGTTGCTTCAATATTAGTATATGAAATATAGATATACTTTTTGTTGTTTTGTACTTTAGTTGTTAACTCTTTTATTTTTCAAACATAATCTTAAGAAATCTTAAAACCTTTAAATAATCTTTACTTTTATGATACATTTATAACTCAGCTAGGGCCATAGAAGTGCACATATCGTAACTCAGCACAGTTAAAAAATCTTATTCTAAAGATAGCCTGGTAAAAGTACAGCAAACGAAAAAATCGACTTTTACTACCAAACCTGAGTAACGTGTGTTCAGGCATATATGATGATTACAATGTATAATCGGTCATTAAACGCTTCATCGGGTTTCTCTTCTATTCTTCGCAAACAGAATTATCGAAGAAAACAGTCTGACTTTTTCGATCGTTTTGAAAACTTTAAAATATAAATTTTGTTTGTGATTTAGGTAGAATAAGAAATACCGTTTTTATTAAGAAGATAATCATTAAAAAAGAAAAAGCTAACACGAAATTTATCCATTGTTTTAGATATGTAAACTTTTTTAATTGTTGTATGTATGTAAGTCTAATTATTTAAAGTTTGTGTACCTTCTATGCTTGTCACTAAAATAAATTTAAGATCAAAATAAATTTTAACCAATTCAAGTAAATAAAAAAAAAGAACTAATCAACCGTAATGTTTAAAATAATATGTAAGGTTCAAAAATCAAATAAAAAATACACCCTTGGTTTCAGAAAGGCTTTTAAAGTATTTCTCTTTGTGATAAAGCTACTGTCAGAACAGTAAGTCAAGTATTCAAAACTTATACAATTTTCGATTATTATTCAAAAAAGCAATTAAATTTTCAGATTTTTTTAATAAAAACTTGTTTCGTCGCTGTTTAGAATTAACTAAAGTCTTAGGTTATTAATTATTCTAAACAAATTTGCACTTATAATTTGAAGTTTAGATTATGATTTTTTTTGTTATAAAGAAAAAAATTAATAAACTAAATTCATATGCTTATCTTTTATTAATTTTTTGTTTTACTTTTGAGAATAAAAATATTGTATTGTAAGTATAGTAATACTATAATATTATAGGCGTAATTTAGAATAATTATATTTAGAAAAGAGAAAAAAATAAATTGTCGATATGAATTCGCTGAGACAGACGAAATGAATACTTATTTTAATAAAACATAGCCTTAAACTGCTTTACTACAAAAGTACTGTTGAACAAAAAGACTTGGGTACTAGAAAGTGTTAGAGTCGCACAAGAAAACCGAGTTCTAGAAAACGAAGGTAAAATTGGGGGTAGAAAAAAGAAAGAAGTTTGATAAGCTGAAAAAGCAAAATTATAGTCCAAGGCATCTGGATGTTAGGTAGCAAGTTCTTTAGAAAAAAATATGTTGACGTCATTAAAGTCTTATTGACGTCTATATTCACAATATTACGTTGGTAAATGTATACTAAGTTTTAAACTGTTTTTAAGTAAGTTTAAAATGCTTCATTGTTATCTATTAACAACCTATGTCTAAAAAACTAAGTTTCCACAAAAATTTTTTTAGTAAAATTGTCAGTATTATTTTCTGGAATTTTTACCATACAGTTAAAAAAGGATACTGATTGATATTTTAATTTGAAAACCATTTATTTCAAAACCAAGATTTAAATGAAATCTGACAACAAAAAAAAAAAAAAATTCCCGATAACTTAAAATAAAGTTGAGAAATTTTCAGGCAAGAAAAAAGTTACTAAAAAATTTAATTAAATGTTATACTACTATAAAAATATCATTACACGCGATCGTAAGTTTTAGAAGTTGGCTTATTTCTCTTTTCTGAGGAAATGTTAGTCGCTTGACTAGTTTCTACTAAAAACTAGCTATAATATCTTAGCAACAAAAAATCCTCCTATAATAAAAACTGTTTTAATGAGTTTATAACTAAAAATATTTTTAGGGTTAGTTATTATTTTAACACTTGTACCTATAATTTCTAAATTAGTTTTTAAAGTTGTTAAAATTTCCAAATACTTTGCTATGCTTTTGATTCCGAACTTAGATTATGAATTTAAAAAATATATATATATACTACTTTTGTTTTAAAAATCACCAAGTTACGTAAATAATAAAGTATATCTAGAAAGTTAAAGGATATGATAAAAAATACCATATCAAAAGCTTTAAAAACTTTTACTAACAGTAATGAAATTTGTAGTAACAGTAAACAACAATTATAGACATAAACAACAAAAAAAACATTTTATGTATACATCAACAATAAGTTTACAAACATTTAAGAACAATTATAGACATATACAACAAAAAAAACTATTTGTATACATCACAAATAAGTTTAAAAAATATCATTTGACACAGTTATGGGTGAAACTTCAATAGATTACACAGTTTGAAGTTCTATACACGGAAGATTCTGCATATTTAAAGATGACTGTGAATTCACAGACTTTTAAATAAGCTGCACTAAAACGCCTTTCATTTATTTACAAAACTTATCTTGCGTGTAATTCTTACGCAGGTTTCCAAATTTCTTTCATAAAGCCCCCTTTGAAGAAATAAAAAAAATATGGCTTTCTTCGACAAGATTTCTCGAAAAACTACCTTTATATCTGCTTAAAATAATTATTTTACTCTTCATCATCTATCCAATAATTTCTAATTTAGGTTCAAATTAAAAAGTTTTCACTTCTGAAAAAGTTAACACAATTATCAATTTAAACTTACAAATTTAAGTTATATTTTGTTATAATAAGTTTAACAAGGTGTATACATTTACGAAAGATGCATTAATATTTAATTACACATAAAATCTTATTTTTAAAGTAAACACTAGTTGTTCTAACAAAATTTTTTAAATTAAGCTGAAAACCTATTTTGAACTAAAACAAAATTATTAATTACTTTTTCTTGAAAGTTCCAGGTTAAATCAAATGTTTAAACTGTTTTGTATTATAACTTTAATCGTGTAAAAGTGTATTTATAGCAAAATAAAACTTTTAGTGTAAATTGAATTATATGATGATTACATATATTTTTAAAGTTTTGTTAGCATCATTTAACTTATAGCATTTGAAGCATTATTGTCATAAACTTTTCAACTAGGTTTACTTAGTTAATCTGAAACATAACACTTATATATTTTGATGTTGTTTATTTTAAGATAAAATACTTATAAGTATATACAAGCAATTTTTTTTTAACAGAGCTTAAAACGTCATTTTTCTCATAACTTACAATTTTCAAAATTTTCAGTAAATCATGGGATTAATCAAAAGAAAAAAATTTGAACTTTTAACTTTACTAAAATAAGTAGTAAAATAGAATTGTTAAATTTTTTTAAATATGTAAGACTTTATATATATTTAGTTTATTAAGTGATAAAAAAAACTTTTATCATAAGAACTGGTGCACGAAGAACCTTTCGGTTATCAAGTCGCATACCACGTATACCTTTTAATGTCTTGTGCAGTACAATATCGGTAAAGTATATAAATGATGTTATACAAATTAGTATGTGCTACAGGACTCTAGATAAACAACAGTTTTTTTTTCAATAGAAACTTAAAACATTAAACAATAAACTACCAACTCAAGTTAATTTAAGCTTTGGTGCTACAACGATTAGTATTATTCTTAATAAAGTACTAATTATGAGCTGAACTTCAAATCAAAAGCATTTTTGTTAATGATCAAAATAAGTAGCCGTATGTTAAAAATTAAGTTTGTCATTAAATAACTCTTAAACGACTGTAAGGTTAGATCATACCAATTCGATCATCAGAACACAAATTTTCAGTAAACTAAACCGA